>NW_026683187.1:1800000-2100000 GCF_027579445.1 Ammospiza nelsoni
GGTTTGAGTTAGCCCTAGGGTTAGTGTTCTTTTAACCAGAAAGCCCTGAGTTCCAAGAACACAGCAGCTGCGAAGGACTACCCGAGAAGAGCGCAGAAGTGCCTCAACATGCCTGCCTCCACAGCTTTTTCCTTGGGGACGTCCCGAAACGAAGGCTGATTTAGAAGCCTCCAGTTTGGGCTAAAGTTGTGGGTTTTTACACCAGGAAGCCCTGTGCTCCAAGCACACTGCAGCTGTGAAAGGCATCCCAAGGGGAGCGCAAAAGTGCCACAACATGGCTGTGTCCACAGCTTTTCCCTTGGGATAATTCCTAAACCCAGGCTGATTTAAATGACCAGTGTTACGGTTAGGGTTAGGGTTACGCCTAGGTGTAGAGCTTTTTAAACCAGCAAGCTCTGAGCTCCAGGCACACGGCAGTTGCGAAAGGCATCCCAAGGGGAGCACAAAAGTGCCAGAAAATGGCTGCCTCCACACGTTTTCATTGGCACCATTGCTAAGCCTAGGCTGAATCACCTGCCTCCAGTCTCAGCTAGGGACATGGTTTTTTAAACCAGGAAGCCCTGAGCTCCAGGCACACGGCAGCTGTGAAAGGCATCCCAAGGGGAGTACAAAAGTGCAACAACATGGCAGCTTTCACAGCTTTTTCCTTGGCACCATCCCTATACCTAGGCTGATTTATCTGCCTAGGGTTAGGGTTAGGGCTCAGCCAAGGGCTAGGATTTTTTTAAGCAGGAAGCCCTGAGTTCCAGGCTTACTGCATCTGCCAAAGGCATCCCAAAGGGAGCGCAGAAGGTCCACAACATGGCTGCTTTCACAGCTTTTTCCTTAGGAAGAACCCTAATACCCGGCTGATTTTCCTTCCTAGGGTTACTGTTAGGCTTAGGCCTAGGACTTTTAAAACCAGGAAGCCCTGTGCTCCAGGCACACTGCAGCTGTTAAAGGCATCCCAAGGGGAGCGCAAAAGTGACACAACTTGGCTGCCTCCACTGCTATTTCCATGAGACCATCCCGAATCATAGGCTGATTTTCCTTCCTAGGCTTAAGGTTTGAGTTAGGCCTAGGGTTAGTGTTCTTTTAACCAGAAAGCCCTGAGTTCCAAGAACACAGCAGCTGCGAAGGACTACCCAAGAAGAGCGCAGAAGTGCCTCAACATGCCTGCCTCCACAGCTTTTTCCTTGGGGACGTCCCGAAACGAAGGCTGATTTAGAAGCCTCCAGTTTGGGCTAAAGTTGTGGTTTTTTAAACCAGGAAGCCCTGTGCTCCAAGCACACTGCAGCTGTGAAAGGCATCCCAAGGGGAGCGCAAAAGTGCCACAACATGGCTGTCTCCACAGCTTTTCCCTTGGGATAATTCCTAAACCCAGGCTGATTTAAATGACCAGTGTTACGGTTAGGGTTAGGGTTACGCCTAGGTGTAGAGCTTTTTAAACCAGCAAGCTCTGAGCTCCAGGCACACGGCAGCTGCGAAAGGCATCCCAAGGGGAGCACAAAAGTGCCAGAAAATGGCTGCCTCCACACGTTTTCATTGGCACCATTGCTAAGCCTAGGCTGAATTACCTGCCTCCAGTCTCAGCTAGGGACATGGTTTTTTAAACCAGGAAGCCCTGAGCTCCAAGTACACGGCAGCTGTGAAAGGCATCCCAAGGGGAGTACAAAAGTGCAACAACATGGCATCTTTCACGGCTTTTTCCTTGGTAACATCCCTATACTTAGGCTGATTTATCTGCCTAGAGTTAGGGTTAGGGCTCAGCCTAGGGCTAGGATTTTTTTTAACCAGGAAGCCCTGAGTTCCAGGCTTACTGCATCTGCCAAAGGCATCCCAAAGGGAGCGCAGAAGGTCCACAACATGGCTGCTTTCACAGCTTTTTCCTTAGGAAGAACCCTAATACCCGGCTGATTTACCTTCCTAGGGTTACTGTTAGGCTTAGGCCTAGGACTTTTAAAACCAGGAAGCCCTGTGCTCCAGGCACACTGCAGCTGTTAAAGGCATCCCAAGGGGAGCGCAAAAGTGACACAACTTGGCTGCCTCCACTGCTATTTCCATGAGACCATCCCGAATCATAGGCTGATTTTCCTTCCTAGGCTTAAGGTTTGAGTTAGGCCTAGGGTTAGTGTTCTTTTAACCAGAAAGCCCTGTGTTCCAAGAACACAGCAGCTGCGAAGGACTACCCAAGAAGAGCGCAGAAGTGCCTCAACATGCCTGCCTGCACAGCTTTTTCCTTGGGGACGTCCCGAAACGAAGGCTGATTTAGAAGCCTCCAGTTTGGGCTAAAGTTGTGGTTTTTTAAAGCAGGAAGCCCTGTGCTCCAAGCACACTGCAGCTGTGAAAGGCATCCCAAGGGGAGCGCAAAAGTGCCACAACATGGCTGTCTCCACAGCTTTTCCCTTGGGATAATTCCTAAACCCAGGCTGATTTAAATGACCAGTGTTACGGTTAGGGTTAGGGTTACGCCTAGGTGTAGAGCTTTTTAAACCAGCAAGCTCTGAGCTCCAGGCACACGGCAGCTGCGAAAGGCATCCCAAGGGGAGCACAAAAGTGCCAGAAAATGGCTGCCTCCACACGTTTTCATTGGCACCATTGCTAAGCCTAGGCTGAATCACCTGCCTCCTGTCTCAGCTAGGGACATAGTTTTTTAAACCAGGAAGCCCTGAGCTCCAAGTACACGGCAGCTGTGAAAGGCATCCCAAGGGGAGTACAAAAGTGCAACAACATGGCATCTTTCACGGCTTTTTCCTTGGTAACATCCCTATACCTAGGCTGATTTATCTGCCTAGAGTTAGGGTTAGGGCTCAGCCTAGGGCTAGGATTTTTTTTAAGCAGGAAGCCCTGAGTTCCAGGCTTACTGCATCTGCCAAAGGCATCCCAAAGGGAGCGCAGAAGGTCCACAACATGGCTGCTTTCACAGCTTTTTCCTTAGGAAGAACCCTAATACCCGGCTGATTTACCTTCCTAGGGTTACTGTTAGGCTTAGGCCTAGGACTTTTAAAACCAGGAAGCCCTGTGCTCCAGGCACACTGCAGCTGTTAAAGGCATCCCAAGGGGAGCGCAAATGTGACACAACTTGGCTGCCTCCACTGCTATTTCCATGAGACCATCCCAAATCATAGGCTGATTTTCCTTCCTAGGCTTAAGGTTTGAGTTAGGCCTAGGGTTAGTGTTCTTTTAACCAGAAAGCCCTGAGTTCCAAGAACACAGCAGCTGCGAAGGACTACCCAAGAAGAGCGCAGAAGTGCCTCAACATGCCTGCCTCCACAGCTTTTTCCTTGGGGACGTCCCGAAACGAAGGCTGATTTAGAAGCCTCCAGTTTGGGCTAAAGTTGTGGGTTTTTACACCAGGAAGCCCTGTGCTCCAAGCACACTGCAGCTGTGAAAGGCATCCCAAGGGGAGCGCAAAAGTGCCACAACATGGCTGTCTCCACAGCTTTTCCCTTGGGATAATTCCTAAACCCAGGCTGATTTAAATGACCAGTGTTACGGTTAGGGTTAGGGTTACGCCTAGGTGTAGAGCTTTTTAAACCAGCAAGCTCTGAGCTCCAGGCACACCGCAGCTGCGAAAGGCATCCCAAGGGGAGCACAAAAGTGCCAGAAAATGGCTGCCTCCACACGTTTTCATTGGCACCATTGCTAAGCCTAGGCTGAATCACCTGCCTCCAGTCTCAGCTAGGGACATGGTTTTTTAAACCAGGAAGCCCTGAGCTCAAAGTACACGGCAGCTGTGAAAGGCATCCCAACGGGAGTACAAAAGTGCAACAACATGGCATCTTTCACGGCTTTTTCCTTGGTAACATCCCTATACCTAGGCTGATTTATCTGCCTAGGGTTAGGGTTAGGGCTCAGCCTAGGGATAGGATTTTTTTAAACCAGGAAGCCCTGAGTTCCAGGCTTACTGCATCTGCCAAAGGCATCCCAAAGGGAGCGCAGAAGTGCCACAACATGGCTGCTTTCACAGCTTTTTCCTTAGGAAGAACCCTAATACCCGGCTGATTTACCTTCCTAGGGTTACTGTTAGGCTTAGGCCTAGGACTTTTAAAACCAGGAAGCCCTGTGCTCCAGGCACACTGCAGCTGTTAAAGGCATCCCAAGGGGAGCGCAAAAGTGACACAACTTGGCTGCCTCCACTGCTATTTCCATGAGACCATCCCGAATCATAGGCTGATTTTCCTTCCTAGGCTTAAGGTTTGAGTTAGGCCTAGGGTTAGTGTTCTTTTAACCAGAAAGCCCTGAGTTCCAAGAACACAGCAGCTGCGAAGGACTACCCAAGAAGAGCGCAGAAGTGCCTCAACATGCCTGCCTCCACAGCTTTTTCCTTGGGGACGTCCCGAAACGAAGGCTGATTTAGAAGCCTCCAGTTTGGGCTAAAGTTGTGGTTTTTTAAACCAGGAAGCCCTGTGCTCCAAGCACACTGCAGCTGTGAAAGGCATCCCAAGGGGAGCGCAAAAGTGCCACAACATGGCTGTCTCCACAGCTTTTCCCTTGGGATAATTCCTAAACCCAGGCTGATTTAAATGACCAGTGTTACGGTTAGGGTTAGGGTTACGCCTAGGTGTAGAGCTTTTTAAACCAGCAAGCTCTGAGCTCCAGGCACACGGCAGCTGCGAAAGGCATCCCAAGGGGAGCACAAAAGTTCCAGAAAATGGCTGCCTCCACACGTTTTCATTGGCACCATTGCTAAGCCTAGGCTGAATCACCTGCCTCCAGTCTCAGCTAGGGACATGGTTTTTTAAACCAGGAAGCCCTGAGCTCAAAGTACACGGCAGCTGTGAAAGGCATCCCAAGGGGAGTACAAAAGTGCAACAACATGGCATCTTTCACGGCTTTTTCCTTGGTAACATCCCTATACCTAGGCTGATTTATCTGCCTAGAGTTAGGGTTAGGGCTCAGCCTATTGATAGGATTTTTTTAAACCAGGAAGCCCTGAGTTCCAGGCTTACTGCATCTGCCAAAGGCATCCCAAAGGGAGCGCAGAAGGTCCACAACATGGCTGCTTTCACAGGTTTTTCCTTAGGAAGAACCCTAATACCCGGCTGATTTACCTTCCTAGGGTTACTGTTAGGCTTAGGCCTAGGACTTTTAAAACCAGGAAGCCCTGTGCTCCAGGCACACTGCAGCTGTTAAAGGCATCCCAAGGGGAGCGCAAAAGTGACACAACTTGGCTGCCTCCACTGCTATTTCCATGAGACCATCCCGAATCATAGGCTGATTTTCCTTCCTAGGCTTAAGGTTTGAGTTAGGCCTAGGGTTAGTGTTCTTTTAACCAGAAAGCCCTGTGTTCCAAGAACACAGCAGCTGCGAAGGACTACCCAAGAAGAGCGCAGAAGTGCCTCAACATGCCTGCCTCCACAGCTTTTTCCTTGGGGACGTCCCGAAACCAAGGCTGATTTAGAAGCCTCCAGTTTGGGCTAAAGTTGTGGGTTTTTACACCAGGAAGCCCTGTGCTCCAAGCACACTGCAGCTGTGAAAGGCATCCCAAGGGGAGCGCAAAAGTGCCACAACATGGCTGTCTCCACAGCTTTTCCCTTGGGATAATTCCTAAACCCAGGCTGATTTAAATGACCAGTGTTACGGTTAGGGTTAGGGTTATGCCTAGGTGTAGAGCTTTTTAAACCAGCAAGCTCTGAGCTCCAGGCACACGGCAGCTGCGAAAGGCATCCCAAGGGGAGCACAAAAGTGCCAGAAAATGGCTGCCTCCACACGTTTTCATTGGCACCATTGCTAAGCCTAGGCTGAATTACCTGCCTCCAGTCTCAGCTAGGGACATGGTTTTTTAAACCAGGAAGCCCTGAGCTCCAGGCACACGGCAGCTGTGAAAGGCATCCCAAGGGGAGTACAAAAGTGCAACAACATGGCAGCTTTCACAGCTTTTTCCTTGACACCATCCCTATACCTAGGCTGATTTATCTGCCTAGGGTTAGGGTTAGGGCTCAGCCTAGGGCTAGGATTTTTTTAAGCAGGAAGCCCTGAGTTCCTGGCTTACTGCATCTGCCAAAGGCATCCCAAAGGGAGCGCAGAAGTGCCACAACATGGCTGCTTTCACAGCTTTTTCCTTAGGAAGAACCCTAATACCCGGCTGATTTACCTTCCTAGGGTTACTGTTAGGCTTAGGCCTAGGACTTTTAAAACCAGGAAGCCCTGTGCTCCAGGCACACTGCAGCTGTTAAAGGCATCCCAAGGGGAGCGCAAAAGTGACACAACTTGGCTGCCTCCACTGCTATTTCCATGAGACCATCCCGAATCATAGGCTGATTTTCCTTCCTAGGCTTAAGGTTTGAGTTAGGCCTAGGGTTAGTGTTCTTTTAACCAGAAAGCCCTGAGTTCCAAGAACACAGCAGCTGCGAAGGACTACCCAAGAAGAGCGCAGAAGTGCCTCAACATGCCTGCCTCCACAGCTTTTTCCTTGGGGACGTCCCGAAACGAAGGCTGATTTAGAAGCCTCCAGTTTGGGCTAAAGTTGTGGTTTTTTAAACCAGGAAGCCCTGTGCTCCAAGCACACTGCAGCTGTGAAAGGCATCCCAAGGGGAGCGCAAAAGTGCCACAACATGGCTGTCTCCACAGCTTTTCCCTTGGGATAATTCCCAAACCCAGGCTGATTTAAATGACCAGTGTTACGGTTAGGGTTACGGTTACGCCTAGGTGTAGAGCTTTTTAAACCAGCAAGCTCTGAGCTCCAGGCACACGGCAGCTGCGAAAGGCATCCCAAGGGGAGCACAAAAGTGCCAGAAAATGGCTGCCTCCACACGTTTTCATTGGCACCATTGCTAAGCCTAGGCTGAATCACCTGCCTCCAGTCTCAGCTAGGGACATGGTTTTTTAAACCAGGAAGCCCTGAGCTCCAGGCACACGGCAGCTGTGAAAGGCATCCCAAGGGGAGTACAAAAGTGCAACAACATGGCAGCTTTCACAGCTTTTTCCTTGGCACCATCCCTATACCTAGGCTGATTTATCTGCCTAGGGTTAGGGTTAGGGCTCAGCCTAGGGCAAGGATTTTTTTAAGCAGGAAGCCCTGAGTTCCAGGCTTACTGCATCTGCCTAAGGCATCCCAAAGGGAGCGCAGAAGTGCCACAACATGGCTGCTTTCACAGCTTTTTCCTTAGGAAGAACCCTAATACCCGGCTGATTTACCTTCCTAGGGTTACTGTTAGGCTTAGGCCTAGGACTTTTAAAACCAGGAAGCCCTGTGCTCCAGGCACACTGCAGCAGTTAAAGGCATCCCAAGGGGAGCGCAAAAGTGACACAACTTGGCTGCCTCCACTGCTATTTCCATGAGACCATCCCGAATCATAGGCTGATTTTCCTTCCTAGGCTTAAGGTTTGAGTTAGGCCTAGGGTTAGTGTTCTTTTAACCAGAAAGCCCTGAGTTCCAAGAACACAGCAGCTGCGAAGGACTACCCAAGAAGAGCGCAGAAGTGCCTCAACATGCCTGCCTCCACAGCTTTTTCCTTGGGGACGTCCCGAAACGAAGGCTGATTTAGAAGCCTCCAGTTTGGGCTAAAGTTGTGGTTTTTTACACCAGGAAGCCCTGTGCTCCAAGCACACTGCAGCTGTGAAAGGCATCCCAAGGGGAGCGCAAAAGTGCCACAACATGGCTGTCTCCACAGCTTTTCCCTTGGGATAATTCCTAAACCCAGGCTGATTGAAATGACCAGTGTTACGATTAGGGTTAGGGTTATGCCTAGGTGTAGAGCTTTTTAAACCAGCAAGCTCTGAGCTCCAGGCACACGGCAGCTGCGAAAGGCATCCCAAGGGGAGCACAAAAGTGCCAGAAAATGGCTGCCTCCACACGTTTTCATTGGCACCATTGCTAAGCCTAGGCTGAATCACCTGCCTCCAGTCTCAGCTAGGGACATGGTTTTTTAAACCAGGAAGCCCTGAGCTCCAAGCACACGGCAGCTGTGAAAGGCATCCCAAGGGGAGTACAAAAGTGCAACAACATGGCAGCTTTCACGGCTTTTTCCTTGGCACCATCCCTATACCTAGGCTGATTTATCTGCCTAGGGTTAGGGTTAGGGCTCAGCCTAGGGCTAGGATTTTTTTTAACCAGGAAGCCCTGAGTTCCAAGCTTACTGCATCTGCCAAAGGCATCCCAAAGGGAGCGCAGAAGGTCCACAACATGGCTGCTTTCACAGCTTTTTCCTTAGGAAGAACCCTAATACCCGGCTGATTTACCTTCCTAGGGTTACTGTTAGGCTTAGGCCTAGGACTTTTAAAACCAGGAAGCCCTGTGCTCCAGGCACACTGCAGCTGTTAAAGGCATCCCAAGGGGAGCGCAAAAGTGACACAACTTGGCTGCCTCCACTGCTATTTCCATGAGACCATCCCGAATCATAGGCTGATTTTCCTTCCTAGGCTTAAGGTTTGAGTTAGGCCTAGGGTTAGTGTTCTTTTAACCAGAAAGCCCTGAGTTCCAAGAACACAGCAGCTGCGAAGGACTACCCGAGAGGAGCGCAGAAGTGCCTCAACATGCCTGCCTCCACAGCTTTTTCCTTGGGGACGTCCCGAAATGAAGGCTGATTTAGAAGCCTCCAGTTTGGGCTAAAGTTGTGGGTTTTTACACCAGGAAGCCCTGTGCTCCAAGCACACTGCAGCTGTGAAAGGCATCCCAAGGGGAGCGCAAAAGTGCCACAACATGGCTGTGTCCACAGCTTTTCCCTTGGGATAATTCCTAAACCCAGGCTGATTTAAATGACCAGTGTTACGGTTAGTGTTAGGGTTACGCCTAGGTGTAGAGCTTTTTAAACCAGCAAGCTCTGAGCTCCAGGCACACGGCAGCTGCGAAAGGCATCCCAAGGGGAGCACAAAAGTGCCAGAAAATGGCTGCCTCCACACGTTTTCATTGGCACCATTGCTAAGCCTAGGCTGAATCACCTGCCTCCAGTCTCAGCTAGGGACATGGTTTTTTAAACCAGGAAGCCCTGAGCTCCAGGCACACGGCAGCTGTGAAAGGCATCCCAAGGGGAGTACAAAAGTGCAACAACATGGCAGCTTTCACAGCTTTTTCCTTGGCACCATCCCTATACCTAGGCTGATTTATCTGCCTAGGGTTAGGGTTAGGGCTCAGCCAAGGGCTAGGATTTTTTTAAGCAGGAAGCCCTGAGTTCCAGGCTTACTGCATCTGCCAAAGGCATCCCAAAGGGAGCGCAGAAGTGCCACAACATGGCTGCTTTCACAGCTTTTTCCTTAGGAAGAACCCTAATACCCGGCTGATTTACCTTCCTAGGGTTACTGTTAGGCTTAGGCCTAGGACTTTTAAAACCAGGAAGCCCTGTGCTCCAGGCACACTGCAGCTGTTAAAGGCATCCCAAGGGGAGCGCAAAAGTGACACAACTTGGCTGCCTCCACTGCTATTTCCATGAGACCATCCCGAATCATAGGCTGATTTTCCTTCCTAGGCTTAAGGTTTGAGTTAGGCCTAGGGTTAGTGTTCTTTTAACCAGAAAGCCCTGAGTTCCAAGAACACAGCAGCTGCGAAGGACTACCCAAGAAGAGCGCAGAAGTGCCTCAACATGCCTGCCTCCACAGCTTTTTCCTTGGGGACGTCCCGAAACGAAGGCTGATTTAGAAGCCTCCAGTTTGGGCTAAAGTTGTGGTTTTTTAAAGCAGGAAGCCCTGTGCTCCAAGCACACTGCAGCTGTGAAAGGCATCCCAAGGGGAGCGCAAAAGTGCCACAACATGGCTGTCTCCACAGCTTTTCCCTTGGGATAATTCCTAAACCCAGGCTGATTTAAATGACCAGTGTTACGGTTAGGGTTAGGGTTACGCCTAGGTGTAGAGCTTTTTAAACCAGCAAGCTCTGAGCTCCAGGCACACGGCAGCTGCGAAAGGCATCCCAAGGGGAGCACAAAAGTGCCAGAAAATGGCTGCCTCCACACGTTTTCATTGGCACCATTGCTAAGCCTAGGCTGAATTACCTGCCTCCAGTCTCAGCTAGGGACATGGTTTTTTAAACCAGGAAGCCCTGAGCTCCAAGTACACGGCAGCTGTGAAAGGCATCCCAAGGGGAGTACAAAAGTGCAACAACATGGCAGCTTTCACGGCTTTTTCCTTGGTAACATCCCTATACCTAGGCTGATTTATCTGCCTAGAGTTAGGGTTAGGGCTCAGCCTAGGGCTAGGATTTTTTTTAACCAGGAAGCCCTGAGTTCCAGGCTTACTGCATCTGCCAAAGGCATCCCAAAGGGAGCGCAGAAGGTCCACAACATGGCTGCTTTCACAGCTTTTTCCTTAGGAAGAACCCTAATACCCGGCTGATTTACCTTCCTAGGGTTACTGTTAGGCTTAGGCCTAGGACTTTTAAAACCAGGAAGCCCTGTGCTCCAGGCACACTGCAGCTGTTAAAGGCATCCCAAGGGGAGCGCAAAAGTGACACAACTTGGCTGCCTCCACTGCTATTTCCATGAGACCATCCCGAATCATAGGCTGATTTTCCTTCCTAGGCTTAAGGTTTGAGTTAGGCCTAGGGTTAGTGTTCTTTTAACCAGAAAGCCCTGAGTTCCAAGAACACAGCAGCTGCGAAGGACTACCCAAGAAGAGCGCAGAAGTGCCTCAACATGCCTGCCTCCACAGCTTTTTCCTTGGGGACGTCCCGAAACGAAGGCTGATTTAGAAGCCTCCAGTTTGGGCTAAAGTTGTGGTTTTTTAAAGCAGGAAGCCCTGTGCTCCAAGCACACTGCAGCTGTGAAAGGCATCCCAAGGGGAGCGCAAAAGTGCCACAACATGGCTGTCTCCACAGCTTTTCCCTTGGGATAATTCCTAAACCCAGGCTGATTTAAATGACCAGTGTTACGGTTAGGGTTAGGGTTACGCCTAGGTGTAGAGCTTTTTAAACCAGCAAGCTCTGAGCTCCAGGCACACGGCAGCTGCGAAAGGCATCCCAAGGGGAGCACAAAAGTGCCAGAAAATGGCTGCCTCCACACGTTTTCATTGGCACCATTGCTAAGCCTAGGCTGAATTACCTGCCTCCAGTCTCAGCTAGGGACATGGTTTTTTAAACCAGGAAGCCCTGAGCTCCAAGTACACGGCAGCTGTGAAAGGCATCCCAAGGGGAGTACAAAAGTGCAACAACATGGCATCTTTCACGGCTTTTTCCTTGGTAACATCCCTATACCTAGGCTGATTTATCTGCCTAGAGTTAGGGTTAGGGCTCAGCCTAGGGCTAGGATTTTTTTTAACCAGGAAGCCCTGAGTTCCAGGCTTACTGCATCTGCCAAAGGCATCCCAAAGGGAGCGCAGAAGGTCCACAACATGGCTGCTTTCACAGCTTTTTCCTTAGGAAGAACCCTAATACCCGGCTGATTTACCTTCCTAGGGTTACTGTTAGGCTTAGGCCTAGGACTTTTAAAACCAGGAAGCCCTGTGCTCCAGGCACACTGCAGCTGTTAAAGGCATCCCAAGGGGAGCGCAAAAGTGACACAACTTGGCTGCCTCCACTGCTATTTCCATGAGACCATCCCGAATCATAGGCTGATTTTCCTTCCTAGGCTTAAGGTTTGAGTTAGGCCTAGGGTTAGTGTTCTTTTAACCAGAAAGCCCTGTGTTCCAAGAACACAGCAGCTGCGAAGGACTACCCAAGAAGAGCGCAGAAGTGCCTCAACATGCCTGCCTCCACAGCTTTTTCCTTGGGGACGTCCCGAAACGAAGGCTGATTTAGAAGCCTCCAGTTTGGGCTAAAGTTGTGGTTTTTTAAACCAGGAAGCCCTGTGCTCCAAGCACACTGCAGCTGTGAAAGGCATCCCAAGGGGAGCGCAAAAGTGCCACAACATGGCTGTCTCCACAGCTTTTCCCTTGGGATAATTCCTAAACCCAGGCTGATTTAAATGACCAGTGTTACGGTTAGGGTTAGGGTTACGCCTAGGTGTAGAGCTTTTTAAACCAGCAAGCTCTGAGCTCCAGGCACACGGCAGCTGCGAAAGGCATCCCAAGGGGAGCACAAAAGTGCCAGAAAATGGCTGCCTCCACACGTTTTCATTGGCACCATTGCTAAGCCTAGGCTGAATCACCTGCCTCCAGTCTCAGCTAGGGACATAGTTTTTTAAACCAGGAAGCCCTGAGCTCCAAGTACACGGCAGCTGTGAAAGGCATCCCAAGGGGAGTACAAAAGTGCAACAACATGGCATCTTTCACGGCTTTTTCCTTGGTAACATCCCTATACCTAGGCTGATTTATCTGCCTAGAGTTAGGGTTAGGGCTCAGCCTAGGGCTAGGATTTTTTTTAAGCAGGAAGCCCTGAGTTCCAGGCTTACTGCATCTGCCAAAGGCATCCCAAAGGGAGCGCAGAAGGTCCACAACATGGCTGCTTTCACAGCTTTTTCCTTAGGAAGAACCCTAATACCCGGCTGATTTACCTTCCTAGGGTTACTGTTAGGCTTAGGCCTAGGACTTTTAAAACCAGGAAGCCCTGTGCTCCAGGCACACTGCAGCTGTTAAAGGCATCCCAAGGGGAGCGCAAATGTGACACAACTTGGCTGCCTCCACTGCTATTTCCATGAGACCATCCCAAATCATAGGCTGATTTTCCTTCCTAGGCTTAAGGTTTGAGTTAGGCCTAGGGTTAGTGTTCTTTTAACCAGAAAGCCCTGAGTTCCAAGAACACAGCAGCTGCGAAGGACTACCCAAGAAGAGCGCAGAAGTGCCTCAACATGCCTGCCTCCACAGCTTTTTCCTTGGGGACGTCCCGAAACGAAGGCTGATTTAGAAGCCTCCAGTTTGGGCTAAAGTTGTGGGTTTTTACACCAGGAAGCCCTGTGCTCCAAGCACACTGCAGCTGTGAAAGGCATCCCAAGGGGAGCGCAAAAGTGCCACAACATGGCTGTCTCCACAGCTTTTCCCTTGGGATAATTCCTAAACCCAGGCTGATTTAAATGACCAGTGTTACGGTTAGGGTTAGGGTTATGCCTAGGTGTAGAGCTTTTTAAACCAGCAAGCTCTGAGCTCCAGGCACACCGCAGCTGCGAAAGGCATCCCAAGGGGAGCACAAAAGTGCCAGAAAATGGCTGCCTCCACACGTTTTCATTGGCACCATTGCTAAGCCTAGGCTGAATCACCTGCCTCCAGTCTCAGCTAGGGACATGGTTTTTTAAACCAGGAAGCCCTGAGCTCAAAGTACACGGCAGCTGTGAAAGGCATCCCAACGGGAGTACAAAAGTGCAACAACATGGCATCTTTCACGGCTTTTTCCTTGGTAACATCCCTATACCTAGGCTGATTTATCTGCCTAGGGTTAGGGTTAGGGCTCAGCCTAGGGATAGGATTTTTTTAAACCAGGAAGCCCTGAGTTCCAGGCTTACTGCATCTGCCAAAGGCATCCCAAAGGGAGCGCAGAAGGTCCACAACATGGCTGCTTTCACAGGTTTTTCCTTAGGAAGAACCCTAATACCCGGCTGATTTACCTTCCTAGGGTTACTGTTAGGCTTAGGCCTAGGACTTTTAAAACCAGGAAGCCCTGTGCTCCAGGCACACTGCAGCTGTTAAAGGCATCCCAAGGGGAGCGCAAAAGTGACACAACTTGGCTGCCTCCACTGCTATTTCCATGAGACCATCCCGAATCATAGGCTGATTTTCCTTCCTAGGCTTAAGGTTTGAGTTAGGCCTAGGGTTAGTGTTCTTTTAACCAGAAAGCCCTGAGTTCCAAGAACACAGCAGCTGCGAAGGACTACCCAAGAAGAGCGCAGAAGTGCCTCAACATGCCTGCCTCCACAGCTTTTTCCTTGGGGACGTCCCGAAACGAAGGCTGATTTAGAAGCCTCCAGTTTGGGCTAAAGTTGTGGTTTTTTAAACCAGGAAGCCCTGTGCTCCAAGCACACTGCAGCTGTGAAAGGCATCCCAAGGGGAGCGCAAAAGTGCCACAACATGGCTGTCTCCACAGCTTTTCCCTTGGGATAATTCCTAAACCCAGGCTGATTTAAATGACCAGTGTTACGGTTAGGGTTAGGGTTACGCCTAGGTGTAGAGCTTTTTAAACCAGCAAGCTCTGAGCTCCAGGCACACGGCAGCTGCGAAAGGCATCCCAAGGGGAGCACAAAAGTTCCAGAAAATGGCTGCCTCCACACGTTTTCATTGGCACCATTGCTAAGCCTAGGCTGAATCACCTGCCTCCAGTCTCAGCTAGGGACATGGTTTTTTAAACCAGGAAGCCCTGAGCTCAAAGTACACGGCAGCTGTGAAAGGCATCCCAAGGGGAGTACAAAAGTGCAACAACATGGCATCTTTCACGGCTTTTTCCTTGGTAACATCCCTATACCTAGGCTGATTTATCTGCCTAGAGTTAGGGTTAGGGCTCAGCCTATTGATAGGATTTTTTTAAACCAGGAAGCCCTGAGTTCCAGGCTTACTGCATCTGCCAAAGGCATCCCAAAGGGAGCGCAGAAGGTCCACAACATGGCTGCTTTCACAGGTTTTTCCTTAGGAAGAACCCTAATACCCGGCTGATTTACCTTCCTAGGGTTACTGTTAGGCTTAGGCCTAGGACTTTTAAAACCAGGAAGCCCTGTGCTCCAGGCACACTGCAGCTGTTAAAGGCATCCCAAGGGGAGCGCAAAAGTGACACAACTTGGCTGCCTCCACTGCTATTTCCATGAGACCATCCCGAATCATAGGCTGATTTTCCTTCCTAGGCTTAAGGTTTGAGTTAGGCCTAGGGTTAGTGTTCTTTTAACCAGAAAGCCCTGTGTTCCAAGAACACAGCAGCTGCGAAGGACTACCCAAGAAGAGCGCAGAAGTGCCTCAACATGCCTGCCTCCACAGCTTTTTCCTTGGGGACGTCCCGAAACCAAGGCTGATTTAGAAGCCTCCAGTTTGGGCTAAAGTTGTGGGTTTTTACACCAGGAAGCCCTGTGCTCCAAGCACACTGCAGCTGTGAAAGGCATCCCAAGGGGAGCGCAAAAGTGCCACAACATGGCTGTCTCCACAGCTTTTCCCTTGGGATAATTCCTAAACCCAGGCTGATTTAAATGACCAGTGTTACGGTTAGGGTTAGGGTTATGCCTAGGTGTAGAGCTTTTTAAACCAGCAAGCTCTGAGCTCCAGGCACACGGCAGCTGCGAAAGGCATCCCAAGGGGAGCACAAAAGTGCCAGAAAATGGCTGCCTCCACACGTTTTCATTGGCACCATTGCTAAGCCTAGGCTGAATTACCTGCCTCCAGTCTCAGCTAGGGACATGGTTTTTTAAACCAGGAAGCCCTGAGCTCCAGGCACACGGCAGCTGTGAAAGGCATCCCAAGGGGAGTACAAAAGTGCAACAACATGGCAGCTTTCACAGCTTTTTCCTTGACACCATCCCTATACCTAGGCTGATTTATCTGCCTAGGGTTAGGGTTAGGGCTCAGCCTAGGGCTAGGATTTTTTTAAGCAGGAAGCCCTGAGTTCCTGGCTTACTGCATCTGCCAAAGGCATCCCAAAGGGAGCGCAGAAGTGCCACAACATGGCTGCTTTCACAGCTTTTTCCTTAGGAAGAACCCTAATACCCGGCTGATTTACCTTCCTAGGGTTACTGTTAGGCTTAGGCCTAGGACTTTTAAAACCAGGAAGCCCTGTGCTCCAGGCACACTGCAGCTGTTAAAGGCATCCCAAGGGGAGCGCAAAAGTGACACAACTTGGCTGCCTCCACTGCTATTTCCATGAGACCATCCCGAATCATAGGCTGATTTTCCTTCCTAGGCTTAAGGTTTGAGTTAGGCCTAGGGTTAGTGTTCTTTTAACCAGAAAGCCCTGAGTTCCAAGAACACAGCAGCTGCGAAGGACTACCCAAGAAGAGCGCAGAAGTGCCTCAACATGCCTGCCTCCACAGCTTTTTCCTTGGGGACGTCCCGAAACGAAGGCTGATTTAGAAGCCTCCAGTTTGGGCTAAAGTTGTGGTTTTTTAAACCAGGAAGCCCTGTGCTCCAAGCACACTGCAGCTGTGAAAGGCATCCCAAGGGGAGCGCAAAAGTGCCACAACATGGCTGTCTCCACAGCTTTTCCCTTGGGATAATTCCCAAACCCAGGCTGATTTAAATGACCAGTGTTACGGTTAGGGTTACGGTTACGCCTAGGTGTAGAGCTTTTTAAACCAGCAAGCTCTGAGCTCCAGGCACACGGCAGCTGCGAAAGGCATCCCAAGGGGAGCACAAAAGTGCCAGAAAATGGCTGCCTCCACACGTTTTCATTGGCACCATTGCTAAGCCTAGGCTGAATCACCTGCCTCCAGTCTCAGCTAGGGACATGGTTTTTTAAACCAGGAAGCCCTGAGCTCCAGGCACACGGCAGCTGTGAAAGGCATCCCAAGGGGAGTACAAAAGTGCAACA
This sequence comes from Ammospiza nelsoni, assembly GCF_027579445.1. NCBI lineage: Eukaryota > Metazoa > Chordata > Aves > Passeriformes > Passerellidae > Ammospiza > Ammospiza nelsoni. Next base: position 1,816,277 of record NW_026683187.1, read on the forward strand.
ACATGGCAGCTTTCACAGCTTTTTCCTTGGCACCATCCCTATACCTAGGCTGATTTATCTGCCTAGGGTTAGGGTTAGGGCTCAGCCTAGGGCAAGGATTTTTTTAAGCAGGAAGCCCTGAGTTCCAGGCTTACTGCATCTGCCTAAGGCATCCCAAAGGGAGCGCAGAAGTGCCACAACATGGCTGCTTTCACAGCTTTTTCCTTAGGAAGAACCCTAATACCCGGCTGATTTACCTTCCTAGGGTTACTGTTAGGCTTAGGCCTAGGACTTTTAAAACCAGGAAGCCCTGTGCTCCAGGCACACTGCAGCAGTTAAAGGCATCCCAAGGGGAGCGCAAAAGTGACACAACTTGGCTGCCTCCACTGCTATTTCCATGAGACCATCCCGAATCATAGGCTGATTTTCCTTCCTAGGCTTAAGGTTTGAGTTAGGCCTAGGGTTAGTGTTCTTTTAACCAGAAAGCCCTGAGTTCCAAGAACACAGCAGCTGCGAAGGACTACCCAAGAAGAGCGCAGAAGTGCCTCAACATGCCTGCCTCCACAGCTTTTTCCTTGGGGACGTCCCGAAACGAAGGCTGATTTAGAAGCCTCCAGTTTGGGCTAAAGTTGTGGTTTTTTACACCAGGAAGCCCTGTGCTCCAAGCACACTGCAGCTGTGAAAGGCATCCCAAGGGGAGCGCAAAAGTGCCACAACATGGCTGTCTCCACAGCTTTTCCCTTGGGATAATTCCTAAACCCAGGCTGATTTAAATGACCAGTGTTACGATTAGGGTTAGGGTTATGCCTAGGTGTAGAGCTTTTTAAACCAGCAAGCTCTGAGCTCCAGGCACACGGCAGCTGCGAAAGGCATCCCAAGGGGAGCACAAAAGTGCCAGAAAATGGCTGCCTCCACACGTTTTCATTGGCACCATTGCTAAGCCTAGGCTGAATCACCTGCCTCCAGTCTCAGCTAGGGACATGGTTTTTTAAACCAGGAAGCCCTGAGCTCCAAGCACACGGCAGCTGTGAAAGGCATCCCAAGGGGAGTACAAAAGTGCAACAACATGGCAGCTTTCACGGCTTTTTCCTTGGCACCATCCCTATACCTAGGCTGATTTATCTGCCTAGGGTTAGGGTTAGGGCTCAGCCTAGGGCTAGGATTTTTTTTAACCAGGAAGCCCTGAGTTCCAAGCTTACTGCATCTGCCAAAGGCATCCCAAAGGGAGCGCAGAAGGTCCACAACATGGCTGCTTTCACAGCTTTTTCCTTAGGAAGAACCCTAATACCCGGCTGATTTACCTTCCTAGGGTTACTGTTAGGCTTAGGCCTAGGACTTTTAAAACCAGGAAGCCCTGTGCTCCAGGCACACTGCAGCTGTTAAAGGCATCCCAAGGGGAGCGCAAAAGTGACACAACTTGGCTGCCTCCACTGCTATTTCCATGAGACCATCCCGAATCATAGGCTGATTTTCCTTCCTAGGCTTAAGGTTTGAGTTAGGCCTAGGGTTAGTGTTCTTTTAACCAGAAAGCCCTGAGTTCCAAGAACACAGCAGCTGCGAAGGACTACCCGAGAAGAGCGCAGAAGTGCCTCAACATGCCTGCCTCCACAGCTTTTTCCTTGGGGACGTCCCGAAATGAAGGCTGATTTAGAAGCCTCCAGTTTGGGCTAAAGTTGTGGGTTTTTACACCAGGAAGCCCTGTGCTCCAAGCACACTGCAGCTGTGAAAGGCATCCCAAGGGGAGCGCAAAAGTGCCACAACATGGCTGTGTCCACAGCTTTTCCCTTGGGATAATTCCTAAACCCAGGCTGATTTAAATGACCAGTGTTACGGTTAGGGTTAGGGTTACGCCTAGGTGTAGAGCTTTTTAAACCAGCAAGCTCTGAGCTCCAGGCACACGGCAGCTGCGAAAGGCATCCCAAGGGGAGCACAAAAGTGCCAGAAAATGGCTGCCTCCACACGTTTTCATTGGCACCATTGCTAAGCCTAGGCTGAATCACCTGCCTCCAGTCTCAGCTAGGGACATGGTTTTTTAAACCAGGAAGCCCTGAGCTCCAGGCACACGGCAGCTGTGAAAGGCATCCCAAGGGGAGTACAAAAGTGCAACAACATGGCAGCTTTCACAGCTTTTTCCTTGGCACCATCCCTATACCTAGGCTGATTTATCTGCCTAGGGTTAGGGTTAGGGCTCAGCCAAGGGCTAGGATTTTTTTAAGCAGGAAGCCCTGAGTTCCAGGCTTACTGCATCTGCCAAAGGCATCCCAAAGGGAGCGCAGAAGGTCCACAACATGGCTGCTTTCACAGCTTTTTCCTTAGGAAGAACCCTAATACCCGGCTGATTTTCCTTCCTAGGGTTACTGTTAGGCTTAGGCCTAGGACTTTTAAAACCAGGAAGCCCTGTGCTCCAGGCACACTGCAGCTGTTAAAGGCATCCCAAGGGGAGCGCAAAAGTGACACAACTTGGCTGCCTCCACTGCTATTTCCATGAGACCATCCCGAATCATAGGCTGATTTTCCTTCCTAGGCTTAAGGTTTGAGTTAGGCCTAGGGTTAGTGTTCTTTTAACCAGAAAGCCCTGAGTTCCAAGAACACAGCAGCTGCGAAGGACTACCCAAGAAGAGCGCAGAAGTGCCTCAACATGCCTGCCTGCACAGCTTTTTCCTTGGGGACGTCCCGAAACGAAGGCTGATTTAGAAGCCTCCAGTTTGGGCTAAAGTTGTGGTTTTTTAAAGCAGGAAGCCCTGTGCTCCAAGCACACTGCAGCTGTGAAAGGCATCCCAAGGGGAGCGCAAAAGTGCCACAACATGGCTGTCTCCACAGCTTTTCCCTTGGGATAATTCCTAAACCCAGGCTGATTTAAATGACCAGTGTTACGGTTAGGGTTAGGGTTACGCCTAGGTGTAGAGCTTTTTAAACCAGCAAGCTCTGAGCTCCAGGCACACGGCAGCTGCGAAAGGCATCCCAAGGGGAGCACAAAAGTGCCAGAAAATGGCTGCCTCCACACGTTTTCATTGGCACCATTGCTAAGCCTAGGCTGAATTACCTGCCTCCAGTCTCAGCTAGGGACATGGTTTTTTAAACCAGGAAGCCCTGAGCTCCAAGTACACGGCAGCTGTGAAAGGCATCCCAAGGGGAGTACAAAAGTGCAACAACATGGCAGCTTTCACGGCTTTTTCCTTGGTAACATCCCTATACCTAGGCTGATTTATCTGCCTAGAGTTAGGGTTAGGGCTCAGCCTAGGGCTAGGATTTTTTTTAACCAGGAAGCCCTGAGTTCCAGGCTTACTGCATCTGCCAAAGGCATCCCAAAGGGAGCGCAGAAGGTCCACAACATGGCTGCTTTCACAGCTTTTTCCTTAGGAAGAACCCTAATACCCGGCTGATTTACCTTCCTAGGGTTACTGTTAGGCTTAGGCCTAGGACTTTTAAAACCAGGAAGCCCTGTGCTCCAGGCACACTGCAGCTGTTAAAGGCATCCCAAGGGGAGCGCAAAAGTGACACAACTTGGCTGCCTCCACTGCTATTTCCATGAGACCATCCCGAATCATAGGCTGATTTTCCTTCCTAGGCTTAAGGTTTGAGTTAGGCCTAGGGTTAGTGTTCTTTTAACCAGAAAGCCCTGAGTTCCAAGAACACAGCAGCTGCGAAGGACTACCCAAGAAGAGCGCAGAAGTGCCTCAACATGCCTGCCTCCACAGCTTTTTCCTTGGGGACGTCCCGAAACGAAGGCTGATTTAGAAGCCGCCAGTTTGGGCTAAAGTTGTGGTTTTTTAAAGCAGGAAGCCCTGTGCTCCAAGCACACTGCAGCTGTGAAAGGCATCCCAAGGGGAGCGCAAAAGTGCCACAACATGGCTGTCTCCACAGCTTTTCCCTTGGGATAATTCCTAAACCCAGGCTGATTTAAATGACCAGTGTTACGGTTAGGGTTACGGTTACGCCTAGGTGTAGAGCTTTTTAAACCAGCAAGCTCTGAGCTCCAGGCACACGGCAGCTGCGAAAGGCATCCCAAGGGGAGCACAAAAGTTCCAGAAAATGGCTGCCTCCACACGTTTTCATTGGCACCATTGCTAAGCCTAGGCTGAATCACCTGCCTCCAGTCTCAGCTAGGGACATGGTTTTTTAAACCAGGAAGCCCTGAGCTCAAAGTACACGGCAGCTGTGAAAGGCATCCCAAGGGGAGTACAAAAGTGCAACAACATGGCATCTTTCACGGCTTTTTCCTTGGTAACATCCCTATACCTAGGCTGATTTATCTGCCTAGAGTTAGGGTTAGGGCTCAGCCTATTGATAGGATTTTTTTAAACCAGGAAGCCCTGAGTTCCAGGCTTACTGCATCTGCCAAAGGCATCCCAAAGGGAGCGCAGAAGGTCCACAACATGGCTGCTTTCACAGGTTTTTCCTTAGGAAGAACCCTAATACCCGGCTGATTTACCTTCCTAGGGTTACTGTTAGGCTTAGGCCTAGGACTTTTAAAACCAGGAAGCCCTGTGCTCCAGGCACACTGCAGCTGTTAAAGGCATCCCAAGGGGAGCGCAAAAGTGACACAACTTGGCTGCCTCCACTGCTATTTCCATGAGACCATCCCGAATCATAGGCTGATTTTCCTTCCTAGGCTTAAGGTTTGAGTTAGGCCTAGGGTTAGTGTTCTTTTAACCAGAAAGCCCTGTGTTCCAAGAACACAGCAGCTGCGAAGGACTACCCAAGAAGAGCGCAGAAGTGCCTCAACATGCCTGCCTCCACAGCTTTTTCCTTGGGGACGTCCCGAAACGAAGGCTGATTTAGAAGCCTCCAGTTTGGGCTAAAGTTGTGGGTTTTTACACCAGGAAGCCCTGTGCTCCAAGCACACTGCAGCTGTGAAAGGCATCCCAAGGGGAGCGCAAAAGTGCCACAACATGGCTGTCTCCACAGCTTTTCCCTTGGGATAATTCCTAAACCCAGGCTGATTTAAATGACCAGTGTTACGGTTAGGGTTAGGGTTATGCCTTGGTGTAGAGCTTTTTAAACCAGCAAGCTCTGAGCTCCAGGCACACGGCAGCTGCGAAAGGCATCCCAAGGGGAGCACAAAAGTGCCAGAAAATGGCTGCCTCCACACGTTTTCATTGGCACCATTGCTAAGCCTAGGCTGAATTACCTGCCTCCAGTCTCAGCTAGGGACATGGTTTTTTAAACCAGGAAGCCCTGAGCTCCAGGCACACGGCAGCTGTGAAAGGCATCCCAAGGGGAGTACAAAAGTGCAACAACATGGCAGCTTTCACAGCTTTTTCCTTGACACCATCCCTATACCTAGGCTGATTTATCTGCCTAGGGTTAGGGTTAGGGCTCAGCCTAGGGCTAGGATTTTTTTAAGCAGGAAGCCCTGAGTTCCTGGCTTACTGCATCTGCCAAAGGCATCCCAAAGGGAGCGCAGAAGTGCCACAACATGGCTGCTTTCACAGCTTTTTCCTTAGGAAGAACCCTAATACCCGGCTGATTTACCTTCCTAGGGTTACTGTTAGGCTTAGGCCTAGGACTTTTAAAACCAGGAAGCCCTGTGCTCCAGGCACACTGCAGCTGTTAAAGGCATCCCAAGGGGAGCGCAAAAGTGACACAACTTGGCTGCCTCCACTGCTATTTCCATGAGACCATCCCGAATCATAGGCTGATTTTCCTTCCTAGGCTTAAGGTTTGAGTTAGGCCTAGGGTTAGTGTTCTTTTAACCAGAAAGCCCTGAGTTCCAAGAACACAGCAGCTGCGAAGGACTACCCAAGAAGAGCGCAGAAGTGCCTCAACATGCCTGCCTCCACAGCTTTTTCCTTGGGGACGTCCCGAAACGAAGGCTGATTTAGAAGCCTCCAGTTTGGGCTAAAGTTGTGGTTTTTTACACCAGGAAGCCCTGTGCTCCAAGCACACTGCAGCTGTGAAAGGCATCCCAAGGGGAGCGCAAAAGTGCCACAACATGGCTGTCTCCACAGCTTTTCCCTTGGGATAATTCCTAAACCCAGGCTGATTTAAATGACCAGTGTTACGGTTAGGGTTAGGGTTACGCCTAGGTGTAGAGCTTTTTAAACCAGCAAGCTCTGAGATCCAGGCACACGGCAGCTGCGAAAGGCATCCCAAGGGGAGCACAAAAGTGCCAGAAAATGGCTGCCTCCACACGTTTTCATTGGCACCATTGCTAAGCCTAGGCTGAATCACCTGCCTCCAGTCTCAGCTAGGGACATGGTTTTTTAAACCAGGAAGCCCTGAGCTCCAGGCACACGGCAGCTGTGAAAGGCATCCCAAGGGGAGTACAAAAGTGCAACAACATGGCATCTTTCACAGCTTTTTCCTTGGCACCATCCCTATACCTAGGCTGATTTATCTGCCTAGGGTTAGGGTTAGGGCTCAGCCTAGGGCTAGGATTTTTTTAAGCAGGAAGCCCTGAGTTCCAGGCTTACTGCATCTGCCAAAGGCATCCCAAAGGGAGTGCAGAAGTGCCACAACATGGCTGCTTTCACAGCTTTTTCCTTAGGAAGAACCCTAATACCCGGCTGATTTACCTTCCTAGGGTTACTGTTAGGCTTAGGCCTAGGACTTTTAAAACCAGGAAGCCCTGTGCTCCAGGCACACTGCAGCTGTTAAAGGCATCCCAAGGGGAGCGCAAAAGTGACCCAACTTGGCTGCCTCCACTGCTATTTCCATGAGACCATCCCGAATCATAGGCTGATTTTCCTTCCTAGGCTTAAGGTTTGAGTTAGGCCCAGGGTTAGTGTTCTTTTAACCAGAAAGCCCTGAGTTCCAAGAACACAGCAGCTGCGAAGGACTACCCAAGAAGAGCGCAGAAGTGCCTCAACATGCCTGCCTCCACAGCTTTTTCCTTGGGGACGTCCCGAAACGAAGGCTGATTTAGAAGCCTCCAGTTTGGGCTAAAGTTGTGGTTTTTTGCACCAGGAAGCCCTGTGCTCCAAGCACACTGCAGCTGTGAAAGGCATCCCAAGGGGAGCGCAAAAGTGCCACAACATGGCTGTCTCCACAGCTTTTCCCTTGGGATAATTCCTAAACCCAGGCTGATTTAAATGACCAGTGTTACGGTTAGGGTTAGGGTTACGCCTAGGTGTAGAGCTTTTTAAACCAGCAAGCTCTGAGCTCCAGGCACACGGCAGCTGCGAAAGGCATCCCAAGGGGAGCACAAAAGTTCCAGAAAATGGCTGCCTCCACACGTTTTCATTGGCACCATTGCTAAGCCTAGGCTGAATCACCTGCCTCCAGTCTCAGCTAGGGACATGGTTTTTTAAACCAGGAAGCCCTGAGCTCCAGGCACACGGCAGCTGTGAAAGGCATCCCAAGGGGAGTACAAAAGTGCAACAACATGGCAGCTTTCACAGCTTTTTCCTTGGCACCATCCCTATACGTAGGCTGATTTATCTGCCTAGGGTTAGGGTTAGGGTTCAGCCTAGGGCAAGGATTTTTTTAACCAGAACGCCCTGAGTTCCAGGCTTACTGCATCTGCCAAAGGCATCCCAAAGGGAGCGCAGAAGGTCCACAACATGGCTGCTTTCACAGCTTTTTCCTTAGGAAGAACCCTAATACCCGGCTGATTTACCTTCCTAGGGTTACTGTTAGGCTCAGGCCTAGGACTTTTAAAACCAGGAAGCCCTGTGCTCCAGGCACACTGCAGCAGTTAAAGGCATCCCAAGGGGAGCGCAAAAGTGACACAACTTGGCTGCCTCCACTGCTATTTCCATGAGACCATCCCGAATCATAGGCTGATTTTCCTTCCTAGGCTTAAGGTTTGAGTTAGGCCTAGGGTTAGTGTTCTTTTAACCAGAAAGCCCTGAGTTCCAAGAACACAGCAGCTGCGAAGGACTACCCAAGAAGAGCGCAGAAGTGCCTCAACATGCCTGCCTCCACAGCTTTTTCCTTGGGGACGTCCCGAAACGAAGGCTGATTTAGAAGCCTCCAATTTGGGCTAAATTTTTGGTTTTTTACACCAGGAAGCCATGTGCTCCAAGCACACTGCAGCTGTGAAAGGCATCCCAAGGGGAGCGCAAAAGTGCCACAACATGGCTGTGTCCACAGCTTTTCCCTTGGGATAATTCCTAAACCCAGGCTGATTTAAATGACCAGTGTTACGGTTAGGGTTAGGGTTACGCCTAGGTGTAGAGCTTTTTAAACCAGCAAGCTCTGAGCTCCAGACACACGGCAGCTGCGAAAGGCATCCCAAGGGGAGCACAAAAGTGCCAGAAAATGGCTGCCTCCACACGTTTTCATTGGCACCATTGCTAAGCCTAGGCTGAATCACCGGCCTCCAGTCTCAGCTAGGGACATGGTTTTTTAAACCAGGAAGCCCTGAGCTCCAGGCATACAGGAGCTGTGAAAGGCATCCCAAGGGGAGTACAAAAGTGCAACAACATGGCAGCTTTCACAGCTTTTTCCTTGGCACCATCCCTATACCTAGGCTGATTTATCTGCCTAGGGTTAGGGTTAGGGCTCAGCCTAGGGCTAGGATTTTTTTAACCAGGAAGCCCTGAGTTCCAGGCTTACTGCATCTGCCAAAGGCATCCCAAAGGGAGTGCAGAAGTGCCACAACATGGCTGCTTTCACAGCTTTTTCCTTAGGAAGAACCCTAATACCCGGCTGATTTTCCTTCCTAGGGTTACTGTTAGGCTTAGGCCTAGGACTTTTAAAACCAGGAAGCCCTGTGCTCCAGGCACACTGCAGCTGTTAAAGGCATCCCAAGGGGAGCGCAAAAGTGACACAACTTGGCTGCCTCCACTGCTATTTCCATGAGACCATCCCAAATCATAGGCTGATTTTCCTTCCTAGGCTTAAGGTTTGAGTTAGGCCTAGGGTTAGTGTTCTTTTAACCAGAAAGCCCTGAGTTCCAAGAACACAGCAGCTGCTAAGGACTACCCAAGAAGAGCGCAGAAGTGCCTCAACATGCCTGCCTCCACAACTTTTTACTTGGGGACGTCCCGAAACGGAGGCTGATTTAGAAGCCTCCAGTTTGGGCTAAAGTTGTGGGTTTTTACACCAGGAAGCCCTGTGCTCCAAGCACACTGCAGCTGTGAAAGGCATCCCAAGGGGAGCGCAAAAGTGCCACAACATGGCTGTCTCCACAGCTTTTCCCTTGGGATAATTCCTAAACCCAGGCTGATTTAAATGACCAGTGTTACGGTTAGGGTTAGGGTTATGCCTAGGTGTAGAGCTTTTTAAACCAGCAAGCTCTGAGCTCCAGGCACACGGCAGCTGCGAAAGGCATCCCAAGGGGAGCACAAAAGTGCCAGAAAATGGCTGCCTCCACACGTTTTCATGGGCACCATTGCTAAGCCTAGGCTGAATCACCTGCCTCCAGTCTCAGCTAGGGACATGGATTTTTAAACCAGGAAGCCCTGAGCTCCAAGTACACGGCAGCTGTGAAAGGCATCCCAAGTGGAGTAAAAAAGTGCAACAACATGGCAGCTTTCACGGCTTTTTCCTTGGTACCATCCCTATACCTAGGCTGATTTATCTGCCTAGAGTTAGGGTTAGGGCTCAGCCTAGGGCTAGGATTTTTTTTAACCAGGAAGCCCTGAGTTCCAGGCTTACTGCATCTGCCAAAGGCATCCCAAAGGGAGCGCAGAAGTGCCACAACATGGCTGCTTTCACAGCTTTTTCCTTGGGGACGTCCCGAAATGAAGGCTGATTTAGAAGCCTCCAATTTGGGCTAAATTTGTGGTTTTTTACACCAGGAAGCCCTGTGCTCCAAGCACACTGCAGCTGTGAAAGGCATCCCAAGGGGAGCGCAAAAGTGCCACAACATGGCTGTCTCCACAGCTTTTCCCTTGGGATAATTCCTAAACCCAGGCTGATTTAAATGACCAGTGTTACGGTTAGGGTTAGGGTTACGCCTAGGTGTAGAGCTTTTTAAACCAGCAAGCTCTGGGCTCCAGGCACACGGCAGCTGCGAAAGGCATCCCAAGGGGAGCACAAAAGTGCCAGAAAATGGCTGCCTCCACACGTTTTCATTGGCACCATTGCTAAGCCTAGGCTGAATCACCTGCCCCCTGTCTCAGCTAGGGACATGGTTTTTTAAACCAGGAAGCCCTGAGCTCCAGGCACTTGGCAGCTGTGAAAGGCATCCCAAGGGGAGTACAAAAGTGCAACAACATGGCAGCTTTCACAGCTTTTTCCTTGGCACCATCCCTATACCTAGGCTGATTTATCTGCCTAGGGTTAGGGTTAGGGCTCAGCCTAGGGCTAGGATTTTTTTAACCAGGAAGCCCCGAGTTCCAGGCTTACTGCATCTGCCAAAGGCATCCCAAAGGGAGCGCAGAAGTGCCACAACATGGCTGCTTTCACAGCTTTTTCCTTAGGAAGAACCCTAATACCCGGCTGATTTACCTTCCTAGGGTTACTGTTAGGCTTAGGCCTAGGACTTTTAAAACCAGGAAGCCCTGTGCTCCAGGCACACTGCAGCTGTTAAAGGCATCCCAAGGGGAGCGCAAAAGTGACACAACTTGGCTGCCTCCACTGCTATTTCCATGAGACCATCCCGAATCATAGGCTGATTTTCCTTCCTAGGCTTCAGGTTTGAGTTAGGCCCAGGGTTAGTGTTCTTTTAACCAGAAAGCCCTGAGTTCCAAGAACACAGCAGCTGCAAAGGACTACCCAAGAAGAGCGCAGAAGTGCCTCAACATGCCTGCCTCCACAGCTTTTTCCTTGGGGACGTCCCGAAACGAAGGCTGATTTAGAAGCCTCCAGTTTGGGCTAAAATTGTGGTTTTTTAAACCAGGAAGCCCTGTGCTCCAAGCACACTGCAGCTGTGAAAGGCATCCCAAGGGGAGCGCAAAAGTGCCACAACATGGCTGTCTCCACAGCTTTTCCCTTGGGATAATTCCTAAACCCAGGCTGATTTAAATGACCAGTGTTACGGTTAGGGTTAGGGTTACGCCTAGGTGTAGAGCTTTTTAAACCAGCAAGCTCTGAGCTCCAGACACACGGCAGCTGTGAAAGGCATCCCAAGGGGAGCACAAAAGTGCCAGAAAATGGCTGCCTCCACACGTTTTCATTGGCACCATTGCTAAGCCTAGGCTGAATCACCGGCCTCCAGTCTCAGCTAGGGACATGGTTTTTTAAACCAGGAAGCCCTGAGCTCCAGGCATACAGGAGCTGTGAAAGGCATCCCAAGGGGAGTACAAAAGTGCAACAACATGGCAGCTTTCACAGCTTTTTCCTTGGCACCATCCCTATACCTAGGCTGATTTATCTGCCTAGGGTTAGGGTTAGGGCTCAGCCTAGGGCTAGGATTTTTTTAAGCAGGAAGCCCTGAGTTCCAGGCTTACTGCATCTGCCAAAGGCATCCCAAAGGGAGTGCAGAAGTGCCAGAACATGGCTGCTTTCACAGCTTTTTCCTTAGGAAGAACCCTAATACCCGGCTGATTTTCCTTCCTAGGGTTACTGTTAGGCTTAGGCCTAGGACTTTTAAAACCAGGAAGCCCTGTGCTCCAGGCACACTGCAGCTGTTAAAGGCATCCCAAGGGGAGCGCAAAAGTGACACAACTTGGCTGCCTCCACTGCTATTTCCATGAGACCATCCCAAATCATAGGCTGATTTTCCTTCCTAGGCTTAAGGTTTGAGTTAGGCCTAGGGTTAGTGTTCTTTTAACCAGAAAGCCCTGAGTTCCAAGAACACAGCAGCTGCGAAGGACTACCCAAGAAGAGCGCAGAAGTGCCTCAACATGCCTGCCTCCACAGCTTTTTCCTTGGGGACGTCCCGAAACGGAGGCTGATTTAGAAGCCTCCAGTTTGGGCTAAAGTTTTGGGTTTTTACACCAGGAAGCCCTGTGCTCCAAGCACACTGCAGCTGTGAAAGGCATCCCAAGGGGAGCGCAAAAGTGCCACAACATGGCTGTCTCCACAGCTTTTCCCTTGGGATAATTCCTGAACCCAGGCTGATTTAAATGACCAGTGTTACGGTTAGGGTTAGGGTTATGCCTAGGTGTAGAGCTTTTTAAACCAGCAAGCTCTGAGCTCCAGGCACACGGCAGCTGTGAAAGGCATCCCAAGGGGAGCACAAAAGTGCCAGAAAATGGCTGCCTCCACACGTTTTCATGGGCACCATTGCTAAGGCTATGCTGAATCACCTGCCTCCAGTCTCAGCTAGGGACATGGATTTTTAAACCAGGAAGCCCTGAGCTCCAAGTACACGGCAGCTGTGAAAGGCATCCCAAGTGGAGTAAAAAAGTGCAACAACATGGCAGCTTTCACGGCTTTTTCCTTGGTACCATCCCTATACCTAGGCTGATTTATCTGCCTAGAGTTAGGGTTAGGGCTCAGCCTAGGGCAAGGATTTTTTTTAACCAGGAAGCCCTGAGTTCCAGGCTTACTGCATCTGCCAAAGGCATCCCAAAGGGAGCGCAGAAGTGCCACAACATGGCTGCTTTCACAGCTTTTTCCTTAGGAAGAACCCTAATACCCGGCTGATTTACCTTCCTAGGGTTACTGTTAGGCTTAGGCCTAGGACTTTTAAAACCAGGAAGCCCTGTGCTCCAGGCACACTGCAGCTGTTAAAGGCATCCCAAGGGGAGCGCAAAAGTGACACAACTTGGCTGCCTCCACTGCTATTTCCATGAGACCATCCCGAATCATAGGCTGATTTTCCTTCCTAGGCTTAAGGTTTGAGTTAGGCCTAGGGTTAGTGTTCTTTTAACCAGAAAGCCCTGAGTTCCAAGAACACAGCAGCTGCGAAGGACTACCCAAGAAGAGCGCAGAAGTGCCTCAACATGCCTGCCTCCACAGCTTTTTCCTTGGGGACGTCCCGAAACGAAGGCTGATTTAGAAGCCTCCAGTTTGGGCTAAAGTTGTCGTATTTTAAAGCAGGAAGCCCTGTGCTGCAAGCACACTGCAGCTGTGAAAGGCATCCCAAGGGGAGCGCAAAAGTGCCACAACATGGCTGTCTCCACAGCTTTTCCCTTGGGATAATTCCTAAACCCAGGCTGATTTAAATGACCAGTGTTACGGTTAGGGTTAGGGTTACGCCTAGGTGTAGAGCTTTTTAAACCAGCAAGCTCTGAGCTCCAGGCACACGGCAGCTGCGAAAGGCATCCCAAGGGGAGCACAAAAGTGCCAGAAAATGGCTGCCTCCACACGTTTTCATTGGCACCATTGCTAAGCCTAGGCTGAATCACCTGCCTCCAGTCTCAGCTAGGGACATGGTTTTTTAAACCAGGAAGCCCTGAGCTCCAAGCACACGGCAGCTGTGAAAGGCATCCCAAGGGGAGTACAAAAGTGCAACAACATGGCAGCTTTCACGGCTTTTTCCTTGGTACCATCCCTATACCTAGGCTGATTTATCTGCCTAGAGTTAGGGTTAGGGCTCAGCCTAGGGCTAGGATTTTTTTTAAGCAGGAAGCCCTGAGTTCCAGGCTTACTGCATCTGCCAAAGGCATCCCAAAGGGAGCGCAGAAGTGCCACAACATGGCTGCTTTCACAGCTTTTTCCTTAGGAAGAACCCTAATACCCGGCTGATTTACCTTCCTAGGGTTACTCTTAGGCTCAGGCCTAGGACTTTTAAAACCAGGAAGCCCTGTGCTCCAGGCACACTGCAGCTGTTAAAGGCATCCCAAGGGGAGCGCAAAAGTGACACAACTTGGCTGCCTCCACTGCTATTTCCATGAGACCATCCCGAATCATAGGCTGATTTTCCTTCCTAGGCTTAAGGTTTGAGTTAGGCCTAGGGTTAGTGTTCTTTTAACCAGAAAGCCCTGAGTTCCAAGAACACAGCAGCTGCGAAGGACTACCCAAGAAGAGCGCAGAAGTGCCTCAACATGCCTGCCTCCACAGCTTTTTCCTTGGGGACGTCCCGAAACGAAGGCTGATTTAGAAGCCTCCAGTTTGGGCTAAAGTTGTGGTTTTTTACACCAGGAAGCCCTGTGCTCCAAGCACACTGCAGCTGTGAAAGGCATCCCAAGGGGAGCGCAAAAGTGCCACAACATGGCTGTCTCCACAGCTTTTCCCTTGGGATAATTCCTAAACCCAGGCAGATTTAAATGACCAGTGTTACGGTTAGGGTTAGGGTTACGCCTAGGTGTAGAGCTTTTTAAACCAGCAAGCTCTGAGCTCCAGGCACACGGCAGCTGCGAAAGGCATCCCAAGGGGAGCACAAAAGTGCCAGAAAATGGCTGCCTCCACACGTTTTCATTGGCACCATTGTTAAGCCTAGGCTGAATCACCTGCCTCCAGTCTCAGCTAGGGACATGGTTTTTTAAACCAGGAAGCCCTGAGCTCCAGGCACACGGCAGCTGTGAAAGGCATCCCAAGGGGAGTACAAAAGTGCAACAACATGGCATCTTTCACAGCTTTTTCCTTGGCACCATCCCTATACCTAGGCTGATTTATCTGCCTAGGGTTAGGGTTAGGGCTCAGCCAAGGGCTAGGATTTTTTTAAGCAGGAAGCCCTGAGTTCCAGGCTTACTGCATCTGCCAAAGGCATCCCAAAGGGAGCGCAGAAGTGCCACAACATGGCTGCTTTCACAGCTTTTTCCTTAGGAAGAACCCTAATACCCGGCTGATTTACCTTCCTAGGGTTACTGTTAGGCTTAGGCCTAGGACTTTTAAAACCAGGAAGCCCTGTGCTCCAGGCACACTGCAGCTGTTAAAGGCATCCCAAGGGGAGCGCAAAAGTGACACAACTTGGCTGCCTCCACTGCTATTTCCATGAGACCATCCCGAATCATAGGCTGATTTTCCTTCCTAGGCTTAAGGTTTGAGTTAGGCCTACGGTTAGTGTTCTTTTAACCAGAAAGCCCTGAGTTCCAAGAACACAGCAGCTGCGAAGGACTACCCAAGAAGAGCGCAGAAGTGCCTCAACATGCCTGCCTCCACAGCTTTTTCCTTGGGGACGTCCCGAAACTGAGGCTGATTTAGAAGCCTCCAGTTTGGGCTAAAGTTGTGGGTTTTTACACCAGGAAGCCCTGTGCTCCAAGCACACTGCAGCTGTGAAAGGCATCCCAAGGGGAGCGCAAAAGTGCCACAACATGGCTGTCTTCACAGCTTTTCCCTTGGGATAATTCCTAAACCCAGGCTGATTTAAATGACCAGTGTTACGGTTAGGGTTAGGGTTACGCCTAGGTGTAGAGCTTTTTAAACCAGCAAGCTCTGAGCTCCAGGCACACGGCAGCTGCGAAAGGCATCCCAAGGGGAGCACAAAAGTGCCAGAAAATGGCTGCCTCCACACGTTTTCATGGGCACCATTGCTAAGGCTAGGCTGAATCACCTGCCTCCAGTCTCAGCTAGGGACATGGATTTTTAAACCAGGAAGCCCTGAGCTCCAAGTACACGGCAGCTGTGAAAGGCATCCCAAGTGGAGTAAAAAAGTGCAACAACATGGCAGCTTTCACGGCTTTTTCCTTGGTACCATCCCTATACCTAGGCTGATTTATCTGCCTAGAGTTAGGGTTAGGGCTCAGCCTAGGGCTAGGATTTTTTTTAACCAGGAAGCCCTGAGTTCCAGGCTTACTGCATCTGCCAAAGGCATCCCCAAGGGAGCGCAGAAGTGCCACAACATGGCTGCTTTCACAGCTTTTTCCTTAGGAAGAACCCTAATACCCGGCTGATTTACCTTCCTAGGGTTACTGTTAGGCTTAGGCCTAGGACTTTTAAAACCAGGAAGCCCTGTGCTCCAGGCACACTGCAGCTGTTAAAGGCATCCCAAGGGGAGCGCAAAAGTGACACAACTTGGCTGCCTCCACTGCTATTTCCATGAGACCATCCCGAATCATAGGCTGATTTTCCTTCCTAGGCTTAAGGTTTGAGTTAGGCCTAGGGTTAGTGTTCTTTTAACCAGAAAGCCCTGAGTTCCAAGAACACAGCAGCTGCGAAGGACTACCCAAGAAGAGCGCAGAAGTGCCTCAACATGCCTGCCTCCACAGCTTTTTCCTTGGGGACGTCCCGAAACGAAGGCTGATTTAGAAGCCTCCAGTTTGGGCTAAAGTTGTGGTATTTTACACCAGGAAGCCCTGTGCTGCAAGCACACTGCAGCTGTGAAAGGCATCCCAAGGGGAGCGCAAAAGTGCCACAACATGGCTGTCTCCACAGCTTTTCCCTTGGGATAATTCCTAAACCCAGGCTGATTTAAATGACCAGTGTTACGGTTAGGGTTAGGGTTACGCCTAGGTGTAGAGCTTTTTAAACCAGCAAGCTCTGAGCTCCAGGCACACGGCAGCTGCGAAAGGCATCCCAAGGGGAGCACAAAAGTGCCAGAAAATGGCTGCCTCCACACGTTTTCATTGGCACCATTGCTAAGCCTAGGCTGAATCACCTGCCTCCAGTCTCAGCTAGGGACATGGTTTTTTAAACCAGGAAGCCCTGAGCTCCAAGCACACGGCAGCTGTGAAAGGCATCCCAAGGGGAGTACAAAAGTGCAACAACATGGCAGCTTTCACGGCTTTTTCCTTGGTACCATCCCTATACCTAGGCTGATTTATCTGCCTAGAGTTAGGGTTAGGGTTCAGCCTAGGGCTAGGATTTTTTTTAAGCAGGAAGCCCTGAGTTCCAGGCTTACTGCATCTGCCAAAGGCATCCCAAAGGGAGCGCAGAAGTGCCACAACATGGCTGCTTTCACAGCTTTTTCCTTAGGAAGAACCCTAATACCCGGCTGATTTACCTTCCTAGGGTTACTCTTAGGCTCAGGCCTAGGACTTTTAAAACCAGGAAGCCCTGTGCTCCAGGCACACTGCAGCTGTTAAAGGCATCCCAAGGGGAGCGCAAAAGTGACACAACTTGGCTGCCTCCACTGCTATTTCCATGAGACCATCCCGAATCATAGGCTGATTTTCCTTCCTAGGCTTAAGGTTTGAGTTAGGCCTAGGGTTAGTGTTCTTTTAACCAGAAAGCCCTGAGTTCCAAGAACACAGCAGCTGCGAAGGACTACCCAAGAAGAGCGCAGAAGTGCCTCAACATGCCTGCCTCCACAGCTTTTTCCTTGGGGACGTCCCGAAACGAAGGCTGATTTAGAAGCCTCCAGTTTGGGCTAAAGTTGTGGTTTTTTACACCAGGAAGCCCTGTGCTCCAAGCACACTGCAGCTGTGAAAGGCATCCCAAGGGGAGCGCAAAAGTGCCACAACATGGCTGTCTCCACAGCTTTTCCCTTGGGATAATTCCTAAACCCAGGCAGATTTAAATGACCAGTGTTACGGTTAGGGTTAGGGTTACGCCTAGGTGTAGAGCTTTTTAAACCAGCAAGCTCTGAGCTCCAGGCACACGGCAGCTGCGAAAGGCATCCCAAGGGGAGCACAAAAGTGCCAGAAAATGGCTGCCTCCACACGTTTTCATTGGCACCATTGTTAAGCCTAGGCTGAATCACCTGCCTCCAGTCTCAGCTAGGGACATGGTTTTTTAAACCAGGAAGCCCTGAGCTCCAGGCACACGGCAGCTGTGAAAGGCATCCCAAGGGGAGTACAAAAGTGAAACAACATGGCATCTTTCACAGCTTTTTCCTTGGCACCATCCCTATACCTAGGCTGATTTATCTGCCTAGGGTTAGGGTTAGGGCTCAGCCAAGGGCTAGGATTTTTTTAAGCAGGAAGCCCTGAGTTCCAGGCTTACTGCATCTGCCAAAGGCATCCCAAAGGGAGCGCAGAAGTGCCACAACATGGCTGCTTTCACAGCTTTTTCCTTAGGAAGAACCCTAATACCCGGCTGATTTACCTTCCTAGGGTTACTGTTAGGCTTAGGCCTAGGACTTTTAAAACCAGGAAGCCCTGTGCTCCAGGCACACTGCAGCTGTTAAAGGCATCCCAAGGGGAGCGCAAAAGTGACACAACTTGGCTGCCTCCACTGCAATTTCCATGAGACCATCCCGAATCATAGGCTGATTTTCCTTCCTAGGCTTAAGGTTTGAGTTAGGCCTAGGGTTAGTGTTCTTTTAACCAGAAAGCCCTGAGTTCCAAGAACACAGCAGCTGCGAAGGACTACCCAAGAAGAGCGCAGAAGTGCCTCAACATGCCTGCCTCCACAGCTTTTTCCTTGGGGACGTCCCGAAACGAAGGCTGATTTAGAAGCCTCCAGTTTGGGCTAAAGTTGTGGTTTTTTAAACCAGGAAGCCCTGTGCTCCAAGCACACTGCAGCTGTGAAAGGCATCCCAAGGGGAGCGCAAAAGTGCCACAACATGGCTGTCTCCACAGCTTTTCCCTTGGGATAATTCCTAAACCCAGGCTGATTTAAATGACCAGTGTTACGGTTAGGGTTAGGGTTACGCCTAGGTGTAGAGCTTTTTAAACCAGCAAGCTCTGAGCTCCAGGCACACGGCAGCTGCGAAAGGCATCCCAAGGGGAGCACAAAAGTGCCAGAAAATGGCTGCCTCCACACGTTTTCATTGGCACCATTGCTAAGCCTAGGCTGAATCACCTGCCTCCAGTCTCAGCTAGGGACATGGTTTTTTAAACCAGGAAGCCCTGAGCTCCAGGCACACGGCAGCTGTGAAAGGCATCCCAAGGGGAGTACAAAAGTGCAACAACATGGCATCTTTCACAGATTTTTCCTTGGCACCATCCCTATACCTAGGCTGATTTATCTGCCTAGGGTTAGGGTTAGGGCTCAGCCAAGGGCTAGGATTTTTTTAAGCAGGAAGCCCTGAGTTCCAGGCTTACTGCATCTGCCAAAGGCATCCCAAAGGGAGCGCAGAAGTGCCACAACATGGCTGCTTTCACAGCTTTTTCCTTAGGAAGAACCCTAATACCCGGCTGATTTACCTTCCTAGGGTTACTGTTAGGCTTAGGCCTAGGACTTTTAAAACCAGGAAGCCCTGTGCTCCAGGCACACTGCAGCTGTTAAAGGCATCCCAAGGGGAGCGCAAAAGTGACACAACTTGGCTGCCTCCACTGCTATTTCCATGAGACCATCCCGAATCATAGGCTGATTTTCCTTCCTAGGCTTAAGGTTTGAGTTAGGCCTACGGTTAGTGTTCTTTTAACCAGAAAGCCCTGAGTTCCAAGAACACAGCAGCTGCGAAGGACTACCCAAGAAGAGCGCAGAAGTGCCTCAACATGCCTGCCTCCACAGCTTTTTCCTTGGGGACGTCCCGAAACGAAGGCTGATTTAGAAGCCTCCAGTTTGGGCTAAAGTTGTGGTTTTTTAAACCAGGAAGCCCTGTGCTCCAAGCACACTGCAGCTGTGAAAGGCATCCCAAGGGGAGCGCAAAAGTGCCACAACATGGCTGTCTCCACAGCTTTTCCCTTGGGATAATTCCTAAACCCAGGCTGATTTAAATGACCAGTGTTACGGTTAGGGTTAGGGTTACGCCTAGGTGTAGAGCTTTTTAAACCAGCAAGCTCTGAGCTCCAGGCACACGGCAGCTGCGAAAGGCATCCCAAGGGGAGCACAAAAGTGCCAGAAAATGGCTGCCTCCACACGTTTTCATTGGCACCATTGCTAAGCCTAGGCTGAATCACCTGCCTCCAGTCTCAGCTAGGGACATGGTTTTTTAAACCAGGAAGCCCTGAGCTCCAAGCACACGGCAGCTGTGAAAGGCATCCCAAGGGGAGTACAAAAGTGCAACAACATGGCAGCTTTCACGGCTTTTTCCTTGGCACCATCCCTATACCTAGGCTGATTTATCTGCCTAGAGTTATGGTTAGGGCTCAGCCTAGGGCTAGGATTTTTTTTAACCAGGAAGCCCTGAGTTCCAGGCTTACTGCATCTGCCAAAGGCATCCCAAAGGGAGCGCAGAAGGTCCACAACATGGCTGCTTTCACAGCTTTTTCCTTAGGAAGAACCCTAATACCCGGCTGATTTACCTTCCTAGGGTTACTGTTAGGCTTAGGCCTAGGACTTTTAAAACCAGGAAGCCCTGTGCTCCAGGCACACTGCAGCTGTTAAAGGCATCCCAAGGGGAGCGCAAAAGTGACACAACTTGGCTGCCTCCACTGCTATTTCCATGAGACCATCCCGAATCATAGGCTGATTTTCCTTCCTAGGCTTAAGGTTTGAGTTAGGCCTAGGGTTAGTGTTCTTTTAACCAGAAAGCCCTGTGTTCCAAGAACACAGCAGCTGCGAAGGACTACCCAAGAAGAGCGCAGAAGTGCCTCAACATGCCTGCCTCCACAGCTTTTTCCTTGGGGACGTCCCGAAACGAAGGCTGATTTAGAAGCCTCCAGTTTGGGTTAAAGTTGTGGTTTTTTAAAGCAGGAAGCCCTGTGCTCCAAGCACACTGCAGCTGTGAAAGGCATCCCAAGGGGAGCGCAAAAGTGCCACAACATGGCTGTCTCCACAGCTTTTCCCTTGGGATAATTCCTAAACCCAGGCTGATTTAAATGACCAGTGTTACGGTTAGGGTTAGGGTTACGCCTAGGTGTAGAGCTTTTTAAACCAGCAAGCTCTGAGCTCCAGGCACACGGCAGCTGCGAAAGGCATCCCAAGGGGAGCACAAAAGTTCCAGAAAATGGCAGCTTCCACACGTTTTCATTGGCACCATTGCTAAGCCTAGGCTGAATCACCTGCCTCCAGTCTCAGCTAGGGACATGGTCTTTTAAACCAGGAAGCCCTGAGCTCCAAGTACACGGCAGCTGTGAAAGGCATCCCAAGGGGAGTACAAAAGTGCTACAACATGGCAGCTATCACGGCTTTTTCCTTGGTACCATCCCTATACCTAGGCTGATATATCTGCCTAGAGTTAGGGTTAGGGCTCAGCCTAGGGCTAGGATTTTTTTTAAGCAGGAAGCCCTGAGTTCCAGGCTTACTGCATCTGCCAAAGGCATCCCAAAGGGAGCGCAGAAGGTCCACAACATGGCTGCTTTCACAGCTTTTTCCTTAGGAAGAACCCTAATACCCGGCTGATTTACCTTCCTAGGGTTACTGTTAGGCTTAGGCCTAGGACTTTTAAAACCAGGAAGCCCTGTGCTCCAGGCACACTGCAGCTGTTAAAGGCATCCCAAGGGGAGCGCAAAAGTGACACAACTTGGCTGCCTCCACTGCTATTTCCATGAGACCATCCCGAATCATAGGCTGATTTTCCTTCCTAGGCTTAAGGTTTGAGTTAGGCCTAGGGTTAGTGTTCTTTTAACCAGAAAGCCCTGAGTTCCAAGAACACAGCAGCTGCGAAGGACTACCCAAGAAGAGCGCAGAAGTGCCTCAACATGCCTGCCTCCACAGCTTTTTCCTTGGGGACGTCCCGAAACCAAGGCTGATTTAGAAGCCTCCAGTTTGGGCTAAAGTTGTGGGTTTTTACACCAGGAAGCCCTGTGCTCCAAGCACACTGCAGCTGTGAAAGGCATCCCAAGGGGAGCGCAAAAGTGCCACAACATGGCTGTCTCCACAGCTTTTCCCTTGGGATAATTCCTAAACCCAGGCTGATTTAAATGACCAGTGTTACGGTTAGGGTTAGGGTTACGCCTAGGTGTAGAGCTTTTTAAACCAGCAAGCTCTGAGCTCCAGGCACACGGCAGCTGCGAAAGGCATCCCAAGGGGAGCACAAAAGTGCCAGAAAATGGCTGCCTCCACACGTTTTCATTGGCACCATTGCTAAGCCTAGGCTGAATCACCTGCCTCCAGTCTCAGCTAGGGACATGGTTTTTTAAACCAGGAAGCCCTGAGCTCCAAGCACACGGCAGCTGTGAAAGGCATCCCAAGGGGAGTACAAAAGTGCAACAACATGGCAGCTTTCACGGCTTTTTCCTTGGCACCATCCCTATACCTAGGCTGATTTATCTGCCTAGAGTTAGGGTTAGGGCTCAGCCTAGGGCTAGGATTTTTTTTAAGCAGGAAGCCCTGAGTTCCAGGCTTACTTCATCTGCCAAAGGCATCCCAAAGGGAGCGCAGAAGGTCCAGAACATGGCTGCTTTCACAGCTTTTTCCTTAGGAAGAACCCTAATACCCGGCTGATTTACCTTCCTAGGGTTACTGTTAGGCTTAGGCCTAGGACTTTTAAAACCAGGAAGCCCTGTGCTCCAGGCACACTGCAGCTGTTAAAGGCATCCCAAGGGGAGCGCAAAAGTGACACAACTTGGCTGCCTCCACTGCTATTTCCATGAGACCATCCCGAATCATAGGCTGATTTTCCTTCCTAGGCTTAAGGTTTGAGTTAGGCCTAGGGTTAGTGTTCTTTTAACCAGAAAGCCCTGAGTTCCAAGAACACAGCAGCTGCGAAGGACTACCCAAGAAGAGCGCAGAAGTGCCTCAACATGCCTGCCTCCACAGCTTTTTCCTTGGGGACGTCCCGAAACGAAGGCTGATTTAGAAGCCTCCAGTTTGGGCTAAAGTTGTGGGTTTTTACACCAGGAAGCCCTGTGCTCCAAGCACACTGCAGCTGTGAAAGGCATCCCAAGGGGAGCGCAAAAGTGCCACAACATGGCTGTCTCCACAGCTTTTCCCTTGGGATAATTCCTAAACCCAGGCTGATTTAAATGACCAGTGTTACGGTTAGGGTTAGGGTTACGCCTACGTGTAGAGCTTTTTAAACCAGCAAGCTCTGAGCTCCAGGCACACGGCAGCTGCGAAAGGCATCCCAAGGGGAGCACAAAAGTGCCAGAAAATGGCTGCCTCCACACGTTTTCATTGGCACCATTGCTAAGCCTAGGCTGAATCACCTGCCTCCAGTCTCAGCTAGGGACATGGATTTTTAAACCAGGAAGCCCTGAGCTCCAAGCACACGGCAGCTGTGAAAGGCATCCCAAGGGGAGTACAAAAGTGCAACAACATGGCAGCTTTCACGGCTTTTTCCTTGGCACCATCCCTATACCTAGGCTGATTTATCTGCCTAGAGTTAGGGTTAGGGCTCAGCCTAGGGCTAGGATTTTTTTTAAGCAGGAAGCCCTGAGCTCCAGGCTTACTTCATCTGCCAAAGGCATCCCAAAGGGAGCGCAGAAGGTCCACAACATGGCTGCTTTCACAGCTTTTTACTTAGGAAGAACCCTAATACCCGGCTGATTTACCTTCCTAGGGTTACTCTTAGGCTCAGGCCTAGGACTTTTAAAACCAGGAAGCCCTGTGCTCCAGGCACACTGCAGCTGTTAAAGGCATCCCAAGGGGAGCGCAAAAGTGACACAACTTGGCTGCCTCCACTGCTATTTCCATGAGACCATCCCGAATCATAGGCTGATTTTCCTTCCTAGGCTTAAGGTTTGAGTTAGGCCTAGGGTTAGTGTTCTTTTAACCAGAAAGCCCTGAGTTCCAAGAACACAGCAGCTGCGAAGGACTACCCAAGAAGAGCGCAGAAGTGCCTCAACATGTCTGCCTCCACAGCTTTTTCCTTGGGGACGTCCCGAAACGAAGGCTGATTTAGAAGCCTCCAGTTTGGGCTAAAGTTGTGGTTTTTTAAACCAGGAAGCCCTGTGCTCCAAGCACACTGCAGCTGTGAAAGGCATCCCAAGGGGAGCGCAAAAGTGCCACAACATGGCTGTCTCCACAGCTTTTCCCTTGGGATAATTCCTAAACCCAGGCTGATTTAAATGACCAGTGTTACGGTTAGGGTTAGGGTTACGCCTAGGTGTAGAGCTTTTTAAACCAGCAAGCTCTGAGCTCCAGGCACACGGCAGCTGCGAAAGGCATCCCAAGGGGAGCACAAAAGTGCCAGAAAATGGCTGCCTCCACACGTTTTCATTGGCACCATTGCTAAGCCTAGGCTGAATCACCTGCCTCCAGTCTCAGCTAGGGACATGGTTTTTTAAACCAGGAAGCCCTGAGCTCCAAGCACACGGCAGCTGTGAAAGGCATCCCAAGGGGAGTACAAAAGTGCAACAACATGGCAGCTTTCACAGCTTTTTCCTTGGCACCATCCCTATACCTAGGCTGATTTATCTGCCTAGAGTTAGGGTTAGGGCTCAGCCTAGGGCTAGGATTTTTTTTAAGCAGGAAGCCCTGAGTTCCAGGCTTACTTCATCTGCCAAAGGCATCCCAAAGGGAGCGCAGAAGGTCCACAACATGGCTGCTTTCACAGCTTTTTCCTTAGGAAGAACCCTAATACCCGGCTGATTTACCTTCCTAGGGTTACTGTTAGGCTTAGGCCTAGGACTTTTAAAACCAGGAAGCCCTGTGCTCCAGGCACACTGCAGCTGTTAAAGGCATCCCAAGGGGAGCGCAAAAGTGACACAACTTGGCTGCCTCCACTGCTATTTCCATGAGACCATCCCGAATCATAGGCTGATTTTCCTTCCTAGGCTTAAGGTTTGAGTTAGGCCTAGGGTTAGTGTTCTTTTAACCAGAAAGCCCTGAGTTCCAAGAACACAGCAGCTGCGAAGGACTACCCAAGAAGAGCGCAGAAGTGCCTCAACATGCCTGCCTCCACAGCTTTTTCCTTGGGGACGTCCCGAAACCAAGGCTGATTTAGAAGCCTCCAGTTTGGGCTAAAGTTGTGGGTTTTTACACCAGGAAGCCCTGTGCTCCAAGCACACTGCAGCTGTGAAAGGCATCCCAAGGGGAGCGCAAAAGTGCCACAACATGGCTGTCTCCACAGCTTTTCCCTTGGGATAATTCCTAAACCCAGGCTGATTTAAATGACCAGTGTTACGGTTAGGGTTAGGGTTACGCCTAGGTGTAGAGCTTTTTAAACCAGCAAGCTCTGAGCTCCAGGCACACGGCAGCTGCGAAAGGCATCCCAAGGGGAGCACAAAAGTGCCAGAAAATGGCTGCCTCCACACGTTTTCATTGGCACCATTGCTAAGCCTAGGCTGAATCACCTGCCTCCAGTCTCAGCTAGGGACATGGTTTTTTAAACCAGGAAGCCCTGAGCTCCAAGCACACGGCAGCTGTGAAAGGCATCCCAAGGGGAGTACAAAAGTGCAACAACATGGCAGCTTTCACGGCTTTTTCCTTGGCACCATCCCTATACCTAGGCTGATTTATCTGCCTAGAGTTAGGATTAGGGCTCAGCCTAGGGCTAGGATTTTTTTTAAGCAGGAAGCCCTGAGTTCCAGGCTTACTTCATCTGCCAAAGGCATCCCAAAGGGAGCGCAGAAGGTCCACAACATGGCTGCTTTCACAGCTTTTTCCTTAGGAAGAACCCTAATACCCGGCTGATTTACCTTCCTAGGGTTACTGTTAGGCTTAGGCCTAGGACTTTTAAAACCAGGAAGCCCTGTGCTCCAGGCACACTGCAGCTGTTAAAGGCATCCCAAGGGGAGCGCAAAAGTGACACAACTTGGCTGCCTCCACTGCTATTTCCATGAGACCATCCCGAATCATAGGCTGATTTTCCTTCCTAGGCTTAAGGTTTGAGTTAGGCCTAGGGTTAGTGTTCTTTTAACCAGAAAGCCCTGAGTTCCAAGAACACAGCAGCTGCGAAGGACTACCCAAGAAGAGCGCAGAAGTGCCTCAACATGCCTGCCTCCACAGCTTTTTCCTTGGGGACGTCCCGAAACCAAGGCTGATTTAGAAGCCTCCAGTTTGGGCTAAAGTTGTGGGTTTTTACACCAGGAAGCCCTGTGCTCCAAGCACACTGCAGCTGTGAAAGGCATCCCAAGGGGAGCGCAAAAGTGCCACAACATGGCTGTCTCCACAGCTTTTCCCTTGGGATAATTCCTAAACCCAGGCTGATTTAAATGACCAGTGTTACGGTTAGGGTTAGGGTTACGCCTAGGTGTAGAGCTTTTTAAACCAGCAAGCTCTGAGCTCCAGGCACACGGCAGCTGCGAAAGGCATCCCAAGGGGAGCACAAAAGTGCCAGAAAATGGCTGCCTCCACACGTTTTCATTGGCACCATTGCTAAGCCTAGGCTGAATCACCTGCCTCCAGTCTCAGCTAGGGACATGGTTTTTTAAACCAGGAAGCCCTGAGATCCAAGCACACGGCAGCTGTGAAAGGCATCCCAAGGGGAGTACAAAAGTGCAACAACATGGCAGCTTTCACGGCTTTT
The DNA here is from genome assembly GCF_027579445.1 of Ammospiza nelsoni. Classification (NCBI taxonomy): domain Eukaryota; kingdom Metazoa; phylum Chordata; class Aves; order Passeriformes; family Passerellidae; genus Ammospiza; species Ammospiza nelsoni. The sequence continues at coordinate 1,842,039 of NW_026683187.1, forward strand.
TCCTTGGCACCATCCCTATACCTAGGCTGATTTATCTGCCTAGAGTTAGGGTTAGGGCTCAGCCTAGGGCTAGGATTTTTTTTAAGCAGGAAGCCCTGAGTTCCAGGCTTACTTCATCTGCCAAAGGCATCCCAAAGGGAGCGCAGAAGGTCCACAACATGGCTGCTTTCACAGCTTTTTCCTTAGGAAGAACCCTAATACCCGGCTGATTTACCTTCCTAGGGTTACTGTTAGGCTTAGGCCTAGGACTTTTAAAACCAGGAAGCCCTGTGCTCCAGGCACACTGCAGCTGTTAAAGGCATCCCAAGGGGAGCGCAAAAGTGACACAACTTGGCTGCCTCCACTGCTATTTCCATGAGACCATCCCGAATCATAGGCTGATTTTCCTTCCTAGGCTTAAGGTTTGAGTTAGGCCTAGGGTTAGTGTTCTTTTAACCAGAAAGCCCTGAGTTCCAAGAACACAGCAGCTGCGAAGGACTACCCAAGAAGAGCGCAGAAGTGCCTCAACATGCCTGCCTCCACAGCTTTTTCCTTGGGGACGTCCCGAAACCAAGGCTGATTTAGAAGCCTCCAGTTTGGGCTAAAGTTGTGGGTTTTTACACCAGGAAGCCCTGTGCTCCAAGCACACTGCAGCTGTGAAAGGCATCCCAAGGGGAGCGCAAAAGTGCCACAACATGGCTGTCTCCACAGCTTTTCCCTTGGGATAATTCCTAAACCCAGGCTGATTTAAATGACCAGTGTTACGGTTAGGGTTAGGGTTACGCCTAGGTGTAGAGCTTTTTAAACCAGCAAGCTCTGAGCTCCAGGCACACGGCAGCTGCGAAAGGCATCCCAAGGGGAGCACAAAAGTGCCAGAAAATGGCTGCCTCCACACGTTTTCATTGGCACCATTGCTAAGCCTAGGCTGAATCACCTGCCTCCAGTCTCAGCTAGGGACATGGTTTTTTAAACCAGGAAGCCCTGAGCTCCAAGCACACGGCAGCTGTGAAAGGCATCCCAAGGGGAGTACAAAAGTGCAACAACATGGCAGCTTTCACGGCTTTTTCCTTGACACCATCCCTATACCTAGGCTGATTTATCTGCCTAGAGTTAGGGTTAGGGCTCAGCCTAGGGCTAGGATTTTTTTTAAGCAGGAAGCCCTGAGTTCCAGGCTTACTTCATCTGCCAAAGGCATCCCAAAGGGAGCGCAGAAGGTCCACAACATGGCTGCTTTCACAGCTTTTTCCTTAGGAAGAACCCTAATACCCGGCTGATTTACCTTCCTAGGGTTACTCTTAGGCTCAGGCCTAGGACTTTTAAAACCAGGAAGCCCTGTGCTCCAGGCACACTGCAGCTGTTAAAGGCATCCCAAGGGGAGCGCAAAAGTGACACAACTTGGCTGCCTCCACTGCTATTTCCATGAGACCATCCCGAATCATAGGCTGATTTTCCTTCCTAGGCTTAAGGTTTGAGTTAGGCCTAGGGTTAGTGTTCTTTTAACCAGAAAGCCCTGAGTTCCAAGAACACAGCAGCTGCGAAGGACTACCCAAGAAGAGCGCAGAAGTGCCTCAACATGCCTGCCTCCACAGCTTTTTCCTTGGGGACGTCCCGAAACGAAGGCTGATTTAGAAGCCTCCAGTTTGGGCTAAAGTTGTGGGTTTTTACACCAGGAAGCCCTGTGCTCCAAGCACACTGCAGCTGTGAAAGGCATCCCAAGGGGAGCGCAAAAGTGCCACAACATGGCTGTCTCCACAGCTTTTCCCTTGGGATAATTCCTAAACCCAGGCTGATTTAAATGACCAGTGTTACGGTTAGGGTTAGGGTTACGCCTACGTGTAGAGCTTTTTAAACCAGCAAGCTCTGAGCTCCAGGCACACGGCAGCTGCGAAAGGCATCCCAAGGGGAGCACAAAAGTGCCAGAAAATGGCTGCCTCCACACGTTTTCATTGGCACCATTGCTAAGCCTAGGCTGAATCACCTGCCTCCAGTCTCAGCTAGGGACATGGATTTTTAAACCAGGAAGCCCTGAGCTCCAAGCACACGGCAGCTGTGAAAGGCATCCCAAGGGGAGTACAAAAGTGCAACAACATGGCAGCTTTCACGGCTTTTTCCTTGGCACCATCCCTATACCTAGGCTGATTTATCTGCCTAGAGTTAGGGTTAGGGCTCAGCCTAGGGCTAGGATTTTTTTTAAGCAGGAAGCCCTGAGCTCCAGGCTTACTTCATCTGCCAAAGGCATCCCAAAGGGAGCGCAGAAGGTCCACAACATGGCTGCTTTCACAGCTTTTTCCTTAGGAAGAACCCTAATACCCGGCTGATTTACCTTCCTAGGGTTACTCTTAGGCTCAGGCCTAGGACTTTTAAAACCAGGAAGCCCTGTGCTCCAGGCACACTGCAGCTGTTAAAGGCATCCCAAGGGGAGCGCAAAAGTGACACAACTTGGCTGCCTCCACTGCTATTTCCATGAGACCATCCCGAATCATAGGCTGATTTTCCTTCCTAGGCTTAAGGTTTGAGTTAGGCCTAGGGTTAGTGTTCTTTTAACCAGAAAGCCCTGAGTTCCAAGAACACAGCAGCTGCGAAGGACTACCCAAGAAGAGCGCAGAAGTGCCTCAACATGCCTGCCTCCACAGCTTTTTCCTTGGGGACGTCCCGAAACGAAGGCTGATTTAGAAGCCTCCAGTTTGGGCTAAAGTTGTGGTTTTTTAAACCAGGAAGCCCTGTGCTCCAAGCACACTGCAGCTGTGAAAGGCATCCCAAGGGGAGCGCAAAAGTGCCACAACATGGCTGTCTCCACAGCTTTTCCCTTGGGATAATTCCTAAACCCAGGCTGATTTAAATGACCAGTGTTACGGTTAGGGTTAGGGTTACGCCTAGGTGTAGAGCTTTTTAAACCAGCAAGCTCTGAGCTCCAGGCACACGGCAGCTGCGAAAGGCATCCCAAGGGGAGCACAAAAGTGCCAGAAAATGGCTGCCTCCACACGTTTTCATTGGCACCATTGCTAAGCCTAGGCTGAATCACCTGCCTCCAGTCTCAGCTAGGGACATGGTTTTTTAAACCAGGAAGCCCTGAGCTCCAAGCACACGGCAGCTGTGAAAGGCATCCCAAGGGGAGTACAAAAGTGCAACAACATGGCAGCTTTCACGGCTTTTTCCTTGGCACCATCCCTATACCTAGGCTGATTTATCTGCCTAGAGTTAGGGTTAGGGCTCAGCCTAGGGCTAGGATTTTTTTTAAGCAGGAAGCCCTGAGTTCCAGGCTTACTTCATCTGCCAAAGGCATCCCAAAGGGAGCGCAGAAGGTCCACAACATGGCTGCTTTCACAGCTTTTTCCTTAGGAAGAACCCTAATACCCGGCTGATTTACCTTCCTAGGGTTACTCTTAGGCTCAGGCCTAGGACTTTTAAAACCAGGAAGCCCTGTGCTCCAGGCACACTGCAGCTGTTAAAGGCATCCCAAGGGGAGCGCAAAAGTGACACAACTCGGCTGCCTCCACTGCTATTTCCATGAGACCATCCCGAATCATAGGCTGATTTTCCTTCCTAGGCTTAAGGTTTGAGTTAGGCCTAGGGTTAGTGTTCTTTTAACCAGAAAGCCCTGAGTTCCAAGAACACAGCAGCTGCGAAGGACTACCCAAGAAGAGCGCAGAAGTGCCTCAACATGCCTGCCTCCACAGCTTTTTCCTTGGGGACGTCCCGAAACGAAGGCTGATTTAGAAGCCTCCAGTTTGGGCTAAAGTTGTGGGTTTTTACACCAGGAAGCCCTGTGCTCCAAGCACACTGCAGCTGTTTAAGGCATCCCAAGGGGAGCGCAAAAGTGCCACAACATGGCTGCCTCCACAGCTTTTCCCTTGGGATAATTCCTAAACCCAGGCTGATTTAAATGACCAGTGTTACGGTTAGGGTTAGGGTTACGCCTACGTGTAGAGCTTTTTAAACCAGCAAGCTCTGAGCTCCAGGCACACGGCAGCTGCGAAAGGCATCCCAAGGGGAGCACAAAAGTGCCAGAAAATGGCTGCCTCCACACGTTTTCATTGGCACCACTGCTAAGCCTAGGCTGAATCACCTGCCTCCAGTCTCAGCTAGGGACATGGATTTTTAAACCAGGAAGCCCTGAGCTCCAAGCACACGGCAGCTGTGAAAGGCATCCCAAGGGGAGTACAAAAGTGCAACAACATGGCAGCTTTCACGGCTTTTTCCTTGGCACCATCCCTATACCTAGGCTGATTTATCTGCCTAGAGTTAGGGTTAGGGCTCAGCCTAGGGCTAGGATTTTTTTTAAGCAGGAAGCCCTGAGTTCCAGGCTTACTTCATCTGCCAAAGGCATCCCAAAGGGAGCGCAGAAGGTCCACAACATGGCTGCTTTCACAGCTTTTTCCTTAGGAAGAACCCTAATACCCGGCTGATTTACCTTCCTAGGGTTACTCTTAGGCTCAGGCCTAGGACTTTTAAAACCAGGAAGCCCTGTGCTCCAGGCACACTGCAGCTGTTAAAGGCATCCCAAGGGGAGCGCAAAAGTGACACAACTCGGCTGCCTCCACTGCTATTTCCATGAGACCATCCCGAATCATAGGCTGATTTTCCTTCCTAGGCTTAAGGTTTGAGTTAGGCCTAGGGTTAGTGTTCTTTTAACCAGAAAGCCCTGAGTTCCAAGAACACAGCAGCTGCGAAGGACTACCCAAGAAGAGCGCAGAAGTGCCTCAACATGCCTGCCTCCACAGCTTTTTCCTTGGGGACGTCCCGAAACGAAGGCTGATTTAGAAGCCTCCAGTTTGGGCTAAAGTTGTGGGTTTTTACACCAGGAAGCCCTGTGCTCCAAGCACACTGCAGCTGTGAAAGGCATCCCAAGGGGAGCGCAAAAGTGCCACAACATGGCTGTCTCCACAGCTTTTCCCTTGGGATAATTCCTAAACCCAGGCTGATTTAAATGACCAGTGTTACGGTTAGGGTTAGGGTTACGCCTACGTGTAGAGCTTTTTAAACCAGCAAGCTCTGAGCTCCAGGCACACGGCAGCTGCGAAAGGCATCCCAAGGGGAGCACAAAAGTGCCAGAAAATGGCTGCCTCCACACGTTTTCATTGGCACCACTGCTAAGCCTAGGCTGAATCACCTGCCTCCAGTCTCAGCTAGGGACATGGATTTTTAAACCAGGAAGCCCTGAGCTCCAAGCACACGGCAGCTGTGAAAGGCATCCCAAGGGGAGTACAAAAGTGCAACAACATGGCAGCTTTCACGGCTTTTTCCTTGGCACCATCCCTATACCTAGGCTGATTTATCTGCCTAGAGTTAGGGTTAGGGCTCAGCCTAGGGCTAGGATTTTTTTTAAGCAGGAAGCCCTGAGCTCCAGGCTTACTTCATCTGCCAAAGGCATCCCAAAGGGAGCGCAGAAGGTCCACAACATGGCTGCTTTCACAGCTTTTTCCTTAGGAAGAACCCTAATACCCGGCTGATTTACCTTCCTAGGGTTACTCTTAGGCTCAGGCCTAGGACTTTTAAAACCAGGAAGCCCTGTGCTCCAGGCACACTGCAGCTGTTAAAGGCATCCCAAGGGGAGCGCAAAAGTGACACAACTCGGCTGCCTCCACTGCTATTTCCATGAGACCATCCCGAATCATAGGCTGATTTTCCTTCCTAGGCTTAAGGTTTGAGTTAGGCCTAGGGTTAGTGTTCTTTTAACCAGAAAGCCCTGAGTTCCAAGAACACAGCAGCTGCGAAGGACTACCCAAGAAGAGCGCAGAAGTGCCTCAACATGCCTGCCTCCACAGCTTTTTCCTTGGGGACGTCCCGAAACGAAGGCTGATTTAGAAGCCTCCAGTTTGGGCTAAAGTTGTGGTTTTTTAAACCAGGAAGCCCTGTGCTCCAAGCACACTGCAGCTGTGAAAGGCATCCCAAGGGGAGCGCAAAAGTGCCACAACATGGCTGTCTCCACAGCTTTTCCCTTGGGATAATTCCTAAACCCAGGCTGATTTAAATGACCAGTGTTACGGTTAGGGTTAGGGTTACGCCTAGGTGTAGAGCTTTTTAAACCAGCAAGCTCTGAGCTCCAGGCACACGGCAGCTGCGAAAGGCATCCCAAGGGGAGCACAAAAGTGCCAGAAAATGGCTGCCTCCACACGTTTTCATTGGCACCATTGCTAAGCCTAGGCTGAATCACCTGCCTCCAGTCTCAGCTAGGGACATGGTTTTTTAAACCAGGAAGCCCTGAGCTCCAAGCACACGGCAGCTGTGAAAGGCATCCCAAGGGGAGTACAAAAGTGCAACAACATGGCAGCTTTCACGGCTTTTTCCTTGGCACCATCCCTATACCTAAGCTGATTTATCTGCCTAGAGTTAGGGTTAGGGCTCAGCCTAGGGCTAGGATTTTTTTTAAGCAGGAAGCCCTGAGTTCCAGGCTTACTTCATCTGCCAAAGGCATCCCAAAGGGAGCGCAGAAGGTCCACAACATGGCTGCTTTCACAGCTTTTTCCTTAGGAAGAACCCTAATACCCGGCTGATTTACCTTCCTAGGGTTACTCTTAGGCTCAGGCCTAGGACTTTTAAAACCAGGAAGCCCTGTGCTCCAGGCACACTGCAGCTGTTAAAGGCATCCCAAGGGGAGCGCAAAAGTGACACAACTCGGCTGCCTCCACTGCTATTTCCATGAGACCATCCCGAATCATAGGCTGATTTTCCTTCCTAGGCTTAAGGTTTGAGTTAGGCCTAGGGTTAGTGTTCTTTTAACCAGAAAGCCCTGAGTTCCAAGAACACAGCAGCTGCGAAGGACTACCCAAGAAGAGCGCAGAAGTGCCTCAACATGCCTGCCTCCACAGCTTTTTCCTTGGGGACGTCCCGAAACGAAGGCTGATTTAGAAGCCTCCAGTTTGGGCTAAAGTTGTGGGTTTTTACACCAGGAAGCCCTGTGCTCCAAGCACACTGCAGCTGTTTAAGGCATCCCAAGGGGAGCGCAAAAGTGCCACAACATGGCTGCCTCCACAGCTTTTCCCTTGGGATAATTCCTAAACCCAGGCTGATTTAAATGACCAGTGTTACGGTTAGGGTTAGGGTTACGCCTACGTGTAGAGCTTTTTAAACCAGCAAGCTCTGAGCTCCAGGCACACGGCAGCTGCGAAAGGCATCCCAAGGGGAGCACAAAAGTGCCAGAAAATGGCTGCCTCCACACGTTTTCATTGGCACCACTGCTAAGCCTAGGCTGAATCACCTGCCTCCAGTCTCAGCTAGGGACATGGATTTTTAAACCAGGAAGCCCTGAGCTCCAAGCACACGGCAGCTGTGAAAGGCATCCCAAGGGGAGTACAAAAGTGCAACAACATGGCAGCTTTCACGGCTTTTTCCTTGGCACCATCCCTATACCTAGGCTGATTTATCTGCCTAGAGTTAGGGTTAGGGCTCAGCCTAGGGCTAGGATTTTTTTTAAGCAGGAAGCCCTGAGTTCCAGGCTTACTTCATCTGCCAAAGGCATCCCAAAGGGAGCGCAGAAGGTCCACAACATGGCTGCTTTCACAGCTTTTTCCTTAGGAAGAACCCTAATACCCGGCTGATTTACCTTCCTAGGGTTACTCTTAGGCTCAGGCCTAGGACTTTTAAAACCAGGAAGCCCTGTGCTCCAGGCACACTGCAGCTGTTAAAGGCATCCCAAGGGGAGCGCAAAAGTGACACAACTCGGCTGCCTCCACTGCTATTTCCATGAGACCATCCCGAATCATAGGCTGATTTTCCTTCCTAGGCTTAAGGTTTGAGTTAGGCCTAGGGTTAGTGTTCTTTTAACCAGAAAGCCCTGAGTTCCAAGAACACAGCAGCTGCGAAGGACTACCCAAGAAGAGCGCAGAAGTGCCTCAACATGCCTGCCTCCACAGCTTTTTCCTTGGGGACGTCCCGAAACGAAGGCTGATTTAGAAGCCTCCAGTTTGGGCTAAAGTTGTGGGTTTTTACACCAGGAAGCCCTGTGCTCCAAGCACACTGCAGCTGTGAAAGGCATCCCAAGGGGAGCGCAAAAGTGCCACAACATGGCTGTCTCCACAGCTTTTCCCTTGGGATAATTCCTAAACCCAGGCTGATTTAAATGACCAGTGTTACGGTTAGGGTTAGGGTTACGCCTAGGTGTAGAGCTTTTTAAACCAGCAAGCTCTGAGCTCCAGGCACACGGCAGCTGCGAAAGGCATCCCAAGGGGAGCACAAAAGTGCCAGAAAATGGCTGCCTCCACACGTTTTCATTGGCACCACTGCTAAGCCTAGGCTGAATCACCTGCCTCCAGTCTCAGCTAGGGACATGGATTTTTAAACCAGGAAGCCCTGAGCTCCAAGCACACGGCAGCTGTGAAAGGCATCCCAAGGGGAGTACAAAAGTGCAACAACATGGCAGCTTTCACGGCTTTTTCCTTGGCACCATCCCTATACCTAGGCTGATTTATCTGCCTAGAGTTAGGGTTAGGGCTCAGCCTAGGGCTAGGATTTTTTTTAAGCAGGAAGCCCTGAGCTCCAGGCTTACTTCATCTGCCAAAGGCATCCCAAAGGGAGCGCAGAAGGTCCACAACATGGCTGCTTTCACAGCTTTTTCCTTAGGAAGAACCCTAATACCCGGCTGATTTACCTTCCTAGGGTTACTCTTAGGCTCAGGCCTAGGACTTTTAAAACCAGGAAGCCCTGTGCTCCAGGCACACTGCAGCTGTTAAAGGCATCCCAAGGGGAGCGCAAAAGTGACACAACTCGGCTGCCTCCACTGCTATTTCCATGAGACCATCCCGAATCATAGGCTGATTTTCCTTCCTAGGCTTAAGGTTTGAGTTAGGCCTAGGGTTAGTGTTCTTTTAACCAGAAAGCCCTGAGTTCCAAGAACACAGCAGCTGCGAAGGACTACCCAAGAAGAGCGCAGAAGTGCCTCAACATGCCTGCCTCCACAGCTTTTTCCTTGGGGACGTCCCGAAACGAAGGCTGATTTAGAAGCCTCCAGTTTGGGCTAAAGTTGTGGTTTTTTACACCAGGAAGCCCTGTGCTCCAAGCACACTGCAGCTGTGAAAGGCATCCCAAGGGGAGCGCAAAAGTGCCACAACATGGCTGTCTCCACAGCTTTTCCCTTGGGATAATTCCTAAACCCAGGCTGATTTAAATGACCAGTGTTACGGTTAGGGTTAGGGTTACGCCTAGGTGTAGAGCTTTTTAAACCAGCAAGCTCTGAGCTCCAGGCACACGGCAGCTGCGAAAGGCATCCCAAGGGGAGCACAAAAGTGCCAGAAAATGGCTGCCTCCACACGTTTTCATTGGCACCATTGCTAAGCCTAGGCTGAATCACCTGCCTCCAGTCTCAGCTAGGGACATGGTTTTTTAAACCAGGAAGCCCTGAGCTCCAAGCACACGGCAGCTGTGAAAGGCATCCCAAGGGGAGTACAAAAGTGCAACAACATGGCAGCTTTCACGGCTTTTTCCTTGGCACCATCCCTATACCTAAGCTGATTTATCTGCCTAGAGTTAGGGTTAGGGCTCAGCCTAGGGCTAGGATTTTTTTTAAGCAGGAAGCCCTGAGTTCCAGGCTTACTTCATCTGCCAAAGGCATCCCAAAGGGAGCGCAGAAGGTCCACAACATGGCTGCTTTCACAGCTTTTTCCTTAGGAAGAACCCTAATACCCGGCTGATTTACCTTCCTAGGGTTACTCTTAGGCTCAGGCCTAGGACTTTTAAAACCAGGAAGCCCTGTGCTCCAGGCACACTGCAGCTGTTAAAGGCATCCCAAGGGGAGCGCAAAAGTGACACAACTTGGCTGCCTCCACTGCTATTTCCATGAGACCATCCCGAATCATAGGCTGATTTTCCTTCCTAGGCTTAAGGTTTGAGTTAGGCCTAGGGTTAGTGTTCTTTTAACCAGAAAGCCCTGAGTTCCAAGAACACAGCAGCTGCGAAGGACTACCCAAGAAGAGCGCAGAAGTGCCTCAACATGCCTGCCTCCACAGCTTTTTCCTTGGGGACGTCCCGAAACGAAGGCTGATTTAGAAGCCTCCAGTTTGGGCTAAAGTTGTGGGTTTTTACACCAGGAAGCCCTGTGCTCCAAGCACACTGCAGCTGTGAAAGGCATCCCAAGGGGAGCGCAAAAGTGCCACAACATGGCTGTCTCCACAGCTTTTCCCTTGGGATAATTCCTAAACCCAGGCTGATTTAAATGACCAGTGTTACGGTTAGGGTTAGGGTTACGCCTACGTGTAGAGCTTTTTAAACCAGCAAGCTCTGAGCTCCAGGCACACGGCAGCTGCGAAAGGCATCCCAAGGGGAGCACAAAAGTGCCAGAAAATGGCTGCCTCCACACGTTTTCATTGGCACCATTGCTAAGCCTAGGCTGAATCACCTGCCTCCAGTCTCAGCTAGGGACATGGATTTTTAAACCAGGAAGCCCTGAGCTCCAAGCACACGGCAGCTGTGAAAGGCATCCCAAGGGGAGTACAAAAGTGCAACAACATGGCAGCTTTCACGGCTTTTTCCTTGGCACCATCCCTATACCTAGGCTGATTTATCTGCCTAGAGTTAGGGTTAGGGCTCAGCCTAGGGCTAGGATTTTTTTTAAGCAGGAAGCCCTGAGCTCCAGGCTTACTTCATCTGCCAAAGGCATCCCAAAGGGAGCGCAGAAGGTCCACAACATGGCTGCTTTCACAGCTTTTTCCTTAGGAAGAACCCTAATACCCGGCTGATTTACCTTCCTAGGGTTACTCTTAGGCTCAGGCCTAGGACTTTTAAAACCAGGAAGCCCTGTGCTCCAGGCACACTGCAGCTGTTAAAGGCATCCCAAGGGGAGCGCAAAAGTGACACAACTCGGCTGCCTCCACTGCTATTTCCATGAGACCATCCCGAATCATAGGCTGATTTTCCTTCCTAGGCTTAAGGTTTGAGTTAGGCCTAGGGTTAGTGTTCTTTTAACCAGAAAGCCCTGAGTTCCAAGAACACAGCAGCTGCGAAGGACTACCCAAGAAGAGCGCAGAAGTGCCTCAACATGCCTGCCTCCACAGCTTTTTCCTTGGGGACGTCCCGAAACGAAGGCTGATTTAGAAGCCTCCAGTTTGGGCTAAAGTTGTGGGTTTTTACACCAGGAAGCCCTGTGCTCCAAGCACACTGCAGCTGTTTAAGGCATCCCAAGGGGAGCGCAAAAGTGCCACAACATGGCTGCCTCCACAGCTTTTCCCTTGGGATAATTCCTAAACCCAGGCTGATTTAAATGACCAGTGTTACGGTTAGGGTTAGGGTTACGCCTACGTGTAGAGCTTTTTAAACCAGCAAGCTCTGAGCTCCAGGCACACGGCAGCTGCGAAAGGCATCCCAAGGGGAGCACAAAAGTGCCAGAAAATGGCTGCCTCCACACGTTTTCATTGGCACCACTGCTAAGCCTAGGCTGAATCACCTGCCTCCAGTCTCAGCTAGGGACATGGATTTTTAAACCAGGAAGCCCTGAGCTCCAAGCACACGGCAGCTGTGAAAGGCATCCCAAGGGGAGTACAAAAGTGCAACAACATGGCAGCTTTCACGGCTTTTTCCTTGGCACCATCCCTATACCTAGGCTGATTTATCTGCCTAGAGTTAGGGTTAGGGCTCAGCCTAGGGCTAGGATTTTTTTTAAGCAGGAAGCCCTGAGTTCCAGGCTTACTTCATCTGCCAAAGGCATCCCAAAGGGAGCGCAGAAGGTCCACAACATGGCTGCTTTCACAGCTTTTTCCTTAGGAAGAACCCTAATACCCGGCTGATTTACCTTCCTAGGGTTACTCTTAGGCTCAGGCCTAGGACTTTTAAAACCAGGAAGCCCTGTGCTCCAGGCACACTGCAGCTGTTAAAGGCATCCCAAGGGGAGCGCAAAAGTGACACAACTCGGCTGCCTCCACTGCTATTTCCATGAGACCATCCCGAATCATAGGCTGATTTTCCTTCCTAGGCTTAAGGTTTGAGTTAGGCCTAGGGTTAGTGTTCTTTTAACCAGAAAGCCCTGAGTTCCAAGAACACAGCAGCTGCGAAGGACTACCCAAGAAGAGCGCAGAAGTGCCTCAACATGCCTGCCTCCACAGCTTTTTCCTTGGGGACGTCCCGAAACGAAGGCTGATTTAGAAGCCTCCAGTTTGGGCTAAAGTTGTGGGTTTTTACACCAGGAAGCCCTGTGCTCCAAGCACACTGCAGCTGTGAAAGGCATCCCAAGGGGAGCGCAAAAGTGCCACAACATGGCTGTCTCCACAGCTTTTCCCTTGGGATAATTCCTAAACCCAGGCTGATTTAAATGACCAGTGTTACGGTTAGGGTTAGGGTTACGCCTAGGTGTAGAGCTTTTTAAACCAGCAAGCTCTGAGCTCCAGGCACACGGCAGCTGCGAAAGGCATCCCAAGGGGAGCACAAAAGTGCCAGAAAATGGCTGCCTCCACACGTTTTCATTGGCACCACTGCTAAGCCTAGGCTGAATCACCTGCCTCCAGTCTCAGCTAGGGACATGGATTTTTAAACCAGGAAGCCCTGAGCTCCAAGCACACGGCAGCTGTGAAAGGCATCCCAAGGGGAGTACAAAAGTGCAACAACATGGCAGCTTTCACGGCTTTTTCCTTGGCACCATCCCTATACCTAGGCTGATTTATCTGCCTAGAGTTAGGGTTAGGGCTCAGCCTAGGGCTAGGATTTTTTTTAAGCAGGAAGCCCTGAGCTCCAGGCTTACTTCATCTGCCAAAGGCATCCCAAAGGGAGCGCAGAAGGTCCACAACATGGCTGCTTTCACAGCTTTTTCCTTAGGAAGAACCCTAATACCCGGCTGATTTACCTTCCTAGAGTTACTCTTAGGCTCAGGCCTAGGACTTTTAAAACCAGGAAGCCCTGTGCTCCAGGCACACTGCAGCTGTTAAAGGCATCCCAAGGGGAGCGCAAAAGTGACACAACTCGGCTGCCTCCACTGCTATTTCCATGAGACCATCCCGAATCATAGGCTGATTTTCCTTCCTAGGCTTAAGGTTTGAGTTAGGCCTAGGGTTAGTGTTCTTTTAACCAGAAAGCCCTGAGTTCCAAGAACACAGCAGCTGCGAAGGACTACCCAAGAAGAGCGCAGAAGTGCCTCAACATGCCTGCCTCCACAGCTTTTTCCTTGGGGACGTCCCGAAACGAAGGCTGATTTAGAAGCCTCCAGTTTGGGCTAAAGTTGTGGTTTTTTACACCAGGAAGCCCTGTGCTCCAAGCACACTGCAGCTGTGAAAGGCATCCCAAGGGGAGCGCAAAAGTGCCACAACATGGCTGTCTCCACAGCTTTTCCCTTGGGATAATTCCTAAACCCAGGCTGATTTAAATGACCAGTGTTACGGTTAGGGTTAGGGTTACGCCTAGGTGTAGAGCTTTTTAAACCAGCAAGCTCTGAGCTCCAGGCACACGGCAGCTGCGAAAGGCATCCCAAGGGGAGCACAAAAGTGCCAGAAAATGGCTGCCTCCACACGTTTTCATTGGCACCATTGCTAAGCCTAGGCTGAATCACCTGCCTCCAGTCTCAGCTAGGGACATGGTTTTTTAAACCAGGAAGCCCTGAGCTCCAAGCACACGGCAGCTGTGAAAGGCATCCCAAGGGGAGTACAAAAGTGCAACAACATGGCAGCTTTCACGGCTTTTTCCTTGGCACCATCCCTATACCTAAGCTGATTTATCTGCCTAGAGTTAGGGTTAGGGCTCAGCCTAGGGCTAGGATTTTTTTTAAGCAGGAAGCCCTGAGTTCCAGGCTTACTTCATCTGCCAAAGGCATCCCAAAGGGAGCGCAGAAGGTCCACAACATGGCTGCTTTCACAGCTTTTTCCTTAGGAAGAACCCTAATACCCGGCTGATTTACCTTCCTAGGGTTACTCTTAGGCTCAGGCCTAGGACTTTTAAAACCAGGAAGCCCTGTGCTCCAGGCACACTGCAGCTGTTAAAGGCATCCCAAGGGGAGCGCAAAAGTGACACAACTTGGCTGCCTCCACTGCTATTTCCATGAGACCATCCCGAATCATAGGCTGATTTTCCTTCCTAGGCTTAAGGTTTGAGTTAGGCCTAGGGTTAGTGTTCTTTTAACCAGAAAGCCCTGAGTTCCAAGAACACAGCAGCTGCGAAGGACTACCCAAGAAGAGCGCAGAAGTGCCTCAACATGCCTGCCTCCACAGCTTTTTCCTTGGGGACGTCCCGAAACGAAGGCTGATTTAGAAGCCTCCAGTTTGGGCTAAAGTTGTGGGTTTTTACACCAGGAAGCCCTGTGCTCCAAGCACACTGCAGCTGTGAAAGGCATCCCAAGGGGAGCGCAAAAGTGCCACAACATGGCTGTCTCCACAGCTTTTCCCTTGGGATAATTCCTAAACCCAGGCTGATTTAAATGACCAGTGTTACGGTTAGGGTTAGGGTTACGCCTACGTGTAGAGCTTTTTAAACCAGCAAGCTCTGAGCTCCAGGCACACGGCAGCTGCGAAAGGCATCCCAAGGGGAGCACAAAAGTGCCAGAAAATGGCTGCCTCCACACGTTTTCATTGGCACCATTGCTAAGCCTAGGCTGAATCACCTGCCTCCAGTCTCAGCTAGGGACATGGATTTTTAAACCAGGAAGCCCTGAGCTCCAAGCACACGGCAGCTGTGAAAGGCATCCCAAGGGGAGTACAAAAGTGCAACAACATGGCAGCTTTCACGGCTTTTTCCTTGGCACCATCCCTATACCTAGGCTGATTTATCTGCCTAGAGTTAGGGTTAGGGCTCAGCCTAGGGCTAGGATTTTTTTTAAGCAGGAAGCCCTGAGCTCCAGGCTTACTTCATCTGCCAAAGGCATCCCAAAGGGAGCGCAGAAGGTCCACAACATGGCTGCTTTCACAGCTTTTTCCTTAGGAAGAACCCTAATACCCGGCTGATTTACCTTCCTAGGGTTACTCTTAGGCTCAGGCCTAGGACTTTTAAAACCAGGAAGCCCTGTGCTCCAGGCACACTGCAGCTGTTAAAGGCATCCCAAGGGGAGCGCAAAAGTGACACAACTCGGCTGCCTCCACTGCTATTTCCATGAGACCATCCCGAATCATAGGCTGATTTTCCTTCCTAGGCTTAAGGTTTGAGTTAGGCCTAGGGTTAGTGTTCTTTTAACCAGAAAGCCCTGAGTTCCAAGAACACAGCAGCTGCGAAGGACTACCCAAGAAGAGCGCAGAAGTGCCTCAACATGCCTGCCTCCACAGCTTTTTCCTTGGGGACGTCCCGAAACGAAGGCTGATTTAGAAGCCTCCAGTTTGGGCTAAAGTTGTGGTTTTTTAAACCAGGAAGCCCTGTGCTCCAAGCACACTGCAGCTGTGAAAGGCATCCCAAGGGGAGCGCAAAAGTGCCACAACATGGCTGTCTCCACAGCTTTTCCCTTGGGATAATTCCTAAACCCAGGCTGATTTAAATGACCAGTGTTACGGTTAGGGTTAGGGTTACGCCTAGGTGTAGAGCTTTTTAAACCAGCAAGCTCTGAGCTCCAGGCACACGGCAGCTGCGAAAGGCATCCCAAGGGGAGCACAAAAGTGCCAGAAAATGGCTGCCTCCACACGTTTTCATTGGCACCATTGCTAAGCCTAGGCTGAATCACCTGCCTCCAGTCTCAGCTAGGGACATGGTTTTTTAAACCAGGAAGCCCTGAGCTCCAAGCACACGGCAGCTGTGAAAGGCATCCCAAGGGGAGTACAAAAGTGCAACAACATGGCAGCTTTCACGGCTTTTTCCTTGGCACCATCCCTATACCTAGGCTGATTTATCTGCCTAGAGTTAGGGTTAGGGCTCAGCCTAGGGCTAGGATTTTTTTTAAGCAGGAAGCCCTGAGTTCCAGGCTTACTTCATCTGCCAAAGGCATCCCAAAGGGAGCGCAGAAGGTCCACAACATGGCTGCTTTCACAGCTTTTTCCTTAGGAAGAACCCTAATACCCGGCTGATTTACCTTCCTAGGGTTACTCTTAGGCTCAGGCCTAGGACTTTTAAAACCAGGAAGCCCTGTGCTCCAGGCACACTGCAGCTGTTAAAGGCATCCCAAGGGGAGCGCAAAAGTGACACAACTCGGCTGCCTCCACTGCTATTTCCATGAGACCATCCCGAATCATAGGCTGATTTTCCTTCCTAGGCTTAAGGTTTGAGTTAGGCCTAGGGTTAGTGTTCTTTTAACCAGAAAGCCCTGAGTTCCAAGAACACAGCAGCTGCGAAGGACTACCCAAGAAGAGCGCAGAAGTGCCTCAACATGCCTGCCTCCACAGCTTTTTCCTTGGGGACGTCCCGAAACGAAGGCTGATTTAGAAGCCTCCAGTTTGGGCTAAAGTTGTGGTTTTTTACACCAGGAAGCCCTGTGCTCCAAGCACACTGCAGCTGTGAAAGGCATCCCAAGGGGAGCGCAAAAGTGCCACAACATGGCTGTCTCCACAGCTTTTCCCTTGGGATAATTCCTAAACCCAGGCTGATTTAAATGACCAGTGTTACGGTTAGGGTTAGGGTTACGCCTAGGTGTAGAGCTTTTTAAACCAGCAAGCTCTGAGCTCCAGGCACACGGCAGCTGCGAAAGGCATCCCAAGGGGAGCACAAAAGTGCCAGAAAATGGCTGCCTCCACACGTTTTCATTGGCACCATTGCTAAGCCTAGGCTGAATCACCTGCCTCCAGTCTCAGCTAGGGACATGGTTTTTTAAACCAGGAAGCCCTGAGCTCCAAGCACACGGCAGCTGTGAAAGGCATCCCAAGGGGAGTACAAAAGTGCAACAACATGGCAGCTTTCACGGCTTTTTCCTTGGCACCATCCCTATACCTAAGCTGATTTATCTGCCTAGAGTTAGGGTTAGGGCTCAGCCTAGGGCTAGGATTTTTTTTAAGCAGGAAGCCCTGAGTTCCAGGCTTACTTCATCTGCCAAAGGCATCCCAAAGGGAGCGCAGAAGGTCCACAACATGGCTGCTTTCACAGCTTTTTCCTTAGGAAGAACCCTAATACCCGGCTGATTTACCTTCCTAGGGTTACTCTTAGGCTCAGGCCTAGGACTTTTAAAACCAGGAAGCCCTGTGCTCCAGGCACACTGCAGCTGTTAAAGGCATCCCAAGGGGAGCGCAAAAGTGACACAACTTGGCTGCCTCCACTGCTATTTCCATGAGACCATCCCGAATCATAGGCTGATTTTCCTTCCTAGGCTTAAGGTTTGAGTTAGGCCTAGGGTTAGTGTTCTTTTAACCAGAAAGCCCTGAGTTCCAAGAACACAGCAGCTGCGAAGGACTACCCAAGAAGAGCGCAGAAGTGCCTCAACATGCCTGCCTCCACAGCTTTTTCCTTGGGGACGTCCCGAAACGAAGGCTGATTTAGAAGCCTCCAGTTTGGGCTAAAGTTGTGGGTTTTTACACCAGGAAGCCCTGTGCTCCAAGCACACTGCAGCTGTGAAAGGCATCCCAAGGGGAGCGCAAAAGTGCCACAACATGGCTGTCTCCACAGCTTTTCCCTTGGGATAATTCCTAAACCCAGGCTGATTTAAATGACCAGTGTTACGGTTAGGGTTAGGGTTACGCCTACGTGTAGAGCTTTTTAAACCAGCAAGCTCTGAGCTCCAGGCACACGGCAGCTGCGAAAGGCATCCCAAGGGGAGCACAAAAGTGCCAGAAAATGGCTGCCTCCACACGTTTTCATTGGCACCATTGCTAAGCCTAGGCTGAATCACCTGCCTCCAGTCTCAGCTAGGGACATGGATTTTTAAACCAGGAAGCCCTGAGCTCCAAGCACACGGCAGCTGTGAAAGGCATCCCAAGGGGAGTACAAAAGTGCAACAACATGGCAGCTTTCACGGCTTTTTCCTTGGCACCATCCCTATACCTAGGCTGATTTATCTGCCTAGAGTTATGGTTAGGGCTCAGCCTAGGGCTAGGATTTTTTTTAAGCAGGAAGCCCTGAGCTCCAGGCTTACTTCATCTGCCAAAGGCATCCCAAAGGGAGCGCAGAAGGTCCACAACATGGCTGCTTTCACAGCTTTTTCCTTAGGAAGAACCCTAATACCCGGCTGATTTACCTTCCTAGGGTTACTCTTAGGCTCAGGCCTAGGACTTTTAAAACCAGGAAGCCCTGTGCTCCAGGCACACTGCAGCTGTTAAAGGCATCCCAAGGGGAGCGCAAAAGTGACACAACTCGGCTGCCTCCACTGCTATTTCCATGAGACCATCCCGAATCATAGGCTGATTTTCCTTCCTAGGCTTAAGGTTTGAGTTAGGCCTAGGGTTAGTGTTCTTTTAACCAGAAAGCCCTGAGTTCCAAGAACACAGCAGCTGCGAAGGACTACCCAAGAAGAGCGCAGAAGTGCCTCAACATGCCTGCCTCCACAGCTTTTTCCTTGGGGACGTCCCGAAACGAAGGCTGATTTAGAAGCCTCCAGTTTGGGCTAAAGTTGTGGTTTTTTAAACCAGGAAGCCCTGTGCTCCAAGCACACTGCAGCTGTGAAAGGCATCCCAAGGGGAGCGCAAAAGTGCCACAACATGGCTGTCTCCACAGCTTTTCCCTTGGGATAATTCCTAAACCCAGGCTGATTTAAATGACCAGTGTTACGGTTAGGGTTAGGGTTACGCCTACGTGTAGAGCTTTTTAAACCAGCAAGCTCTGAGCTCCAGGCACACGGCAGCTGCGAAAGGCATCCCAAGGGGAGCACAAAAGTGCCAGAAAATGGCTGCCTCCACACGTTTTCATTGGCACCATTGCTAAGCCTAGGCTGAATCACCTGCCTCCAGTCTCAGCTAGGGACATGGTTTTTTAAACCAGGAAGCCCTGAGCTCCAAGCACACGGCAGCTGTGAAAGGCATCCCAAGGGGAGTACAAAAGTGCAACAACATGGCAGCTTTCACGGCTTTTTCCTTGGCACCATCCCTATACCTAGGCTGATTTATCTGCCTAGAGTTAGGGTTAGGGCTCAGCCTAGGGCTAGGATTTTTTTTAAGCAGGAAGCCCTGAGTTCCAGGCTTACTTCATCTGCCAAAGGCATCCCAAAGGGAGCGCAGAAGGTCCACAACATGGCTGCTTTCACAGCTTTTTCCTTAGGAAGAACCCTAATACCCGGCTGATTTACCTTCCTAGGGTTACTCTTAGGCTCAGGCCTAGGACTTTTAAAACCAGGAAGCCCTGTGCTCCAGGCACACTGCAGCTGTTAAAGGCATCCCAAGGGGAGCGCAAAAGTGACACAACTCGGCTGCCTCCACTGCTATTTCCATGAGACCATCCCGAATCATAGGCTGATTTTCCTTCCTAGGCTTAAGGTTTGAGTTAGGCCTAGGGTTAGTGTTCTTTTAACCAGAAAGCCCTGAGTTCCAAGAACACAGCAGCTGCGAAGGACTACCCAAGAAGAGCGCAGAAGTGCCTCAACATGCCTGCCTCCACAGCTTTTTCCTTGGGGACGTCCCGAAACGAAGGCTGATTTAGAAGCCTCCAGTTTGGGCTAAAGTTGTGGGTTTTTACACCAGGAAGCCCTGTGCTCCAAGCACACTGCAGCTGTGAAAGGCATCCCAAGGGGAGCGCAAAAGTGCCACAACATGGCTGTCTCCACAGCTTTTCCCTTGGGATAATTCCTAAACCCAGGCTGATTTAAATGACCAGTGTTACGGTTAGGGTTAGGGTTACGCCTACGTGTAGAGCTTTTTAAACCAGCAAGCTCTGAGCTCCAGGCACACGGCAGCTGCGAAAGGCATCCCAAGGGGAGCACAAAAGTGCCAGAAAATGGCTGCCTCCACACGTTTTCATTGGCACCACTGCTAAGCCTAGGCTGAATCACCTGCCTCCAGTCTCAGCTAGGGACATGGTTTTTTAAACCAGGAAGCCCTGAGCTCCAAGCACACGGCAGCTGTGAAAGGCATCCCAAGGGGAGTACAAAAGTGCAACAACATGGCAGCTTTCACGGCTTTTTCCTTGGCACCATCCCTATACCTAGGCTGATTTATCTGCCTAGAGTTAGGGTTAGGGCTCAGCCTAGGGCTAGGATTTTTTTTAAGCAGGAAGCCCTGAGCTCCAGGCTTACTGCATCTGCCAAAGGCATCCCAAAGGGAGCGCAGAAGGTCCACAACATGGCTGCTTTCACAGCTTTTTCCTTAGGAAGAACCCTAATACCCGGCTGATTTACCTTCCTAGGGTTACTCTTAGGCTCAGGCCTAGGACTTTTAAAACCAGGAAGCCCTGTGCTCCAGGCACACTGCAGCTGTTAAAGGCATCCCAAGGGGAGCGCAAAAGTGACACAACTCGGCTGCCTCCACTGCTATTTCCATGAGACCATCCCGAATCATAGGCTGATTTTCCTTCCTAGGCTTAAGGTTTGAGTTAGGCCTAGGGTTAGTGTTCTTTTAACCAGAAAGCCCTGAGTTCCAAGAACACAGCAGCTGCGAAGGACTACCCAAGAAGAGCGCAGAAGTGCCTCAACATGCCTGCCTCCACAGCTTTTTCCTTGGGGACGTCCCGAAACGAAGGCTGATTTAGAAGCCTCCAGTTTGGGCTAAAGTTGTGGTTTTTTACACCAGGAAGCCCTGTGCTCCAAGCACACTGCAGCTGTGAAAGGCATCCCAAGGGGAGCGCAAAAGTGCCACAACATGGCTGTCTCCACAGCTTTTCCCTTGGGATAATTCCTAAACCCAGGCTGATTTAAATGACCAGTGTTACGGTTAGGGTTAGGGTTACGCCTAGGTGTAGAGCTTTTTAAACCAGCAAGCTCTGAGCTCCAGGCACACGGCAGCTGCGAAAGGCATCCCAAGGGGAGCACAAAAGTGCCAGTAAATGGCTGCCTCCACACGTTTTCATTGGCACCATTGCTAAGCCTAGGCTGAATCACCTGCCTCCAGTCTCAGCTAGGGACATGGTTTTTTAAACCAGGAAGCCCTGAGCTCAAAGTACACGGCAGCTGTGAAAGGCATCCCAAGGGGAGTACAAAAGTGCAACAACATGGCATCTTTCACGGCTTTTTCCTTGGTAACATCCCTATACCTAGGCTGATTTATCTGCCTAGAGTTAGGGTTAGGGCTCAGCCTAGGGCTAGGATTTTTTTAAACCAGGAAGCCCTGAGTTCCAGGCTTACTGCATCTGCCAAAGGCATCCCAAAGGGAGCGCAGAAGGTCCACAACATGGCTGCTTTCACAGGTTTTTCCTTAGGAAGAACCCTAATACCCGGCTGATTTACCTTCCTAGGGTTACTGTTAGGCTTAGGCCTAGGACTTTTAAAACCAGGAAGCCCTGTGCTCCAGGCACACTGCAGCTGTTAAAGGCATCCCAAGGGGAGCGCAAAAGTGACACAACTTGGCTGCCTCCACTGCTATTTCCATGAGACCATCCCGAATCATAGGCTGATTTTCCTTCCTAGGCTTAAGGTTTGAGTTAGGCCTAGGGTTAGTGTTCTTTTAACCAGAAAGCCCTGTGTTCCAAGAACACAGCAGCTGCGAAGGACTACCCAAGAAGAGCGCAGAAGTGCCTCAACATGCCTGCCTCCACAGCTTTTTCCTTGGGGACGTCCCGAAACGAAGGCTGATTTAGAAGCCTCCAGTTTGGGCTAAAGTTGTGGGTTTTTACACCAGGAAGCCCTGTGCTCCAAGCACACTGCAGCTGTGAAAGGCATCCCAAGGGGAGCGCAAAAGTGCCACAACATGGCTGTGTCCACAGCTTTTCCCTTGGGATAATTCCTAAACCCAGGCTGATTTAAATGACCAGTGTTACGGTTAGGGTTAGGGTTACGCCTAGGTGTAGAGCTTTTTAAACCAGCAAGCTCTGAGCTCCAGGCACACGGCAGCTGCGAAAGGCATCCCAAGGGGAGCACAAAAGTGCCAGAAAATGGCTGCCTCCACACGTTTTCATTGGCACCATTGCTAAGCCTAGGCTGAATCACCTGCCTCCAGTCTCAGCTAGGGACATGGTCTTTTAAACCAGGAAGCCCTGAGCTCCAGGCACACGGCAGCTGTGAAAGGCATCCCAAGGGGAGTACAAAAGTGCAACAACATGGCAGCTTTCACAGCTTTTTCCTTGGCACCATCCCTATACCTAGGCTGGTTTATCTGCCTAGAGTTAGGGTTAGGGCTCAGCCTAGGGCTAGGATTTTTTTTAAGCAGGAAGCCCTGAGTTCCAGGCTTACTGCATCTGCCAAAGGCATCCCAAAGGGAGCGCAGAAGGTCCACAACATGGCTGCTTTCACAGCTTTTTCCTTAGGAAGAACCCTAATACCCGGCTGATTTACCTTCCTAGGGTTACTGTTAGGCTTAGGCCTAGGACTTTTAAAACCAGGAAGCCCTGTGCTCCAGGCACACTGCAGCTGTTAAAGGCATCCCAAGGGGAGCGCAAAAGTGACACAACTTGGCTGCCTCCACTGCAATTTCCATGAGACCATCCCGAATCATAGGCTGATTTTCCTTCCTAGGCTTAAGGTTTGAGTTAGGCCTAGGGTTAGTGTTCTTTTAACCAGAAAGCCCTGAGTTCCAAGAACACAGCAGCTGCGAAGGACTACCCAAGAAGAGCGCAGAAGTGCCTCAACATGCCTGCCTCCACAGCTTTTTCCTTGGGGACGTCCCGAAACGAAGGCTGATTTAGAAGCCTCCAGTTTGGGCTAAAGTTGTGGTTTTTTACACCAGGAAGCCCTGTGCTCCAAGCACACTGCAGCTGTGAAAGGCATCCCAAGGGGAGCGCAAAAGTGCCACAACATGGCTGTCTCCACAGCTTTTCCCTTGGGATAATTCCTAAACCCAGGCTGATTTAAATGACCAGTGTTACGGTTAGGGTTAGGGTTACGCCTAGGTGTAGAGCTTTTTAAACCAGCAAGCTCTGAGCTCCAGGCACACGGCAGCTGCGAAAGGCATCCCAAGGGGAGCACAAAAGTGCCAGAAAATGGCTGCCTCCACACGTTTTCATTGGCACCATTGCTAAGCCTAGGCTGAATCACCTGCCTCCAGTCTCAGCTAGGGACATGGATTTTTAAACCAGGAAGCCCTGAGCTCCAAGCACACGGCAGCTGTGAAAGGCATCCCAAGGGGAGTACAAAAGTGCAACAACATGGCAGCTTTCACGGCTTTTTCCTTGGTAACATCCCTATACCTAGGCTGATTTATCTGCCTAGAGTTAGGGTTAGGGCTCAGCCTAGGGCTAGGATTTTTTTTAAGCAGGAAGCCCTGAGTTCCAGGCTTACTGCATCTGCCAAAGGCATCCCAAAGGGAGCGCAGAAGGTCCACAACATGGCTGCTTTCACAGCTTTTTCCTTAGGAAGAACCCTAATACCCGGCTGATTTACCTTCCTAGGGTTACTGTTAGGCTCAGGCCTAGGACTTTTAAAACCAGGAAGCCCTGTGCTCCAGGCACACTGCAGCTGTTAAAGGCATCCCAAGGGGAGCGCAAAAGTGACACAACTCGGCTGCCTCCACTGCAATTTCCATGAGACCATCCCGAATCATAGGCTGATTTTCCTTCCTAGGCTTAAGGTTTGAGTTAGTCCTAGGGTTAGTGTTCTTTTAACCAGAAAGCCCTGAGTTCCAAGAACACAGCAGCTGCGAAGGACTACCCAAGAAGAGCGCAGAAGTGCCTCAACATGCCTGCCTCCACAGCTTTTTCCTTGGGGACGTCCCGAAACGAAGGCTGATTTAGAAGCATCCAGTTTGGGCTAAAGTTGTGGTTTTTTACACCAGGAAGCCCTGTGCTCCAAGCACACTGCAGCTGTGAAAGGCATCCCAAGGGGAGCGCAAAAGTGCCACAACATGGCTGTCTCCACAGCTTTTCCCTTGGGATAATTCCTAAACCCAGGCTGATTTAAATGACCAGTGTTACGGTTAGGGTTAGGGTTACGCCTAGGTGTAGAGCTTTTTAAACCAGCAAGCTCTGAGCTCCAGGCACACGGCAGCTGCGAAAGGCATCCCAAGGGGAGCACAAAAGTGCCAGAAAATGGCTGCCTCCACACGTTATCATTGGCACCATTGCTAAGCCTAGGCTGAATCACCTGCCTCCAGTCTCAGCTAGGGACATGGATTTTTAAACCAGGAAGCCCTGAGCTCCAAGCACACGACAGCTGTGAAAGGCATCCCAAGGGGAGTACAAAAGTGCAACAACATGGCAGCTTTCACAGCTTTTTCCTTGGCACCATCCCTATACCTAGGCTGATTTATCTGCCTAGAGTTAGCGTTAGGGCTCAGCCTAGGGCTAGGATTTTTTTAAGCAGGAAGCCCTGAGTTCCAGGCTTACTGCATCTGCCAAAGGCATCCCAAAGGGAGCGCAGAAGGTCCACAACATGGCTGCTTTCACAGCTTTTTCCTTAGGAAGAACCCTAATACCCGGCTGATTTACCTTCCTAGGGTTACTGTTAGGCTTAGGCCTAGGACTTTTAAAACCAGGAAGCCCTGTGCTCCAGGCACACTGCAGCTGTTAAAGGCATCCCAAGGGGAGCGCAAAAGTGACACAACTTGGCTGCCTCCACTGCTATTTCCATGAGACCATCCCGAATCATAGGCTGATTTTCCTTCCTAGGCTTAAGGTTTGAGTTAGGCCCAGGGTTAGTGTTCTTTTAACCAGAAAGCCCTGAGTTCCAAGAACACAGCAGCTGCGAAGGACTACCCAAGAAGAGCGTAGAAGTGCCTCAACATGCCTGCCTCCACAGCTTTTTCCTTGGGGACGTCCCAAAACGAAGGCTGATTTAGAAGCCTCCAGTTTGGGCTAAAGTTGTGGGTTTTTACACCAGGAAGCCCTGTGCTCCAAGCACACTGCAGCTGTGAAAGGCATCCCAAGGGGAGCGCAAAAGTGCCACAACATGGCTGTCTCCACAGCTTTTCCCTTG
Organism: Ammospiza nelsoni; assembly: GCF_027579445.1. Lineage (NCBI taxonomy): Eukaryota > Metazoa > Chordata > Aves > Passeriformes > Passerellidae > Ammospiza > Ammospiza nelsoni. The sequence continues at coordinate 1,866,751 of NW_026683187.1, forward strand.
GGATAATTCCTAAACCCAGGCTGATTTAAATGACCAGTGTTACGGTTAGGGTTAGGGTTACGCCTAGGTGTAGAGCTTTTTAAACCAGCAAGCTCTGAGCTCCAGGCACACGGCAGCTGCGAAAGGCATCCCAAGGGGAGCACAAAAGTGCCAGAAAATGGCTGCCTCCACACGTTTTCATTGGCACCATTGCTAAGCCTAGGCTGAATCACCTGCCTCCAGTCTCAGCTAGGGACATGGTTTTTTAAACCAGGAAGCCCTGAGCTCCAAGCACACGGCAGCTGTGAAAGGCATCCCAAGGGGAGTACAAAAGTGCAACAACATGGCAGCTTTCACGGCTTTTTCCTTGGCACCATCCCTATACCTAGGCTGATTTATCTGCCTAGAGTTAGGGTTAGGGCTCAGCCTAGGGCTAGGATTTTTTTTAAGCAGGAAGCCCTGAGTTCCAGGCTTACTTCATCTGCCAAAGGCATCCCAAAGGGAGCGCAGAAGGTCCACAACATGGCTGCTTTCACAGCTTTTTCCTTAGGAAGAACCCTAATACCCGGCTGATTTACCTTCCTAGGGTTACTGTTAGGCTTAGGCCTAGGACTTTTAAAACCAGGAAGCCCTGTGCTCCAGGCACACTGCAGCTGTTAAAGGCATCCCAAGGGGAGCGCAAAAGTGACACAACTTGGCTGCCTCCACTGCTATTTCCATGAGACCATCCCGAATCATAGGCTGATTTTCCTTCCTAGGCTTAAGGTTTGAGTTAGGCCTAGGGTTAGTGTTCTTTTAACCAGAAAGCCCTGAGTTCCAAGAACACAGCAGCTGCGAAGGACTACCCAAGAAGAGCGCAGAAGTGCCTCAACATGCCTGCCTCCACAGCTTTTTCCTTGGGGACGTCCCGAAACGAAGGCTGATTTAGAAGCCTCCAGTTTGGGCTAAAGTTGTGGGTTTTTACACCAGGAAGCCCTGTGCTCCAAGCACACTGCAGCTGTGAAAGGCATCCCAAGGGGAGCGCAAAAGTGCCACAACATGGCTGTCTCCACAGCTTTTCCCTTGGGATAATTCCTAAACCCAGGCTGATTTAAATGACCAGTGTTACGGTTAGGGTTAGGGTTACGCCTAGGTGTAGAGCTTTTTAAACCAGCAAGCTCTGAGCTCCAGGCACACGGCAGCTGCGAAAGGCATCCCAAGGGGAGCACAAAAGTGCCAGAAAATGGCTGCCTCCACACGTTTTCATTGGCACCATTGCTAAGCCTAGGCTGAATCACCTGCCTCCAGTCTCAGCTAGGGACATGGATTTTTAAACCAGGAAGCCCTGAGCTCCAAGCACACGACAGCTGTGAAAGGCATCCCAAGGGGAGTACAAAAGTGCAACAACATGGCATCTTTCACGGCTTTTTCCTTGGTAACATCCCTATACCTAGGCTGATTTATCTGCCTAGAGTTAGGGTTAGGGCTCAGCCTAGGGCTAGGATTTTTTTTAAGCAGGAAGCCCTGAGTTCCAGGCTTACTGCATCTGCCAAAGGCATCCCAAAGGGAGCGCAGAAGTGCCACAACATGGCTGCTTTCACAGCTTTTTCCTTAGGAAGAACCCTAATACCCGGCTGATTTACCTTCCTAGGGTTACTGTTAGGCTCAGGCCTAGGACTTTTAAAACCAGGAAGCCCTGTGCTCCAGGCACACTGCAGCTGTTAAAGGCATCCCAAGGGGAGCGCAAAAGTGACACAACTCGGCTGCCTCCACTGCAATTTCCATGAGACCATCCCGAATCATAGGCTGATTTTCCTTCCTAGGCTTAAGGTTTGAGTTAGGCCTAGGGTTAGTGTTCTTTTAACCAGAAAGCCCTGAGTTCCAAGAACACAGCAGCTGCGAAGGACTACCCAAGAAGAGCGCAGAAGTGCCTCAACATGCCTGCCTCCACAGCTTTTTCCTTGGGGACGTCCCGAAACGAAGGCTGATTTAGAAGCATCCAGTTTGGGCTAAAGTTGTGGTTTTTTACACCAGGAAGCCCTGTGCTCCAAGCACACTGCAGCTGTGAAAGGCATCCCAAGGGGAGCGCAAAAGTGCCACAACATGGCTGTCTCCACAGCTTTTCCCTTGGGATAATTCCTAAACCCAGGCTGATTTAAATGACCAGTGTTACGGTTAGGGTTAGGGTTACGCCTAGGTGTAGAGCTTTTTAAACCAGCAAGCTCTGAGCTCCAGGCACACGGCAGCTGCGAAAGGCATCCCAAGGGGAGCACAAAAGTGCCAGAAAATGGCTGCCTCCACACGTTATCATTGGCACCATTGCTAAGCCTAGGCTGAATCACCTGCCTCCAGTCTCAGCTAGGGACATGGATTTTTAAACCAGGAAGCCCTGAGCTCCAAGCACACGACAGCTGTGAAAGGCATCCCAAGGGGAGTACAAAAGTGCAACAACATGGCAGCTTTCACAGCTTTTTCCTTGGCACCATCCCTATACCTAGGCTGATTTATCTGCCTAGAGTTAGCGTTAGGGCTCAGCCTAGGGCTAGGATTTTTTTAAGCAGGAAGCCCTGAGTTCCAGGCTTACTGCATCTGCCAAAGGCATCCCAAAGGGAGCGCAGAAGGTCCACAACATGGCTGCTTTCACAGCTTTTTCCTTAGGAAGAACCCTAATACCCGGCTGATTTACCTTCCTAGGGTTACTGTTAGGCTTAGGCCTAGGACTTTTAAAACCAGGAAGCCCTGTGCTCCAGGCACACTGCAGCTGTTAAAGGCATCCCAAGGGGAGCGCAAAAGTGACACAACTTGGCTGCCTCCACTGCTATTTCCATGAGACCATCCCGAATCATAGGCTGATTTTCCTTCCTAGGCTTAAGGTTTGAGTTAGGCCCAGGGTTAGTGTTCTTTTAACCAGAAAGCCCTGAGTTCCAAGAACACAGCAGCTGCGAAGGACTACCCAAGAAGAGCGTAGAAGTGCCTCAACATGCCTGCCTCCACAGCTTTTTCCTTGGGGACGTCCCAAAACGAAGGCTGATTTAGAAGCCTCCAGTTTGGGCTAAAGTTGTGGTTTTTTACACCAGGAAGCCCTGTGCTCCAAGCACACTGCAGCTGTGAAAGGCATCCCAAGGGGAGCGCAAAAGTGCCACAACATGGCTGTCTCCACAGCTTTTCCCTTGGGATAATTCCTAAACCCAGGCTGATTTAAATGACCAGTGTTACGGTTAGGGTTAGGGTTACGCCTAGGTGTAGAGCTTTTTAAACCAGCAAGCTCTGAGCTCCAGGCACACGGCAGCTGCGAAAGGCATCCCAAGGGGAGCACAAAAGTGCCAGAAAATGGCTGCCTCCACACGTTTTCATTGGCACCATTGCTAAGCCTAGGCTGAATCACCTGCCTCCAGTCTCAGCTTGGGACATGGTTTTTTAAACCAGGAAGCCCTGAGCTCCAAGCACACGGCAGCTGTGAAAGGCATCCCAAGGGGAGTACAAAAGTGCAACAACATGGCAGCTTTCACGGCTTTTTCCTTGGCACCATCCCTATACCTAGGCTGATTTATCTGCCTAGAGTTAGGGTTAGGGCTCAGCCTAGGGCTAGGATTTTTTTTAAGCAGGAAGCCCTGAGTTCCAGGCTTACTTCATCTGCCAAAGGCATCCCAAAGGGAGCGCAGAAGGTCCACAACATGGCTGCTTTCACAGCTTTTTCCTTAGGAAGAACCCTAATACCCGGCTGATTTACCTTCCTAGGGTTACTGTTAGGCTTAGGCCTAGGACTTTTAAAACCAGGAAGCCCTGTGCTCCAGGCACACTGCAGCTGTTAAAGGCATCCCAAGGGGAGCGCAAAAGTGACACAACTCGGCTGCCTCCACTGCTATTTCCATGAGACCATCCCGAATCATAGGCTGATTTTCCTTCCTAGGCTTAAGGTTTGAGTTAGGCCTAGGGTTAGTGTTCTTTTAACCAGAAAGCCCTGAGTTCCAAGAACACAGCAGCTGCGAAGGACTACCCAAGAAGAGCGCAGAAGTGCCTCAACATGCCTGCCTCCACAGCTTTTTCCTTGGGGACGTCCCGAAACGAAGGCTGATTTAGAAGCCTCCAGTTTGGGCTAAAGTTGTGGTTTTTTACACCAGGAAGCCCTGTGCTCCAAGCACACTGCAGCTGTGAAAGGCATCCCAAGGGGAGCGCAAAAGTGCCACAACATGGCTGTCTCCACAGCTTTTCCCTTGGGATAATTCCTAAACCCAGGCTGATTTAAATGACCAGTGTTACGGTTAGGGTTAGGGTTACGCCTAGGTGTAGAGCTTTTTAAACCAGCAAGCTCTGAGCTCCAGGCACACGGCAGCTGCGAAAGGCATCCCAAGGGGAGCACAAAAGTGCCAGTAAATGGCTGCCTCCACACGTTTTCATTGGCACCATTGCTAAGCCTAGGCTGAATCACCTGCCTCCAGTCTCAGCTAGGGACATGGATTTTTACACCAGGAAGCCCTGTGCTCCAAGCACACTGCAGCTGTGAAAGGCATCCCAAGGGGAGCGCAAAAGTGCCACAACATGGCTGTCTCCACAGCTTTTCCCTTGGGATAATTCCTAAACCCAGGCTGATTTAAATGACCAGTGTTACGGTTAGGGTTAGAGTTACGCCTAGGTGTAGAGCTTTTTAAACCAGCAAGCTCTGAGCTCCAGGCACACGGCAGCTGCGAAAGGCATCCCAAGGGGAGCACAAAAGTTCCAGAAAATGGCTGCCTCCACACGTTTTCATTGGCACCATTGCTAAGCCTAGGCTGAATCACCTGCCTCCAGTCTCAGCTAGGGACATGGTCTTTTAAACCAGGAAGCCCTGAGCTCCAAGCACACGGCAGCTGTGAAAGGCATCCCAAGGGGAGTACAAAAGTGCAACAACATGGCAGCTTTCACAGCTTTTTCCTTGGCACCATCCCTATACCTAGGCTGGTTTATCTGCCTAGAGTTAGGGTTAGGGCTCAGCCTAGGGCTAGGATTTTTTTTAAGCAGGAAGCCCTGAGTTCCAGGCTTACTGCATCTGCCAAAGGCATCCCAAAGGGAGCGCAGAAGGTCCACAACATGGCTGCTTTCACAGCTTTTTCCTTAGGAAGAACCCTAATACCCGGCTGATTTACCTTCCTAGGGTTACTGTTAGGCTCAGGCCTAGGACTTTTAAAACCAGGAAGCCCTGTGCTCCAGGCACACTGCAGCTGTTAAAGGCATCCCAAGGGGAGCGCAAAAGTGACACAACTCGGCTGCCTCCACTGCTATTTCCATGAGACCATCCCGAATCATAGGCTGATTTTCCTTCCTAGGCTTAAGGTTTGAGTTAGGCCTAGGGTTAGTGTTCTTTTAACCAGAAAGCCCTGAGTTCCAAGAACACAGCAGCTGCGAAGGACTACCCAAGAAGAGCGCAGAAGTGCCTCAACATGCCTGCCTCCACAGCTTTTTCCTTGGGGACGTCCCGAAACGAAGGCTGATTTAGAAGCATCCAGTTTGGGCTAAAGTTGTGGTTTTTTACACCAGGAAGCCCTGTGCTCCAAGCACACTGCAGCTGTGAAAGGCATCCCAAGGGGAGCGCAAAAGTGCCACAACATGGCTGTCTTCACAGCTTTTCCCTTGGGATAATTCCTAAACCCAGGCTGATTTAAATGACCAGTGTTACGGTTAGGGTTAGGGTTACGCCTAGGTGTAGAGGTTTTTAAACCAGCAAGCTCTGAGCTCCAGGCACACGGCAGCTGCGAAAGGCATCCCAAGGGGAGCACAAAAGTGCCAGAAAATGGCTGCCTCCACACGTTTTCATTGGCACCATTGCTAAGCCTAGGCTGAATCACCTGCCTCCAGTCTCAGCTAGGGACATGGATTTTTAAACCAGGAAGCCCTGAGCTCCAAGCACGCGACAGCTGTGAAAGGCATCCCAAGGGGAGTACAAAAGTGCAACAACATGGCAGCTTTCACAGCTTTTTCCTTGGCACCATCCCTATACCTAGGCTGATTTATCTGCCTAGAGTTAGGGTTAGGGCTCAGCCTAGGGCTAGGATTTTTTTAAGCAGGAAGCCCTGAGTTCCAGGCTTACTGCATCTGCCAAAGGCATCCCAAAGGGAGCGCAGAAGTGCCACAACATGGCTGCTTTCACAGCTTTTTCCTTAGGAAGAACCCTAATACCCGGCTGATTTACCTTCCTAGGGTTACTGTTAGGCTTAGGCCTAGGACTTTTAAAACCAGGAAGCCCTGTGCTCCAGGCACACTGCAGCTGTTAAAGGCATCCCAAGGGGAGCGCAAAAGTGACACAACTTGGCTGCCTCCACTGCTATTTCCATGAGACCATCCCGAATCATAGGCTGATTTTCCTTCCTAGGCTTAAGGTTTGAGTTAGGCCCAGGGTTAGTGTTCTTTTAACCAGAAAGCCCTGAGTTCCAAGAACACAGCAGCTGCGAAGGACTACCCAAGAAGAGCGTAGAAGTGCCTCAACATGCCTGCCTCCACAGCTTTTTCCTTGGGGACGTCCCGAAACGAAGGCTGATTTAGAAGCCTCCATTTGGGCTAAAGTTGTGGTATTTTACACCAGGAAGCCCTGTGCTCCAAGCACACTGCAGCTGTTTAAGGCATCCCAAGGGGAGCGCAAAAGTGCCAGAAAATGGCTGTCTCCACAGCTTTTCCCTTGGAATAATTCCTAAACCCAGGCTGATTTAAATGACCAGTGTTACGGTTAGGGTTAGGGTTACGCCAAGGTGTAGAGCTTTTTAAACCAGCAAGCTCTGAGCTCCAGGCACACGGCAGCTGCGAAAGGCATCCCAAGGGGAGCACAAAAGTGCCAGAAAATGGCTGCCTCCACACGTTTTCATTGGCACCATTGCTAAGCCTAGGCTGAATCACCTGCCTCCAGTCTCAGCTAGGGACATGGTTTTTTAAACCAGGAAGCCCTGTGCTCCAGGCACACGGCAGCTGTGAAAGGCATCCCAAGGGGAGTACAAAAGTGCAACAACATGGCAGCTTTCACAGCTTTTTCCTTGGCACCATCCCTATACCTAGGCTGATTTATCTGCCTAGGGTTAGGGTAAGGGCTCAGCCAAGGGCAAGGATTTTTTTAACCAGGAAGCCCTGAGTTCCAGGTTTACTGCATCAGCCAAAGGCATCCCAAAGGGAGCGCAGAAGGTCCACAACATGGCTGCTTTCACAGCTTTTTCCTTAGGAAGAACCCTAATACCCGGCTGATTTACCTTCCTAGGGTTACTGTTAGGCTTAGGCCTAGGACTTTTAAAACCAGGAAGCCCTGTGCTCCAGGCACACTGCAGCTGTTAAAGGCATCCCAAGGGGAGCGCAAAAGTGACACAACTTGGCTGCCTCCACTGCTATTTCCATGAGACCATCCCGAATCATAGGCTGATTTTCCTTCCTAGGCTTAAGGTTTGAGTTAGGCCTAGGGTTAGTGTTCTTTTAACCAGAAAGCCCTGAGTTCCAAGAACACAGCAGCTGCGAAGGACTACCCAAGAAGAGCGCAGAAGTGCCTCAACATGCCTGCCTCCACAGCTTTTTCCTTGGGGACGTCCCGAAACGAAGGCTGATTTAGAAGCCTCCAGTTTGGGCTAAAGTTGTGGGTTTTTAAACCAGGAAGCCCTGTGCTCCAAGCACACTGCAGCTGTGAAAGGCATCCCAAGGGGAGCGCAAAAGTGCCACAACATGGCTGTCTCCACAGCTTTTCCCTTGGGATAATTCCTAAACCCAGGCTGATTTAAATGACCAGTGTTACGGTTAGGGTTAGGGTTACGCCTAGGTGTAGAGCTTTTTAAACCAGCAAGCTCTGAGCTCCAGGCACACGGCAGCTGCGAAAGGCATCCCAAGGGGAGCACAAAAGTGCCAGAAAATGGCTGCCTCCACACGTTTTCATTGGCACCATTGCTAAGCCTAGGCTGAATCACCTGCCTCCAGTCTCAGCTAGGGACATGGTTTTTTAAACCAGGAAGCCCTGAGCTCCAAGCACACGGCAGCTGTGAAAGGCATCCCAAGGGGAGTACAAAAGTGCAACAACATGGCAGCTTTCACGGCTTTTTCCTTGGCACCATCCCTATACCTAGGCTGATTTATCTGCCTAGAGTTAGGGTTAGGGCTCAGCCTAGGGCTAGGATTTTTTTTAAGCAGGAAGCCCTGAGTTCCAGGCTTACTTCATCTGCCAAAGGCATCCCAAAGGGAGCGCAGAAGGTCCACAACATGGCTGCTTTCACAGCTTTTTCCTTAGGAAGAACCCTAATACCCGGCTGATTTACCTTCCTAGGGTTACTCTTAGGCTCAGGCCTAGGACTTTTAAAACCAGGAAGCCCTGTGCTCCAGGCACACTGCAGCTGTTAAAGGCATCCCAAGGGGAGCGCAAAAGTGACACAACTCGGCTGCCTCCACTGCTATTTCCATGAGACCATCCCGAATCATAGGCTGATTTTCCTTCCTAGGCTTAAGGTTTGAGTTAGGCCTAGGGTTAGTGTTCTTTTAACCAGAAAGCCCTGAGTTCCAAGAACACAGCAGCTGCGAAGGACTACCCAAGAAGAGCGCAGAAGTGCCTCAACATGCCTGCCTCCACAGCTTTTTCCTTGGGGACGTCCCGAAACGAAGGCTGATTTAGAAGCCTCCAGTTTGGGCTAAAGTTGTGGTTTTTTACACCAGGAAGCCCTGTGCTCCAAGCACACTGCAGCTGTGAAAGGCATCCCAAGGGGAGCGCAAAAGTGCCACAACATGGCTGTCTCCACAGCTTTTCCCTTGGGATAATTCCTAAACCCAGGCTGATTTAAATGACCAGTGTTACGGTTAGGGTTAGGGTTACGCCTAGGTGTAGAGCTTTTTAAACCAGCAAGCTCTGAGCTCCAGGCACACGGCAGCTGCGAAAGGCATCCCAAGGGGAGCACAAAAGTGCCAGTAAATGGCTGCCTCCACACGTTTTCATTGGCACCATTGCTAAGCCTAGGCTGAATCACCTGCCTCCAGTCTCAGCTAGGGACATGGTTTTTTAAACCAGGAAGCCCTGAGCTCAAAGTACACGGCAGCTGTGAAAGGCATCCCAAGGGGAGTACAAAAGTGCAACAAAATGGCATCTTTCACGGCTTTTTCCTTGGTAACATCCCTATACCTAGGCTGATTTATCTGCCTAGAGTTAGGGTTAGTGCTCAGCCTAGGGCTAGGATTTTTTTAAACCAGGAAGCCCTGAGTTCCAGGCTTACTGCATCTGCCAAAGGCATCCCAAAGGGAGCGCAGAAGGTCCACAACATGGCTGCTTTCACAGGTTTTTCCTTAGGAAGAACCCTAATACCCGGCTGATTTACCTTCCTAGGGTTACTGTTAGGCTTAGGCCTAGGACTTTTAAAACCAGGAAGCCCTGTGCTCCAGGCACACTGCAGCTGTTAAAGGCATCCCAAGGGGAGCGCAAAAGTGACACAACTTGGCTGCCTCCACTGCTATTTCCATGAGACCATCCCGAATCATAGGTTGATTTTCCTTCCTAGGCTTAAGGTTTGAGTTAGGCCTAGGGTTAGTGTTCTTTTAACCAGAAAGCCCTGTGTTCCAAGAACACAGCAGCTGCGAAGGACTACCCAAGAAGAGCGCAGAAGTGCCTCAACATGCCTGCCTCCACAGCTTTTTCCTTGGGGACGTCCCGAAACGAAGGCTGATTTAGAAGCCTCCAGTTTGGGTTAAAGTTGTGGGTTTTTACACCAGGAAGCCCTGTGCTCCAAGCACACTGCAGCTGTGAAAGGCATCCCAAGGGGAGCGCAAAAGTGCCACAACATGGCTGTCTCCACAGCTTTTCCCTTGGGATAATTCCTAAACCCAGGCTGATTTAAATGACCAGTGTTACGGTTAGGGTTAGGGTTACGCCTAGGTGTAGAGCTTTTTAAACCAGCAAGCTCTGAGCTCCAGGCACACGGCAGCTGCGAAAGGCATCCCAAGGGGAGCACAAAAGTTCCAGAAAATGGCTGCCTCCACACGTTTTCATTGGCACCATTGCTAAGCCTAGGCTGAATCACCTGCCTCCAGTCTCAGCTAGGGACATGGTCTTTTAAACCAGGAAGCCCTGAGCTCCAAGCACACGGCAGCTGTGAAAGGCATCCCAAGGGGAGTACAAAAGTGCAACAACATGGCAGCTTTCACAGCTTTTTCCTTGGCACCATCCCTATACCTAGGCTGGTTTATCTGCCTAGAGTTAGGGTTAGGGCTCAGCCTAGGGCTAGGATTTTTTTTAAGCAGGAAGCCCTGAGTTCCAGGCTTGCTGCATCTGCCAAAGGCATCCCAAAGGGAGCGCAGAAGGTCCACAACATGGCTGCTTTCACAGGTTTTTCCTTAGGAAGAACCCTAATACCCGGCTGATTTACCTTCCTAGGGTTACTGTTAGGCTCAGGCCTAGGACTTTTAAAACCAGGAAGCCCTGTGCTCCAGGCACACTGCAGCTGTTAAAGGCATCCCAAGGGGAGCGCAAAAGTGACACAACTCGGCTGCCTCCACTGCTATTTCCATGAGACCATCCCGAATCATAGGCTGATTTTCCTTCCTAGGCTTAAGGTTTGAGTTAGGCCTAGGGTTAGTGTTCTTTTAACCAGAAAGCCCTGAGTTCCAAGAACACAGCAGCTGCGAAGGACTACCCAAGAAGAGCACAGAAGTGCCTCAACATGCCTGCCTCCACAGCTTTTTCCTTGGGGACGTCCCGAAACGAAGGCTGATTTAGAAGCCTCCAGTTTGGGCTAAAGTTGTGGTTTTTTACACCAGGAAGCCCTGTGCTCCAAGCACACTGCAGCTGTGAAAGGCATCCCAAGGGGAGCGCAAAAGTGCCACAACATGGCTGTCTCCACAGCTTTTCCCTTGGGATAATTCCTAAACCCAGGCTGATTTAAATGACCAGTGTTACGGTTAGGGTTAGGGTTACGCCTAGGTGTAGAGCTTTTTAAACCAGCAAGCTCTGAGCTCCAGGCACACGGCAGCTGCGAAAGGCATCCCAAGGGGAGCACAAAAGTGCCAGAAAATGGCTGCCTCCACACGTTTTCATTGGCACCATTGCTAAGCCTAGGCTGAATCACCTGCCTCCAGTCTCAGCTAGGGACATGGTTTTTTAAACCAGGAAGCCCTGTGCTCCAGGCACACGGCAGCTGTGAAAGGCATCCCAAGGGGAGTACAAAAGTGCAACAACATGGCAGCTTTCACAGCTTTTTCCTTGGCACCATCCCTATACCTAGGCTGATTTATCTGCCTAGGGTTAGGGTAAGGGCTCAGCCAAGGGCAAGGATTTTTTTAACCAGGAAGCCCTGAGTTCCAGGTTTACTGCATCAGCCAAAGGCATCCCAAAGGGAGCGCAGAAGTGCCACAACATGGCTGCTTTCACAGCTTTTTCCTTAGGAAGAACCCTAATACCCGGCTGATTTACCTTCCTAGGGTTACTGTTAGGCTTAGGCCTAGGACTTTTAAAACCAGGAAGCCCTGTGCTCCAGGCACACTGCAGCTGTTAAAGGCATCCCAAGGGGAGCGCAAAAGTGACACAACTCGGCTGCCTCCACTGCTATTTCCATGAGACCATCCCGAATCATAGGCTGATTTTCCTTCCTAGGCTTAAGGTTTGAGTTAGGCCTAGGGTTAGTGTTCTTTTAACCAGAAAGCCCTGAGTTCCAAGAACACAGCAGCTGCGAAGGACTACCCAAGAAGAGCACAGAAGTGCCTCAACATGCCTGCCTCCACAGCTTTTTCCTTGGGGACGTCCCGAAACGAAGGCTGATTTAGAAGCCTCCAGTTTGGGCTAAAGTTGTGGTTTTTTACACCAGGAAGCCCTGTGCTCCAAGCACACTGCAGCTGTGAAAGGCATCCCAAGGGGAGCGCAAAAGTGCCACAACATGGCTGTCTCCACAGCTTTTCCCTTGGGATAATTCCTAAACCCAGGCTGATTTAAATGACCAGTGTTACGGTTAGGGTTAGGGTTACGCCTAGGTGTAGAGCTTTTTAAACCAGCAAGCTCTGAGCTCCAGGCACACGGCAGCTGCGAAAGGCATCCCAAGGGGAGCACAAAAGTGCCAGAAAATGGCTGCCTCCACACGTTTTCATTGGCACCATTGCTAAGCCTAGGCTGAATCACCTGCCTCCAGTCTCAGCTAGGGACATGGATTTTTAAACCAGGAAGCCCTGAGCTCCAAGCACACGACAGCTGTGAAAGGCATCCCAAGGGGAGTACAAAAGTGCAACAACATGGCAGCTTTCACAGCTTTTTCCTTGGCACCATCCCTATACCTAGGCTGATTTATCTGCCTAGAGTTAGCGTTAGGGCTCAGCCTAGGGCTAGGATTTTTTTACGCAGGAAGCCCTGAGTTCCAGGCTTACTGCATCTGCCAAAGGCATCCCAAAGGGAGCGCAGAAGTGCCACAACATGGCTGCTTTCACAGCTTTTTCCTTAGGAAGAACCCTAATACCCGGCTGATTTACCTTCCTAGGGTTACTGTTAGGCTTAGGCCTAGGACTTTTAAAACCAGGAAGCCCTGTGCTCCAGGCACACTGCAGCTGTTAAAGGCATCCCAAGGGGAGCGCAAAAGTGACACAACTTGGCTGCCTCCACTGCTATTTCCATGAGACCATCCCGAATCATAGGCTGATTTTCCTTCCTAGGCTTAAGGTTTGAGTTAGGCCCAGGGTTAGTGTTCTTTTAACCAGAAAGCCCTGAGTTCCAAGAACACAGCAGCTGCGAAGGACTACCCAAGAAGAGCGTAGAAGTGCCTCAACATGCCTGCCTCCACAGCTTTTTCCTTGGGGACGTCCCGAAACGAAGGCTGATTTAGAAGCCTCCAGTTTGGGCTAAAGTTGTGGTATTTTACACCAGGAAGCCCTGTGCTCCAAGCACACTGCAGCTGTGAAAGGCATCCCAAGGGGAGCGCAAAAGTGCCAGAAAATGGCTGTCTCCACAGCTTTTCCCTTGGAATAATTCCTAAACCCAGGCTGATTTAAATGACCAGTGTTACGGTTAGGGTTAGGGTTACGCCTAGGTGTAGAGCTTTTTAAACCAGCAAGCTCTGAGCTCCAGGCACACGGCAGCTGCGAAAGGCATCCCAAGGGGAGCACAAAAGTGCCAGAAAATGGCTGCCTCCACACGTTTTCATTGGCACCATTGCTAAGCCTAGGCTGAATCACCTGCCTCCAGTCTCAGCTAGGGACATGGTTTTTTAAACCAGGAAGCCCTGTGCTCCAGGCACACGGCAGCTGTGAAAGGCATCCCAAGGGGAGTACAAAAGTGCAACAACATGGCAGCTTTCACAGCTTTTTCCTTGGCACCATCCCTATACCTAGGCTGATTTATCTGCCTAGGGTTAGGGTAAGGGCTCAGCCAAGGGCAAGGATTTTTTTAACCAGGAAGCCCTGAGTTCCAGGTTTACTGCATCAGCCAAAGGCATCCCAAAGGGAGCGCAGAAGTGCCACAACATGGCTGCTTTCACAGCTTTTTCCTTAGGAAGAACCCTAATACCCGGCTGATTTACCTTCCTAGGGTTACTGTTAGGCTTAGGCCTAGGACTTTTAAAACCAGGAAGCCCTGTGCTCCAGGCACACTGCAGCTGTTAAAGGCATCCCAAGGGGAGCGCAAAAGTGACACAACTTAGGTGCCTCCACTGCTATTTCCATGAGCCCATCCCGAATCATAGGCTGATTTTCCTTCCTAGGCTTAAGGTTTGAGTTAGGTATAGAGTTATTGTTCTTTTAATCAGAAAGCCCTGAGTTCAACGAGCACAGCAGCTGTGTAGGACTGCCCAAGAAGAGCGCAGAAGTGCCTCAACATGCCTGCCTGCACAGCTTTTTCCTTGGGGACGTCCCGAAATGAAGGCTAATTTAGAAGACTCCAGTTTGGGCTAAAGTTGTCATTTTTTACACCAGGAAGCCCTGTGCTCCAAGCACACTGCAGCTGTGAAAGTCTTCCAAAGGGGAGCGCAAAAGTGCCACAACATGGCTGTCTCCACAGCTTTTTCCCGTGGGATAATTCCTAAACCCAGGCTGATTTAAATGACCAGTGTTACGGTTAGGGTTAGGGTTACGCCTAGGTGTAGAGCTTTTTAAACCAGCAAGCTCTGAGCTCCAGGCACACGGCAGCTGCGAAAGGCATCCCAAGGGGAGCACAAAAGTGCCAGAAAATGGCTGCCTCCACACATTTTCATTGGCAACATTGCTAAGCCTAGGCTGAATCACCTGCCTCCAGTCTCAGCTAGGGACATGGTTTTTTAAACTAGGAAGCCCTGAGCTCCAGGCACACGGCAGCTGTGAAAGGCATCCCAAGGGGAGTACAAAAGTGCAACAACATGGCAGCTTTCACAGCTTTTTCCTTGGCACCATCCCTATACCTAGGCTGATTTATCTGCCTTGGGTTAGGGCTCAGCCTAGGGCTAGGATTTTTTTAAGCAGGAAGCCCTGAGTTCCAGGCTTACTGCATCTGCCAAAGGCATCCCAAAGGGAGCGCAGAAGTGCCACAACATGGCTGCTTTCACAGCTTTTTCCTTAGGAAGAACCCTAATACCCGGCTGATTTACCTTCCTAGGGTTACTGTTAGGCTTAGGCCTAGGACTTTTAAAACCAGGAAGCCCTGTGCTCCAGGCACACTGCAGCTGTTAAAGGCATCCCAAGGGGAGCGCAAAAGTGACACAACTTGGGTGCCTCCACTGCTATTTCCATGAGCCCATCCCGAATCATAGGCTGATTTTCCTTCCTAGGCTTAAGGTTTGAGTTAGGTATAGAGTTATTGTTCTTTTAATCAGAAAGCCCTGAGTTCAACGAGCACAGCAGCTGTGTAGGACTGCCCAAGAAGAGCGCAGAAGTCCCTCAACGTGCCTGCCCCCAATGCTTTTTCGTTGGGGACGTCCCGAAACGAAGGCTGATTTAGAAGCCTCCAGTTTGGGCTGAAGTTGTGGGTTTTTACACCAGGAAGCCCTGTGCTCCAAGCACACTGCAGCTGTGAAAGGCATCCCAAGGGGAGCGCAAAAGTGCCACAACATGGCTGTCTCCACAGCTTTTCCCTTGGGATAATTCCTAAACCCAGGCTGATTTAAATGACCAGTGTTACGGTTAGGGTTAGGGTTATGCCTAGGTGTAGAGCTTTTTAAACCAGCAAGCTCTGAGCTCCAGGCACACGGCAGCTGCGAAAGGCATCCCAAGGGGAGCACAAAAGTGCCAGAAAATGGCTGCCTCCACACGTTTTCATTGGCACCATTGCTAAGCCTAGGCTAAATTACCTACCTCCAGTCTCAGCTAGGGACATGGTTTTTTGACCAGGAAGCCCTGAGCTCCAGGCACATGGCAGCTGTGAAAGGCATCCCAAGGGGAGTACAAAAGTGCAACAACATGGCAGCTTTCACAGCTTTTTCCTTGGCACCATCCCTATACCTAGGCTGATTTATCTGCCTAGGGTTAGGGTTAGGGCTCAGCCAAGTGCAAGGATTTTTTTAAGCAGGAAGCCCTGAGTTCCAGGCTTACTGCATCTGCCAAAGGCATCCCAAAGGGAGCGCAGAAGGTCCACAACATGGCTGCTTTCACAGCTTTTTCCTTAGGAAGAACCCTAATACCCGGCTGATTTACCTTCCTAGGGTTACTGTTAGGCTTAGGCCTAGGACTTTTAAAACCAGGAAGCCCTGTGCTCCAGGCACACTGCAGCTGTTAAAGGCATCCCAAGGGGAGCGCAAAAGTGACACAACTTGGCTGCCTCCACTGCTATTTCCATGAGACCATCCCGAATCATAGGCTGATTTTCCTTCCTAGGCTTAAGGTTTGAGTTAGGCCCAGGGTTAGTGTTCTTTTAACCAGAAAGCCCTGAGTTCCAAGAACACAGCAGCTGCGAAGGACTACCCAAGAAGAGCGTAGAAGTGCCTCAACATGCCTGCCTCCACAGCTTTTTCCTTGGGGACGTCCCGAAACGAAGGCTGATTTAGAAGCCTCCAGTTTGGGCTAAAGTTGTGGTATTTTACACCAGGAAGCCCTGTGCTCCAAGCACACTGCAGCTGTGAAAGGCATCCCAAGGGGAGCGCAAAAGTGCCAGAAAATGGCTGTCTCCACAGCTTTTCCCTTGGAATAATTCCTAAACCCAGGCTGATTTAAATGACCAGTGTTACGGTTAGGGTTAGGGTTACGCCTAGGTGTAGAGCTTTTTAAACCAGCAAGCTCTGAGCTCCAGGCACACGGCAGCTGCGAAAGGCATCCCAAGGGGAGCACAAAAGTGCCAGAAAATGGCTGCCTCCACACGTTTTCATTGGCACCATTGCTAAGCCTAGGCTGAATCACCTGCCTCCAGTCTCAGCTAGGGACATGGTTTTTTAAACCAGGAAGCCCTGTGCTCCAGGCACACGGCAGCTGTGAAAGGCATCCCAAGGGGAGTACAAAAGTGCAACAACATGGCAGCTTTCACAGCTTTTTCCTTGGCACCATCCCTATACCTAGGCTGATTTATCTGCCTAGGGTTAGGGTAAGGGCTCAGCCAAGGGCAAGGATTTTTTTAACCAGGAAGCCCTGAGTTCCAGGTTTTCTGCATCAGCCAAAGGCATCCCAAAGGGAGCGCAGAAGTGCCACAACATGGCTGCTTTCACAGCTTTTTCCTTAGGAAGAACCCTAATACCCGGCTGATTTACCTTCCTAGGGTTACTGTTAGGCTTAGGCCTAGGACTTTTAAAACCAGGAAGCCCTGTGCTCCAGGCACACTGCAGCTGTTAAAGGCATCCCAAGGGGAGCGCAAAAGTGACACAACTTAGGTGCCTCCACTGCTATTTCCATGAGCCCATCCCGAATCATAGGCTGATTTTCCTTCCTAGGCTTAAGGTTTGAGTTAGGTATAGAGTTATTGTTCTTTTAATCAGAAAGCCCTGAGTTCAACGAGCACAGCAGCTGTGTAGGACTGCCCAAGAAGAGCGCAGAAGTGCCTCAACATGCCTGCCTGCACAGCTTTTTCCTTGGGGACGTCCCGAAATGAAGGCTAATTTAGAAGACTCCAGTTTGGGCTAAAGTTGTCATTTTTTACACCAGGAAGCCCTGTGCTCCAAGCACACTGCAGCTGTGAAAGTCTTCCAAAGGGGAGCGCAAAAGTGCCACAACATGGCTGTCTCCACAGCTTTTTCCCGTGGGATAATTCCTAAACCCAGGCTGATTTAAATGACCAGTGTTACGGTTAGGGTTAGGGTTACGCCTAGGTGTAGAGCTTTTTAAACCAGCAAGCTCTGAGCTCCAGGCACACGGCAGCTGCGAAAGGCATCCCAAGGGGAGCACAAAAGTGCCAGAAAATGGCTGCCTCCACACATTTTCATTGGCAACATTGCTAAGCCTAGGCTGAATCACCTGCCTCCAGTCTCAGCTAGGGACATGGTTTTTTAAACCAGGAAGCCCTGAGCTCCAGGCACACGGCAGCTGTGAAAGGCATCACAAGGGGAGTACAAAAGTGCAACAACATGGCAGCTTTCACAGCTTTTTCCTTGGCACCATCCCTATACCTAGGCTGATTTATCTGCCTAGGGTTAGGGTTAGGGCTCAGCCAAGTGCAAGGATTTTTTTAAGCAGGAAGCCCTGAGTTCCAGGCTTACTGCATCTGCCAAAGGCATCCCAAAGGGAGCGCAGAAGGTCCACAACATGGCTGCTTTCACAGCTTTTTCCTTAGGAAGAACCCTAATACCCGGCTGATTTACCTTCCTAGGGTTACTGTTAGGCTTAGGCCTAGGACTTTTAAAACCAAGAAGCCCTGTGCTCCAGGCACACTGCAGCTTTTAAAGGCATCCCAAGGGGAGCGCAAAAGTGCCACAACTTGGCTGCCTCCACTGCTATTTCCATGAGACCATCCCAAATCATAGGCTGATTTTCCTTCCTAGACTTAAGGTTTGAGTTAGGCCTAGGGTTAGTGTTCTTTTAACCAGAAAGCCCTGAGTTCCAAGAACACAGCAGCTGCGAAGGACTACCCAAGAAGAGCGCAGAAGTGCCTCAACATGCCTGCCTCCACAGCGTTTTCCTTGGGGACGTCCCGAAACGGAGGCTGATTTAGAAGCCTCCAGTTTGGGCTAAAGTTGTGGGTTTTTACACCAGGAAGCCCTGTGCTCCAAGCACACTGCAGCTGTGAAAGGCATCCCAAGGGGAGCGCAAAAGTGCCACAACATGGCTGTCTCCACAGCTTTTCCCTTGGGATAATTCCTAAACCCAGGCTGATTTAAATGACCAGTGTTACGGTTAGGGTTAGGGTTATGCCTAGGTGTAGAGCTTTTTAAACCAGCAAGCTCTGAGCTCCAGGCACACGGCAGCTGCGAAAGGCATCCCAAGGGGAGCACAAAAGTGCCAGAAAATGGCTGCCTCCACACGTTTTCATTGGCACCATTGCTAAGCCTAGGCTGAATCACCTGCCTCCAGTCTCAGCTAGGGACATGGTTTTTTAAACCAGGAAGCCCTGTGCTCCAGGCACACGGCAGCTGTGAAAGGCATCCCAAGGGGAGTACAAAAGTGCAACAACATGGCAGCTTTCACAGCGTTTTCCTTGGCACCATCCCTATACCTAGGCTGATTTATCTGCCTAGGGTTAGGGTAAGGGCTCAGCCAAGGGCAAGGATTTTTTTAACCAGGAAGCCCTGAGTTCCAGGTTTACTGCATCAGCCAAAGGCATCCCAAAGGGAGCGCAGAAGTGCCACAACATGGCTGCTTTCACAGCTTTTTCCTTAGGAAGAACCCTAATACCCGGCTGATTTACCTTCCTAGGGTTACTGTTAGGCTTAGGCCTAGGACTTTTAAAACCAGGAAGCCCTGTGCTCCAGGCACACTGCAGCTGTTAAAGGCATCCCAAGGGGAGCGCAAAAGTGACACAACTTGGGTGCCCCCACTGCTATTTCCATGAGCCCATCCCGAATCATAGGCTGATTTTCCTTCCTAGGCTTAAGGTTTGAGTTAGGTATAGAGTTATTGTTCTTTTAATCAGAAAGCCCTGAGTTCAACGAGCACAGCAGCTGTGTAGAACTGCCCAAGAAGAGCGCAGAAGTGCCTCAACATGCCTGCCTGCACAGCTTTTTCCTTGGGGACGTCCCGAAATGAAGGCTAATTTAGAAGACTCCAGTTTGGGCTAAAGTTGTCATTTTTTACACCAGGAAGCCCTGTGCTCCAAGCACACTGCAGCTGTGAAAGTCTTCCAAAGGGGAGCGCAAAAGTGCCACAACATGGCTGTCTCCACAGCTTTTTCCCGTGGGATAATTCCTAAACCCAGGCTGATTTAAATGACCAGTGTTACGGTTAGGGTTAGGGTTACGCCTAGGTGTAGAGCTTTTTAAACCAGCAAGCTCTGAGCTCCAGGCACACGGCAGCTGCGAAAGGCATCCCAAGGGGAGCACAAAAGTGCCAGAAAATGGCTGCCTCCACACGTTTTCATTGGCACCATTGCTAAGCCTAGGCTGAATCACCTGCCTCCAGTCTCAGCTAGGGACATGGATTTTTAAACCAGGAAGCCCTGAGCTCCAGGCACACGGCAGCTGTGAAAGGCATCCCAAGGGGAGTACAAAAGTGCAACAACATGGCAGCTTTCACAGCTTTTTCCTTGGCACCATCCCTATACCTAGGCTGATTTATCTGCCTAGGGTTAGGGCTCAGCCTAGGGCTAGGATTTTTTTAACCAGGAAGCCCTGAGTTCCAGGCTTACTGCATCTGCCAAAGGCATCCCAAAGGGAGCGCAGAAGGTCCACAACATGGCTGCTTTCACAGCTTTTTCCTTAGGAAGAACCCTAATACCCGGCTGATTTACCTTCCTAGGGTTACTGTTAGGCTTAGGCCTAGGACTTTTAAAACCAGGAAGCCCTGTGCTCCAGGCACACTGCAGCTGTTAAAGGCATCCCAAGGGGAGCGCAAAAGTGCCACAACTTGGCTGCCTCCACTGCTATTTCCATGAGACCATCCCAAATCATAGGCTGATTTTCCTTCCTAGGCTTAAGGTTTGAGTTAGGCCTAGGGTTAGTGTTCTTTTAACCAGAAAGCCCTGAGTTCCAAGAACACAGCAGCTGCGAAGGACTACCCAAGAAGAGCGCAGAAGTGCCTCAACATGCCTGCCTCCACAGCTTTTTCCTTGGGGACGTCCCGAAACGAAGGCTGATTTAGAAGCCTCCAGTTTGGGCTAAAGTTGTGGTATTTTACACCAGGAAGCCCTGTGCTCCAAGCACACTGCAGCTGTGAAAGGCATCCCAAGGGGAGCGCAAAAGTGCCACAACATGGCTGTCTCCACAGCTTTTCCCTTGGGATAATTCCTAAACCCAGGCTGATTTAAATGACCAGTGTTACGGTTAGGGTTAGGGTTACGCCTAGGTGTAGAGCTTTTTAAACCAGCAAGCTCTGAGCTCCAGGCACACGGCAGCTGCGAAAGGCATCCCAAGGGGAGCACAAAAGTGCCAGAAAATGGCTGCCTCCACACGTTTTCATTGGCACCATTGCTAAGCCTAGGCTGTATTACCTGCCTCCAGTCTCAGCTAGGGACATGGTTTTTTAAACCAGGAAGCCCTGAGCTCCAGGCACACGGCAGCTGTGAAAGGCATCCCAAGGGGAGTACAAAAGTGCAACAACATGGCAGCTTTCACAGCTTTTTCCTTGGCACCATCCCTATACCTAGGCTGATTTATTTGCCTAGAGTTAGGGTTAGGGCTCAGCCTAGGGCTAGGATTTTTTTAAGCAGGAAGCCCTGAGTTCCAGGCTTACTGCATCTGCCAAAGGCATCCCAAAGGGAGCGCAGAAGTGCCACAACATGGCTGCTTTCACAGCTTTTTCCTTAGGAAGAACCCTAATACCCGGCTGATTTACCTTCCTAGGGTTACTGTTAGGCTTAGGCCTAGGACTTTTAAAACCAGGAAGCCCTGTGCTCCAGGCACACTGCAGCTGTTAAAGGCATCCCAAGGGGAGCGCAAAAGTGACACAACTTGGCTGCCTCCACTGCTATTTCCATGAGACCATCCCGAAACATAGGCTGATTTTCCTTCCTAGGCTTAAGGTTTGAGTTAGGCCCAGGGTTAGTGTTCTTTTAACCAGAAAGCCCTGAGTTCCAAGAACACAGCAGCTGCGAAGGACTACCCAAGAAGAGCGCAGAAGTGCCTCAACATGCCTGCCTCCACAGCTTTTTCCTTGGGGACGTCCTGAAACGAAGGCTAATTTAGAAGCCTCCAGTTTGGGCTAAAGTTGTGGTTTTTTAAACCAGGAAGCCCTGTGCTCCAAGCACACTGCAGCTGTGAAAGTCTTCCAAGGGGGAGCGCAAAAGTGCCACAACATGGCTGTCTCCACAGCTTTTCCCTTGGGATAATTCCTAAACCCAGGCTGATTTAAATGACCAGTGTTATGGTTAGGGTTAGGGTTACGCCTAGGTGTAGAGCTTTTTAAACCAGCAAGCTCTGAGCTCCAGGCACACGGCAGCTGCGAAAGGCATCCCAAGGGGAGCACAAAAGTGCCAGAAAATGGCTGCCTCCACACGTTTTCATTGGCACCATTGCTAAGCCTAGGCTGAATTACCTGCCTCCAGTCTCAGCTAGGGACATGGTTTTTTAAACCAGGAAGCCCTGAGCTCCAGGCACACTGCAGCTGTGAAAGGCATCCCAAGGGGAGTACAAAAGTGCAACAACATGGCAGCTTTCACAGCTTTTTCCTTGGCACCATCCCTATACCTAGGCTGATTTATCTGCCTAGGGTTAGGGTTAGGGGTCAGCCAAGGGCAAGGATTTTTTTAACCAGGAAGCCCTGAGTTCCAGGTTTACTGCATCAGCCAAAGGCATCTCAAAGGGAGCGCAGAAGTGCCACAACATGGCTGCTTTCACAGCTTTTTCCTTAGGAAGAACCCTAATACCCGGCTGATTTACCTTCCTAGGGTTACTGTTAGGCTTAGGCCTAGGACTTTTAAAACCAGGAAGCCCTGTGCTCCAGGCACACTGCAGCTGTTAAAGGCATCCCAAGGGGAGCGCAAAAGTGACACAACTTGGCTGCCTCCACTGCTATTTCCATGAGACCATCCCGAATCATAGGCTGATTTTCCTTCCTAGGCTTAAGGTTTGAGTTAGGCCTAGGGTTAGTGTTCTTTTAACCAGAAAGCCCTGAGTTCCAAGAACACAGCAGCTGCGAAGGACTACCCAAGAAGAGCGCAGAAGTGCCTCAACATGCCTGCCTCCACAGCTTTTTCCTTGGGGACGTCCCGAAACGAAGGCTGATTTAGAAGCCTCCAGTTTGGGCTAAAGTTGTGGGTTTTTACACCAGGAAGCCCTGTGCTCCAAGCACACTTCAGCTGTGAAAGGCATCCCAAGGGGAGCGCAAAAGTGCCACAACATGGCTGTCTCCACAGCTTTTCCCTTGGGATAATTCCTAAACCCAGGCTGATTTAAATGACCAGTGTTACGGTTAGGGTTAGGGTTACGCCTAGGTGTAGAGCTTTTTAAACCAGCAAGCTCTGAGCTCCAGGCACACGGCAACTGCGAAAGGCATCCCAAGGGGAGCACAAAAGTGCCAGAAAATGGCTGCCTCCACACGTTTTCATTGGCACCATTGCTAAGCCTAGGCTGAATTACCTACCTCCAGTCTCAGCTAGGGACATGGTTTTTTAAACCAGGAAGCCCTGAGCTCCAGGCACAAGGCAGCTGTGAAAGGCATCCCAAGGGGAGTACAAAAGTGCAAATACATGGCAGCTTTCACAGTTTTTCCTTAGGAAGAACCCTAATACCTGGCTGATTTACCTTCCTAGGGTTACTGTTAGGCTTAGGCCTAGGACTTTTAAAACCAGGAAGCCCTGTGCTCCAGGCACACTGCAGCTGTTAAAGGCATCCCAAGGGGAGCGCAAAAGTGACCCAACTTGGCTGCCTCCACTGCTATTTCCATGAGACCATCCTGAATCATAGGCTGATTTTCCTTCCTAGGCTTAAGGTTTGAGTTAGGCCTAGGGTTACTGTTCTTTTAACCAGAAAGCCCTGAGTTCCAAGAACACAGCAGCTGCGAAGGACTACCCAAGAAGAGCGCAGAAGTGCCTCAACATGCCTGCCTCCACAGCTTTTTCCTTGGGGACGTCCCGAAACCAAGGCTGATTTAGAAGCCTCCAGTTTGGGCTAAAATTGTGGGTTTTTACACCAGGAAGCCCTGTGCTCCAAGCACACTGCAGCTGTGAAAGGCATCCCAAGGGGAGCGCAAAAGTGCCACAACATGGCTGTCTCCACAGCTTTTCCCTTGGGATAATTCCTAAACCCAGTCTGATTTAAATGACCAGTGTTACGGTTAGGGTTAGGGTTACGCCTAGGTGTAGAGCTTTTTAAACCAGCAAGCTCTGAGCTCCAGGCACACGGCAGCTGCGAAAGGCATCCCAAGGGGAGTACAAAAGTGCCAGAAAATGGCTGCCTCCACACGTTTTCATTGGCACCATTGCTAAGCCTAGGCTGAATCACCTGCCTCCAGTCTCAGCTAGGGACATGGTTTTTTAAACCAGGAAGCCCTGAGCTCCAGGCACACGGCAGCTGTGAAAGGCATCCCAAGGGGAGTACAAAAGTGCAACAACATGGCAGCTTTCACAGCTTTTTCCTTGGCACCATCCCTATACCTAGGCTGATTTATCTGCCTAGGGCTAGGCTTAGGGCTCAGCCAAGGGCAAGGATATTTTTAACCAGGAAGCCCTGAGTTCCAGGCTTACTGCATCTGCCAAAGTCATCCCAAAGGGAGCGCAGAAGGTCCACAACATGGCTGCTTTCACAGCTTTTTCCTTAGGAAGAACCCTAATACCCGGCTGATTTACCTTCCTAGGGTTACTGTTAGGCTTAGGCCTAGGACTTTTAAAACCAGGAAGCCCTGTGCTCCAGGCACACTGCAGCTGTTAAAGGCATCCCAAGGGGAGCGCAAAAGTGACACAACTTGGCTGCCTCCACTGCTATTTCCATGAGACCATCCCGAATCATAGGCTGATTTTCCTTCCTAGGCTTAAGGTTTGAGTTAGGCCTAGGGTTAGTGTTCTTTTAACCAGAAAGCCCTGAGTTCCAAGAACACAGCAGCTGCGAAGGACTACCCAAGAAGAGCGCAGAAGTGCCTCAACATGCCTGCCTCCACAGCTTTTTCCTTGGGGACGTCCCGAAACGAAGGCTGATTTAGAGGCCTCCAGTTTGGGCTAAAGTTGTGGTTTTTTAAACCAGGAAGCCCTGTGCTCCAAGCACACTGCAGCTGTGAAAGGCATCCCAAGGGGAGCGCAAAAGTGCCACAACATGGCTGTCTCCACAGCTTTTCCCTTGGGATAATTCCTAAACCCAGGCTGATTTAAATGACCAGTGTTACGGTTAGGGTTAGGGTTACGCCTAGGTGTAGAGCTTTTTAAACCAGCAAGCTCTGAGCTCCAGGCACACGGCAGCTGCGAAAGGCATCCCAAGGGGAGCACAAAAGTTCCAGAAAATGGCTGCCTCCACACGTTTTCATTGGCACCATTGCTAAGCCTAGGCTGAATCACCTGCCTCCAGTCTCAGCTAGGGACATGGTTTTTTAAACCAGGAAGCCCTGAGCTCCAGGCACACGGCAGCTGTGAAAGGCATCCCAAGGGGAGTACAAAAGTGCAACAACATGGCAGCTTTCACAGCTTTTTCCTTGGCACCATCCCTATACCTAGGCTGATTTATCTGCCTAGGGTTAGGGTTAGGGCTCAGCCTAGGGCTAGGATTTTTTTAACCAGGAAGACCTGAGTTCCAGGCTTACTGCATCTGCCAAAGGCATCCCAAAGGGAGCGCAGAAGTGCCACAACATGGCTGCTTTCACAGCTTTTTCCTTAGGAAGAACCCTAATACCCGGCTGATTTACCTTCCTAGGGTTACTGTTAGGCTTAGGCCTAGGACTTTTAAAACCAGGAAGCCCTGTGCTCCAGGCACACTGCAGCTGTTAAAGGCATCCCAAGGGGAGCGCAAAAGTGACACAACTTGGCTGCCTCCACTGCTATTTCCATGAGACCATCCCGAATCATAGGCTGATTTTCCTTCCTAGGCTTAAGGTTTGAGTTAGGCCTAGGGTTAGTGTTCTTTTAACCAGAAAGCCCTGAGTTCCAAGAACACAGCAGCTGCGAAGGACTACCCAAGAAGAGCGCAGAAGTGCCTCAACATGCCTGCCTCCACAGCTTTTTCCTTGGGGACGTCCTGAAACGAAGGCTAATTTAGAAGCCTCCAGTTTGGGCAAAAGTTGTGGTTTTTTAAACCAGGAAGCCCTGTGCTCCAAGCACACTGCAGCTGCTAAAGTCTTCCAAGGGGGAGGGCAAAAGTGCCACAACATGGCTGTCTCCACAGCTTTTCCCTTGGGATAATTCCTAAACCCAGGCTGATTTAAATGACCAGTGTTACGGTTAGGGTTAGGGTTACGCCTAGGTGTAGAGCTTTTTAAACCAGCAAGCTCTGAGCTCCAGGCACACGGCAGCTGCGAAAGGCATCCCAAGGGGAGCACAAAAGTGCCAGAAAATGGCTGCCTCCACACGTTTTCATTGGCACCATTGCTAAGCCTAGGCTGAATTACCTGCCTCCAGTCTCAGCTAGGGACATGGTTTTTTAAACCAGGAAGCCCTGAGCTCCAGGCACACGGCAGCTGTGAAAGGCATCCCAAGGGGAGTACAAAAGTGCAACAACATGGCAGCTTTCACAGCTTTTTCCTTGGCAC
The DNA here is from genome assembly GCF_027579445.1 of Ammospiza nelsoni. NCBI lineage: Eukaryota > Metazoa > Chordata > Aves > Passeriformes > Passerellidae > Ammospiza > Ammospiza nelsoni. The sequence continues at coordinate 1,892,302 of NW_026683187.1, forward strand.
CATCCCTATACCTAGGCTGATTTATCTGCCTAGAGTTAGGGTTAGGGCTCAGCCTAGGGCTAGGATTTTTTTAAGCAGGAAGCCCTGAGTTCCAGGCTTACTGCATCTGCCAAAGGCATCCCAAAGGGAGCGCAGAAGGTCCACAACATGGCTGCTTTCAAGCTTTTTCCTTAGGAAGAACCCTAATACCCGGCTGATTTACCTTCCTAGGGTTACTGTTAGGCTTAGGCCTAGGACTTTTAAAACCAGGAAGCCCTGTGCTCCAGGCACACTGCAGCTGTTAAAGGCATCCCAAGGGGAGCGCAAAAGTGACACAACTTGGCTGCCTCCACTGCTATTTCCATGAGACCATCCCGAATCATAGGCTGATTTTCCTTCCTAGGCTTAAGGTTTGAGTTAGGCCTAGGGTTAGTGTCCTTTTAACCAGAAAGCCCTGAGTTCCAAGAACACAGCAGCTGCGAAGGACTACCCAAGAAGAGCGCAGAAGTGCCTCAACATGCCTGCCTCCACAGCTTTTTCCTTAGGGACGTCCCGAAACGAAGGCTGATTTAGAAGCCTCCAGTTTGGGCTAAAGTTGTGGCATTTTACACCAGGAAGCCCTGTGTTCCAAGCACACTGCAGCTGTGAAAGGCATCCCAAGGGGAGCGCAAAAGTGCCACAACATGGCTGTCTCCACAGCTTTTCCCTTGGGATAATTCCTAAACCCAGGCTGATTTAAATGACCAGTGTTACGGTTAGGGTTAGGGTTACGCCTAGGTGTAGAGCTTTTTAAACCAGCAAGCTCTGAGCTCCAGGCACACGGCAGCTGCGAAAGGCATCCCAAGGGGAGCACAAAAGTGCCAGAAAATGGCTGCCTCCACACGTTTTCATTGGCACCATTGCTAAGCCTAGGCTGAATTACCGGCCTCCAGTCTCAGCTAGGGACATGGTTTTTTAAACCAGGAAGCCCTGAGCTCCAGGCACACGGCAGCTGTGAAAGGCATCCCAAGGGGAGTACAAAAGTGCAACAACATGGCAGCTTTCACAGCTTTTTCCTTGGCACCATCCCTATACCTAGGCTGATTTATCTGCCTAGGGTTAGGGTTAGGGCTCAGCCTAGGGCAAGGATTTTTTTAACCAGGAAGCCCGGAGTTCCAGGCTTACTGCATCTGCCAAAGGCATCCCAAAGGGAGCGCAGAAGTGCCACAACATGGCTGCTTTCACAGCTTTTTCCTTAGGAAGAACCCTAATACCCGGCTGATTTACCTTCCTAGGGTTACTGTTAGGCTTAGGCCTAGGACTTTTAAAACCAGGAAGCCCTGTGCTCCAGGCACACTGCAGCTGTTAAAGGCATCCCAAGGGGAGCGCAAAAGTGACACAACTTGGCTGCCTCTACTGCTATTTCCATGAGACCACCCCGAATCATAGGCTGATTTTCCTTCCTAGGCTTAAGGTTTGAGTTAGGCCTAGGGTTAGTGTTCTTTTAACCAGAAAGCCCTGAGTTCCAAGAACACAGCAGCTGCGGAGGACTACCCAAGAAGAGCGCAGAAGTGCCTCAACATGCCTGCCTCCACAGCTTTTTCCTTGGGGACGTCCCGAAACGAAGGCTGATTTAGAAGCCTCCAGTTTGGGCTAAAGTTGTGGTTTTGTAAACCAGAAAGCCCTGTTCTCCAAGCACACTGCAGCTGTGAAAGGCATCCCAAGGGGAGCGCAAAAGTGCCACAACATGGCTGTCTCCACAGCTTTTCCCTTGGGATAATTCCTAAACCCAGGCTGATTTAAATGACCAGTGTTACGGTTAGGGTTAGGGTTACGCCTAGGTGTAGAGCTTTTTAAACCAGCAAGCTCTGAGCTCCAGGCACACGGCAGCTGCGAAAGGCATCCCAAGGGGAGCACAAAAGTGCCAGAAAATGGCTGCCTCCACACGTTTTCATTGGCACCATTGCTAAGCCTAGGCTGAATTACCTGCCTCCAGTCTCAGCTAGGGACATGGTTTTTTAAACCAGGAAGCCCTGAGCTCCAGGCACACGGCAGCTGTGAAAGGCATCCCAAGGGGAGTACAAAAGTGCAACAACATGGCATCTTTCACAGCTTTTTCCTTGGCACCATCCCTATACCTAGGCTGATTTATCTGCCTAGGGTTAGGGTTAGGGCTCAGCCTAGGGCTAGGATTTTTTTAACCAGGAAGCCCTGAGTTCCAGGCTTACTGCATCTGCCAAAGGCATCCCAAAGGGAGCGCAGAAGGTCCACAACATGGCTGCTTTCACAGCTTTTTCCTTAGGAAGAACCCTAATACCCGGCTGATTTACCTTCCTAGGGTTACTGTTAGGCTCAGGCCTAGGACTTTTAAAACCAGGAAGCCCTGTGCTCCAGGCACACTGCAGCTGTTAAAGGCATCCCAAGGGGAGCGCAAAAGTGACACAACTTGGCTGCCTCCACTGCTATTTCCATGAGACCACCCCGAATCATAGGCTGATTTTCCTTCCTAGGCTTAAGGTTTGAGTTAGGCCTAGGGTTAGTGTTCTTTTAACCAGAAAGCCCTGAGTTCCAAGAACACAGCAGCTGCGAAGGACTACCCAAGAAGAGCGCAGAAGTGCCTCAACATGCCTGCCTCCACAGCTTTTTCCTTGGGGACGTCCCGAAACGAAGGCTGATTTAGAAGCCTCCAGTTTGGGCTAAAGTTGTGGTTTTGTAAACCAGAAAGCCCTGTTCTCCAAGCACACTGCAGCTGTGAAAGGCATCCCAAGGGGAGCGCAAAAGTGCCACAACATGGCTGTCTCCACAGCTTTTCCCTTGGGATAATTCCTAAACCCAGGCTGATTTAAATGACCAGTGTTACGGTTAGGGTTAGGGTTACGCCTAGGTGTAGAGCTTTTTAAACCAGCAAGCTCTGAGCTCCAGGCACATGTCAGCTGCGAAAGGCATCCCAAGGGGAGCACAAAAGTGCCAGAAAATGGCTGCCTCCACACGTTTTCATTGGCACCATTGCTAAGCCTAGGCTGAATTACCGGCCTCCAGTCTCAGCTAGGGACATGGTTTTTTAAACCAGGAAGCCCTGAGCTCCAGGCACACGGCAGCTGTGAAAGGCATCCCAAGGGGAGTACAAAAGTGCAACAACATGGCAGCTTTCACAGCTTTTTCCTTGGCACCATCCCTATACCTAGGCTGATTTATCTGCCTAGGGTTAGGGTTAGGGCTCAGCCTAGGGCTAGGATTTTTTTAACCAGGAAGCCCTGAGTTCCAGGCTTACTGCATCTGCCAAAGGCATCCCAAAGGGAGCGCAGAAGTGCCACAACATGGCTGCTTTCACAGCTTTTTCCTTAGGAAGAACCCTAATACCCGGCTGATTTACCTTCCTAGGGTTACTGTTAGGCTTAGGCCTAGGACTTTTAAAACCAGGAAGCCCTGTGCTCCAAGCACACTGCAGCTGTGAAAGGCATCCCAAGGGGAGCGCAAAAGTGCCACAACATGGCTGTCTCCACAGCTTTTCCCTTGGGATAATTCCTAAATCTCGGCTGATTAAATTGACCAGTGTTACGGTTAGGGTTATGGTTACGCCTAGGTGTAGAGCTTTTTAAACCAGCAAGCTCTGAGCTCCAGGCACACGGCAGCAGCGAAAGGCATCCCAAGGGGAGCACAAAAGTGCCAGAAAATGGCTGCCTCCACACGTTTTCATTGGCACCATTGCTAAGCCTAGGCTGAATCACCTGCCTCCAGTCTCAGCTAGGGACATGGTTTTTTAAACCAGGAAGCCCTGAGCTCCAGGCACTTGGCAGCTGTGAAAGGCATCCCAAGGGGAGTACAAAAGTGCAACAACATGGCAGCTTTCACAGCTTTTTCCTTGGCACCATCCCTATACTTAGGCTGATTTATCTGCCTAGGGTTAGGGTTAGGGCTCAGCCAAGGGCAAGGATTTTTTTAACCAGGAAGCCCTGAGTTCCAGGCTTACTGCATCTGCCAAAGGCATCCCAAATGGAGCGCAGAAGGTCCACAACATGGCTGCTTTCACAGCTTTTTCCTTAGGAAGAACCCTAATACCCGGCTGATTTACCTTCCTAGGGTTACTGTTAGGCTTAGGCCTAGGACTTTTAAAACCAGGAAGCCCTGTGCTCCAGGCACACTGCAGCTGTGAAAGGCATCCCAAGGGGAGCGCAAAAGTGACACAACTTGGCTGCCTCCACTGCTATTTCCATGAGACCATCCCGAATCATAGGCTGATTTTCCTTCCTAGGCTTAAGGTTTGAGTTAGGCCTAGAGTTAGTGTTCTTTTAACCAGAAAGCCCTGAGTTCCAAGAACACAGCAGCTGCGAAGGACTGCCCAAGAAGAGCGCAGAAGTGCCACAACATGCCTGCCTCCACAGCTTTTTCCTTGGGGACGTCCCAAAAAGAAGGCTGATTTAGAAGCCTCCAGTTTGGGCTAAAGTTGTGGTTTTTTAAACCAGGAAGCCCTGTGCTCCAAGCACACTGCAGCTGTGAAAGGCATCCCAAGGGGAGCGCAAAAGTGCCACAACATGGCTGTCTCCACAGCTTTTCCCTTGGGATAATTCCTAAACCCAGGCTGATTTAAATGACCAGTGTTACGGTTAGGGTTAGGGTTACGCCTAGGTGTAGAGCTTTTTAAACCAGCAAGCTCTGAGCTCCAGGCACATGGCAGCTGCGAAAGGCATCCCAAGGGGAGCACAAAAGTGCCAGAAAATGGCTGCCTCCACACGTTTTCATTGGCACCATTGCTAAGCCTAGGCTGAATCACCTGCCTCCAGTCTCAGCTAGGGACATGGATTTTTAAACCAGGAAGCCCTGAGCTCCAGGCACACGGCAGCTGTGAAAGGCATCCCAAGGGGAGTACAAAAGTGCAACAACATGGCAGCTTTCACAGCTTTTTCCTTGGCACCATCCCTATACCTAGGCTGATTTATCTGCCTAGGGTTAGGGTTAGGGCTCAGCCTAGGGCTAGGATTTTTTTAACCAGGAAGCCCTGAGTTCCAGGCTTACTGCATCTGCCAAAGGCATCCCAAAGGGAGTGCAGAAGTGCCACAACATGGCTGCTTTCACAGCTTTTTCCTTAGGAAGAACCCTAATACCCGGCTGATTTACCTTCCTAGGGTTACTGTTAGGTCTAGGCCTAGGACTTTTAAAACCAGGAAGCCCTGTGCTCCAGGCACACTGCAGCTGTTAAAGGCATCCCAAGGGGAGCGCAAAAGTGACACAACTTGGCTGCCTCCACTGCTATTTCCATGAGACCATCCCGAATCATAGGCTGATTTTCCTTCCTAGGCTTAAGGTTTGAGTTAGGCCTAGGGTTAGTGTTCTTTTAACCAGAAAGCCCTGAGTTCCAAGAACACAGCAGCTGCGAAGGACTACCCAAGAAGAGCGCAGAAGTGCCTCAACATGCCTGCCTCCACAGCTTTTTCCTTGGGGACGTCCCGAAACGAAGGCTGATTTAGAAGCCTCCAGTTTGGGCTAAAGTTGTGGTATTTTACAGCAGGAAGCCCTGTGCTCCAAGCTCACTGCAGCTGTGAAAGGCATCCCAAGGGGAGCGCAAAAGTGCCACAACATGGCTGTCTCCACAGCTTTTCCCTTGGGATAATTCCTAAACCCAGGCTGATTTAAATGACCAGTGTTACGGTTAGGGTTAGGGTTACGCCTAGGTGTAGAGCTTTTTAAACCAGCAAGCTCTGAGCTCCAGGCACACGGCAGCTGCGAAAGGCATCCCAAGGGGAGCACAAAAGTGCCAGAAAATGGCTGCCTCCACACATTTTCATTGGCACCATTGCTAAGCCTAGGCTGAATTACCTGCCTCCAGTCTCAGCTAAGGACATGGTTTTTTAAACCAGGAAGCCCTGAGCTTCAGGCACACGGCAGCTGTGATAGGAATCCCAAAGGGAGTACAAAAGTGCAACAACATGGCAGCTTTCTCAGCTTTTTCCTTGGCACCATCCCTATACCTAGGCTGATTTATCTGCCTAGGGTTAGGGTTAGGGCTCAGCCTAGGGCTAGGATATTTTAACCAGGAAGCCCTGAGTTCCAGGCTTACTGCATCTGCCAAAGGCATCCCAAAGGGAGCGCAAAAGTGCCACAACATGGCTGCTTTCACAGCTTTTTCCTTAGGAAGAACCCTAATACCCGGCTGATTTACCTTCCTAGGGTTACTGTTAGGCTTAGGCCTAGGACTTTTAAAACCAGGAAGCCCTGTGCTCCAAGCACACTGCAGCTGTGAAAGGCATCCCAAGGGGAGCGCAAAAGTGCCACAACATGGCTGTCTCCACAGCTTTTCCCTTGGGATAATTCCTAAACCCAGGCTGATTTAAATGACCAGTGTTACGGTTAGGGTTAGGGTTACGCCTAGGTGTAGAGCTTTTTAAACCAGCAAGCTCTGAGCTCCAGGCACATGGCAGCTGCGAAAGGCATCCCAACGGGAGCACAAAAGTGCCAGAAAATGGCTGCCTCCACACGTTTTCATTGGCACCATTGCTAAGCCTAGGCTGAATCACCTGCCTCCAGTCTCAGCTAGGGACATGGTTTTTTAAACCAGGAAGCCCTGAGCTCCAGGCACACGGCAGCTGTGAAAGGCATCCCAAGGGGAGTACAAAAGTGCAACAACATGGCAGCTTTCACAGCTTTTTCCTTGGCACCATCCCTATACCTAGGCTGATTTATCTGCCTAGGGTTAGGGTTAGGGCTCAGCCAAGGGCAAGGATTTTTTTAACCAGGAAGCCCTGAGTTCCAGGCTTACTGCATCTGCCAAAGGCATCCCAAAGGGAGCGCAGAAGGTCCACAACATGGCTGCTTTCACAGCTTTTTCCTTAGGAAGAACCCTAATACCCGGCTGATTTACCTTCCTAGGGTTACTGTTAGGCCTAGGCCTAGGACTTTTAAAACCAGGAAGCCCTGTGCTTCAGGCACACTGCAGCTGTTAAAGGCATCCCAAGGGGAGCGCAAAAGTGACACAACTTGGCTGCCTCCACTGCTATTTCCATGAGACCATCCCGAATCATAGGCTGATTTTCCTTCCTAGGCTTAAGGTTTGAGTTAGGCCTAGGGTTAGTGTTCTTTTAACCAGAAAGCCCTGAGTTCCAAGAACACAGCAGCTGTGAAGGACTACCCAAGAAGAGCGCAGAAGTGCCTCAACATGCCTGCCTCCACAGCTTTTTCCTTGGGGACGTCCCGAAACGAAGGCTGATTTAGAAGCCTCCAGTTTGGGCTAAAGTTGTGGTATTTTACAGCAGGAAGCCCTGTGCTCCAAGCTCACTGCAGCTGTGAAAGGCATCCCAAGGGGAGCGCAAAAGTGCCACAACATGGCTGTCTCCACAGCTTTTCCCTTGGGATAATTCCTAAACCCAGGCTGATTTAAATGACCAGTGTTACGGTTAGGGGTAGGGTTACGCCTAGGTGTAGAGCTTTTTAAACCAGCAAGCTCTGAGCTCCAGGCACACGGCAGCTGCGAAAGGCATCCCAAGGGGAGCACAAAAGTGCCAGAAAATGGCTGCCTCCACACGTTTTCATTGGCACCATTGCTAAGCCTAGGCTGAATCACCTGCCTCCAGTCTCAGCTAGGGACATGGTTTTTTAAACCAGGAAGCCCTGAGCTCCAGGCACACGGCAGCTGTGAAAGGCATCCCAAGGGGAGTACAAGAGTGCAACAACATGGCAGCTTTCACAGCTTTTTCCTTGGCACCATCCCTATACCTAGGCTGATTTATCTGCCTAGGGTTAGGGTTAGGGCTCAGCCAAGGGCAAGGATTTTTTTAACCAGGAAGCCCTGAGTTCCAGGCTTACTGCATCTGCCAAAGGCATCCCAAAGGGAGCGCAGAAGGTCCACAACATGGCTGCTTTCACAGCTTTTTCCTTAGGAAGAACCCTAATACCCGGCTGATTTACCTTCCTAGGGTTACTGTTAGGCCTAGGCCTAGGACATTTAAAACCAGGAAGCCCTGTGCTCCAGGCACACGGCAGCTGTTAAAGGCATCCCAAGGGGAGCGCAGAAGTGCTACAACATGGCTGCTTTCATAGCTTTTTCCTTAGGAGGAACCCTAATACCCGGCTGATTTACCTTCCTAGGGTTACTATTAGGCCTAGGCCTAGGACTTTTAAAACCAGGAAGCCCTGTGCTCCAGGCACACTGCAGCTGTGTAAGGCATCCCAAGGGGAGTACAAAAGTGCAACAACATGGCAGGTTTCACAGCTTTTTCCTTGGCACCATCCCTATACCTAGGCTGATTTATCTGCCTAGGGTTAGGGTTAGGGCTCAGCCTAGGGCTAGGATTTTTTTAACCAGGAAGCCCTGAGTTCCAGGCTTACTGCATCTGCCAAAGGCATCCCAAAGGGAGCGCAGAAGGTCCACAACATGGCTGCTTTCACAGCTTTTTCCTTAGGAAGAACCCTAATACCCGGCTGATTTACCTTCCTAGGGTTACTGTTAGGCTTAGGCCTAGAACTTTTAAAACCAGGAAGCTCTGTGCTCCAGGCACACTGCAGCTGTTAAAGGCATCCCAAGGGGAGCGCAAAAGTGACACAACTTGGCTGCCTCCACTGCTATTTCCATGAGACCATCCCGAATCCTAGGCTGATTTTCCTTCCTAGGCTTAAGGTTTGAGTTAGGCCTAGGGTTAGTGTTCTTTTAACCAGAAAGCCCTGAGTTCCAAGAACACAGCAGCTGCGAAGGACTACCCAAGAAGAGCGCAGAAGTGCCTCAACATGCCTGCCTCCACAGCTTTTTCTCTGAGGACCTCCCGAAACGAAGGCTGATTTAGAAGCCTCCAGTTTGGGCTAAAGTTGTGGTTTTTTACACCAGGAAGCCCTGTGCTCTAAGCACACTGCAGCTGTGAAAGGCATCCCAAGGGGAGCGCAAAAGTGCCACAACATGGCTGTCTCCACAGCTTTTCCCTTGGGATAATTCCTAAACCCAGGCTGATTTAAATGACCAGTGTTACGGTTAGGGTTAGGGTTATGCCTAGGTGTAGAGCTTTTTAAACCAGCAAGCTCTGAGCTCCAGGCACACGGCAGCTGCGAAAGGCATCCCAAGGGGAGCACAAAAGTGCCAGAAAATGGCTGCCTCCACACGTTTTTATTGGCACCATTGCTAAGCCTAGGCTGAATTACCTGCCTCCAGTCTCAGCTAGGGACATGGTTTTTTAAACCAGGAAGCTCTGAGCTCCAGGCACACGGCAGCTGTGAAAGGCATCCCAAGGGGAGTACAAAAGTGCAACAACATGGCAGCTTTCACAGCTTTTTCCTTGGCACCATCCCTATACCTAGGCTGATTTATCTGCCTAGGGTTAGGCTTAGGGCTCAGCCTAGGGCTAGGATTTTTTTAACCAGGAAGCCCTGAGTTCCAGGCTTACTGCATCTGCCAAAGGCATCCCAAAGGGAGCGCAGAAGGTCCACAACATGGCTGCTTTCACAGCTTTTTCCTTAGGAAGAACCCTAATACCCGGCTGATTTACCTTCCTAGGGTTACTGTTAGGCTTAGGCCTAGAACTTTTAAAACCAGGAAGCTCTGTGCTCCAGGCACACTGCAGCTGTTAAAGGCATCCCAAGGGGAGCGCAAAAGTGACACAACTTGGCTGCCTCCACTGCTATTTCCATGAGACCATCCCGAATCATAGGCTGATTTTCCTTCCTAGGCTTAAGGTTTGAGTTAGGCCTAGGGTTAGTGTTCTTTTAACCAGAAATCCCTGAGTTCCAAGAACACAGCAGCTGCGAAGGACTACCCAAGAAGAGCGCAGAAGTGCCTCAACATGCCTGCCTCCACAGCTTTTTCCTTGGGGACGTCCCGAAACGAAGGCTGATTTAGAAGCCTCCAGTTTGGGCTAAAGTTGTGGTTTTTTACACCAGGAAGCCCTGTGCTCTAAGCACACTGCAGCTGTGAAAGGCATCCCAAGGGGAGCACAAAAGTGCCACAACATGGCTGTCTCCACAGCTTTTCCCTTGGGATAATTCCTAAACCCAGGCTGATTTAAATGACCAGTGTTACGGTTAGGGTTAGGGTTACGCCTAGGTGTAGAGCTTTTTAAACCAGCAAGCTCTGAGCTCCAGGCACACGGCAGCTGCGAAAGGCATCCCAAGGGGAGCACAAAAGTGCCAGAAAATGGCTGCCTCCACACGTTTTCATTGGCACCATTGCTAAGCCAAGGCTGAATCACCTGCCTCCAGTCTCAGCTAGGGACATTGTATTTTAAACCAGGAAGCCCTGAGCTCCAGGCACTTGGCAGCTGTGAAAGGCATCCCAAGGGGAGTACAAAAGTGCAACAACATGGCAGCTTTCACAGCTTTTTCCTTGGCACCATCCCTATACCTAGGCTGATTTATCTGCCTAGGGTTAGGGTTAGGGCTCAGCCAAGGGCAAGGATTTTTTTAACCAGGAAGCCCTGAGTTCCAGGCTTACTGCATCTGCCAAAGGCATCCCAAAGGGAGCACAGAAGTGCCACAACATGGCTGCTTTCACAGCTTTTTCCTTAGGAAGAACCCTAATACCCGGCTGATTTACCTTCCTAGGGTTACTGTTAGGCCTAGGCCTAGGACTTTTAAAACCAGGAAGCCCTGTGCTCCAGGCACACTGCAGCTGTTAAAGGCATCCCAAGGGGAGCGCAAAAGTGACACAACTTGGCTGCCTCCACTGCTATTTCCATGAGACCATCCCGAATCATAGGCTGATTTTCCTTCCTAGGCTTAAGGTTTGAGTTAAGCCTAGGGTTAGTGTTCTTTTAACCAGAAAGCCCTGAGTTCCAAGAACACAGCAGCTGCGAAGGACTACCCAAGAAGAGCGCAGAAGTGCCTCAACATGCCTGCCTCCACAGCTTTTTCCTTGGGGACGTCCCGAAACGAAGGCTGATTTAGAAGCCTCCAGTTTGGGCTAAAGTTGTGGTATTTTACACCAGGAAGCCCTGTGCTCCAAGCTCACTGCAGCTGTGAAAGGCATCCCAAGGGGAGCGCAAAAGTGCCACAACATGGCTGTCTCCACAGCTTTTCCCTTGGGATAATTCCTAAACCCAGGCTGATTTAAATGACCAGTGTTACGGTTAGGGTTAGGGTTATGCCTAGGTGTAGAGCTTTTTAAACCAGCAAGCTCTGAGCTCCAGGCACACGGCAGCTGTGAAAGGCATCCCAAGGGGAGCACAAAAGTGCCAGAAAATGGCTGCCTCCACATGTTTTTATTGGCACCATTGCTAAGCCTAGGCTGAATTACCTGCCTCCAGTCTCAGCTAGGGACATGGTTTTTTAAACCAGGAAGCCCTGAGCTCCAGGCACACGGCAGCTGTGAAAGGCATCCCAAGGGGAGTACAAAAGTGCAACAACATGGCAGCTTTCACAGCTTTTTCCTTGGCACCATCCCTATACCTAGGCTGATTTATCTGCCTAGGGTTAGGGTTAGGGCTCAGCCTAGGGCTAGGATTTTTTTAACCAGGAAGCCCTGAGTTCCAGGCTTACTGCATCTGCCAAAGGCATCCCAAAGGGAGCGCAGAAGGTCCACAACATGGCTGCTTTCACAGCTTTTTCCTTAGGAAGTACCCTAATACCCGGCTGATTTACCTTCCTAGGGTTACTGTTAGGCTTAGGCCAAGAACTTTTAAAACCAGGAAGCCCTGTGCTCCAGGCACACTGCAGCTGTTAAAGGCATCCCAAGGGGAGCGCAAAAGTGACACAACTTGGCTGCCTCCACTGCTATTTCCATGAGACCATCCCGAATCATAGGCTGATTTTCCTTCCTAGGCTTAAGGTTTGAGTTAGGCCTAGGGTTAGTGTTCTTTTAACCAGAAAGCCCTGAATTCCAAGAACACAGCAGCTGCGAAGTACTACCCAAGAAGAGCGCAGAAGTGCCTCAACATGCCTGCCTCCACAGCTTTTTCTTTGAGGACGTCCCGAAACGAAGGCTGATTTAGAAGCCTCCAGTTTGGGCTAAAGTTGTGGTTTTTTACACCAGGAAGCCCTGTGCTCCAAGCACACTGCAGCTGTGAAAGGCATCCCAAGGGGAGCGCAAAAGTGCCACAACATGGCTGTCTCCACAGCTTTTCCCTTGGGATAATTCCTAAACCCAGGCTGATTTAAATGACCAGTGTTACGGTTAGGGTTAGGGTTACGCCTAGGTGTAGAGCTTTTTAAACCAGCAAGCTCTGAGCTCCAGGCACACGGCAGCTGCGAAAGGCATCCCAAGGGGAGCACAAAAGTGCCAGAAAATGGCTGCCTCCACACGTTTTTATTGGCACCATTGCTAAGCCTAGGCTGAATTACCTGCCTCCAGTCTCAGCTAGGGACATGGTTTTTTAAACCAGGAAGCCCTGAGCTCCAGGCACATGGCAGCTGTGAAAGGCATCCCAAGGGGAGTACAAAAGTGCAACAACATGGCAGGTTTCACAGCTTTTTCCTCGGCACCATCCCTATACCTAGGCTGATTTATCTGCCTAGGGTTAGGGTTAGGGCTCAGCCAAGGGCAAGGATTTTTTTAACCAGGAAGCCCTGAGTTCCAGGCTTACTGCATCTGCCAAAGGCATCCCAAAGGGAGTGCAGAAGTGCCACAACATGGCTGCTTTCACAGCTTTTTCCTTAGGAAGAAACCTAATACCCGGCTGATTTACCTTCGTAGGGTTACTGTTAGGCCTAGGCCTAGGACTTTTAAAACCAGGAAGCCCTGTGCTCCAGGCACACTGCAGCTGTTAAAGGCATCCCAAGGGGAGCGCAGAAGTGCCACAACATGGCTGCTTTCATAGCTTTTTCCTTAGGAGGAACCCTAATACCCGTCTGATTTACCTTCCTAGGGTTACTGTTAGGCCTAGGCCTAGGACTTTTAAAACCAGGAAGCCCTGTGCTCCAGGCACACTGCAGCTGTTAAAGGCATCCCAAGGGGAGCGCAAAAGTGACACAACTTGGCTGCCTCCACTGCTATTTCCATGAGACCATCCCGAATCATAGGCTGATTTTCCTTCCTAGGCTTAAGGTTTGAGTTAGGCCTAGGGGTAGTGTTCTTTTAACCAGAAAGCCCTGAGTTCCAAGAACACAGCAGCTGCGAAGGACTACCCAAGAAGAGCGCAGAAGTGCCTCAACATGCCTGCCTCCACAGCTTTTTCCTTGGGGACATCCCGAAACGAAGGCTGATTTAGAAGCCTCCAGTTTGGGCTAAAGTTGTGGTTTTTTACACCAGGAAGCCCTGTGCTCCAAGCTCACTGCAGCTGTGAAAGGCATCCCAAGGGGAGCGCAAAAGTGCCACAACATGGCTGTCTCCACAGCTTTTCCCTTGGGATAATTCCTAAACCCAGGCTGATTTAAATGACCAGTGTTACGGTTAGGGTTAGGGTTACGCCTAGGTGTAGAGCTTTTTAAACCAGCAAGCTCTGAGCTCCAGGCACACGGCAGCTGCGAAAGGCATCCCAAGGGGAGCACAAAAGTGCCAGAAAATGGCTGCCTCCACACGTTTTCATTGGCACCATTGCTAAGCCTAGGCTGAATTACCTGCCTCCAGTCTCAGCTAGGGACATGGTTTTTTAAACCAGGAAGCCCTGAGCTCCAGGCACACGGCAGCTGTGAAAGGCATCCCAAGGGGAGTACAAAAGTGCAACAACATGGCAGCTTTCACAGCTTTTTCCTTGGCACCATCCCTATACCTAGGCTGATTTATCTGCCTAGGGTTAGGGTTAGGGCTCAGCCTAGGGCTAGGATTTTTTAACCAGGAAGCCCTGAGTTCCAGGCTTACTGCATCTGCCAAAGGCATCCCAAAGGGAGCGCAGAAGTGCCACAACATGGCTGCTTTCACAGCTTTTTCCTTAGGAAGAACCCTAATACCCGGCTGATTTACCTTCCTAGGGTTACTGTTAGGCTTAGGCCTAGGACTTTTAAAACCAGGAAGCCCTGTGCTCCAGGCACACTGCAGCTGTTAAAGCCATCCCAAGGGGAGCGCAAAAGTGACACAACTTGGCTGCCTCCACTGCTATTTCCATGAGACCATCCCGAATCATAGGCTGATTTTCCTTCCTAGGCTTAAGGTTTGAGTTAGGCCTAGGGTTAGTGTTCTTTTAACCAGAAAGCCCTGAGTTCCAAGAACACAGCAGCTGCGAAGTACTACCCAAGAAGAGCGCAGAAGTGCCTCAACATGCCTGCCTCCACAGCTTTTTCTTTGAGGACGTCCCGAAACGAAGGCTGATTTAGAAGCCTCCAGTTTGGGCTAAAGTTATGGTTTTTTACACCAGGAAGCCCTGTGCTCCAAGCACACTGCAGCTGTGAAAGGCATCCCAAGGGGAGCGCAAAAGTGCCACAACATGGCTGTCTCCACAGCTTTTCCCTTGGGATAATTCCTAAACCCAGGCTGATTTAAATGACCAGTGTTACGGTTAGGGTTAGGGTTACGCCTAGGTGTAGAGCTTTTTAAACCAGCAAGCTCTGAGCTCCAGGCACACGGCAGCTGCGAAAGGCATCCCAAGGGGAGCACAAAAGTGCCAGAAAATGGCTGCCTCCACACGTTTTTATTGGCACCATTGCTAAGCCTAGGCTGAATTACCTGCCTCCAGTCTCAGCTAGGGACATGGTTTTTTAAACCAGGAAGCCCTGAGCTCCAGGCACACGGCAGCTGTGAAAGGCATCCCAAGGGGACTACAAAAGTGCAACAACATGGCAGCTTTCACAGCTTTTTCCTTGGCACCATCCCTATACCTAGGCTGATTTATCTGCCTAGGGTTAGGGTTAGGGCTCAGCCAAGGGCAAGGATTTTTTTAACCAGGAAGCCCTGAGTTCCAGGCTTACTGCATCTGCCAAAGGCATCCCAAAGGGAGCGCAGAAGTGCCACAACATGGCTGCTTTCACAGCTTTTTCCTTAGGAAGAACCCTAATACCCGGCTGATTTACCTTCCTAGGGTTACTGTTAGGCCTAGGCCTAGGACTTTTAAAACCAGGAAGCCCTGTGCTCCAGGCACACTGCAGCTGTTAAAGGCATCCCAAGGGGAGCGCAGAAGTGCCACAACATGGCTGCTTTCACAGCTTTTTCCTTAGGAGGAACCCTAATACCCGGCTGATTTACCTTCCTAGGGTTACTGTTAGGCCTAGGCCTAGGACTTTTAAAACCAGGAAGCTCTGTGCTCCAGGCACACTGCAGCTGTTAAAGGCATCCCAAGGGGAGCGCAAAAGTGACACAACTTGGCTGCCTCCACTGCTATTTCCATGAGACCATCCCGAATCATAGGCTGATTTTCCTTCCTAGGCTTAAGGTTTGAGTTAGGCCTAGGGTTAGTGTTCTTTTAACCAGAAAGCCCTGAATTCCAAGAACACAGCAGCTGCGAAGTACTACCCAAGAAGAGCGCAGAAGTGCCTCAACATGCCTCCACAGCTTTTTCTTTGAGGACGTCCCGAAACGAAGGCTGATTTAGAAGCCTCCAGTTTGGGCTAAAGTTGTGGTTTTTTACACCAGGAAGCCCTGTGCTCCAAGCACACTGCAGCTGTGAAAGGCATCCCAAGGGGAGCGCAAAAGTGCCACAACATGGCTGTCTCCACAGCTTTTCCCTTGGGATAATTCCTAAACCCAGGCTGATTTAAATGACCAGTGTTACGGTTAGGGTTAGGGTTACGCCTAGGTGTAGAGCTTTTAAAACCAGCAAGCTCTGAGCTCTAGGAACACGGCAGCTGCGAAAGGCATCCCAAGGGGAGCACAAAAGTGCCAGAAAATTGCTGCCTCCACACGTTTTCATTGGCACCATTGCTAAGCCTAGGCTGAATTACCTGCCTCCAGTCTCAGCTAGGGACATGGTTTTTTAAACCAGGAAGCCCTGAGCTCCAGGCACACGGCAGCTGTGAAAGGCATCCCAAGGGGAGTACAAAAGTGCAACAACATGGCAGCTTTCACAGCTTTTTCCTTGGCACCATCCCTATACCTAGGCTGATTTATCTGCCTAGGGTTAGGGTTAGGGCTCAGCCAAGGGCAAGGATTTTTTTAACCAGGAAGCCCTGAGTTCCAGGCTTACTGCATCTGCCAAAGGCATCCCAAAGGGAGTGCAGAAGTGCCACAACATGGCTGCTTTCACAGCTTTTTCCTTAGGAAGAACCCTAATACCCGGCTGATTTACCTTCCTAGGGTTACTGTTAGGCTTAGGCCTAGGACTTTAAAAACCAGGAAGCCCTGTGCTCCAGGCACACTGCAGCTGTGAAAGGCATCCCAAGGGGAGCGCAGAAGTGCCACAACATGGCTGCTTTCACAGCTTTTTCCTTAGGAGGAACCCTAATACCCGGCTGATTTACCTTCCTAGGGTTACTCTTAGGCCTAGGCATAGGACTTTTAAAACCAGGAAGCCCTGTGCTCCAGGCACACTGCAGCTGTTAAAGGCATCCCAAGGGGAGCGCAAAAGTGACACAACTTGGCTGCCTCCACTGCTATTTCCATGAGACCATCCCGAATCATAGGCTGATTTTCCTTCCTAGGCTTAAGGTTTGAGTTAGGCCTAGGGTTAGTGTTCTTTTAACCAGAAAGCCCTGAGTTCCAAGAACACAGCAGCTGCGAAGGACTACCCAAGAAGAGCGCAGAAGTGCCTCAACATGCCTGCCTCCACAGCTTTTTCCTTGGGGACGTCCCGAAACGAAGGCTGATTTAGAAGCCTCCAGTTTGGGCTAAAGTTGTGGTTTTTTACACCAGGAAGCCCTGTGCTCCAAGCTCACTGCAGCTGTAAAAGGCATCCCAAGGGGAGCGCAAAAGTGCCACAACATGGCTGTCTCCACAGCTTTTCCCTTGGGATAATTCCTAAACCCAGGCTGATTTAAATGACCAGTGTTACGGTTAGCGTTAGGGTTACGCCTAGGTGTAGAGCTTTTTAAACCAGCAAGCTCTGAGCTCCAGGCACACGGCAGCTGCGAAAGGCATCCCAAGGGGAGCACAAAAGTGCCAGAAAATGGCTGCCTCCACAGCTTTTCCCTTGGGATAATTCCTAAACCCAGGCTGATTTAAATGACCAGTGTTACGGTTAGGGTTAGGGTTACGCCTAGGTGTAGAGCTTTTTAAACCAGCAAGCTCTGAGCTCCAGGCACACGGCAGCTGCGAAAGGCATCCCAAGGGGAGCACAAAAGTGCCAGAAAATGGCTGCCTCCACACGTTTTTATTGGCACCATTGCTAAGCCTAGGCTGAATCACCTGCCTCCAGTCTCAGCTAGGGACATGGTTTTTTAAACCAGGAAACCCTGAGCTCCAGGCACACGGCAGCTGTGAAAGGCATCCCAAGGGGAGTACAAAAGTGCAACAACATGGCAGCTTTCACAGCTTTTTCCTTGGCACCATCCCTATACCTAGGCTGATTTATCTGCCTAGGGTTAGGGTTAGGGCTCAGCCAAGGGCAAGGATTTTTTTAACCAGGAAGCCCTGAGTTCCAGGCTTACTGCATCTGCCAAAGGCATCCCAAAGGGAGCGCAGAAGTGCCACAACATGGCTGCTTTCACAGCTTTTTCCTTAGGAAGAACCCTAATACCCGGCTGATTTACCTTCCTAGGGTTACTGTTAGGCTTAGGCCTAGGACTTTAAAAACCAGGAAGCCCTGTGCTCCAGGCACACTGCAGCTGTGAAAGGCATCCCAAGGGGAGCGCAGAAGTGCCACAACATGGCTGCTTTCACAGCTTTTTCCTTAGGAGGAACCCTAATACCCGGCTGATTTACCTTCCTAGGGTTACTCTTAGGCCTAGGCATAGGACTTTTAAAACCAGGAAGCCCTGTGCTCCAGGCACACTGCAGCTGTTAAAGGCATCCCAAGGGGAGCGCAAAAGTGACACAACTTGGCTGCCTCCACTGCTATTTCCATGAGACCATCCCGAATCATAGGCTGATTTTCCTTCCTAGGCTTAAGGTTTGAGTTAGGCCTAGGGTTAGTGTTCTTTTAACCAGAAAGCCCTGAGTTCCAAGAACACAGCAGCTGCGAAGGACTACCCAAGAAGAGCGCAGAAGTGCCTCAACATGCCTGCCTCCACAGCTTTTTCCTTGGGGACGTCCCGAAACGAAGGCTGATTTAGAAGCCTCCAGTTTGGGCTAAAGTTGTGGTTTTTTACACCAGGAAGCCCTGTGCTCCAAGCTCACTGCAGCTGTAAAAGGCATCCCAAGGGGAGCGCAAAAGTGCCACAACATGGCTGTCTCCACAGCTTTTCCCTTGGGATAATTCCTAAACCCAGGCTGATTTAAATGACCAGTGTTACGGTTAGCGTTAGGGTTACGCCTAGGTGTAGAGCTTTTTAAACCAGCAAGCTCTGAGCTCCAGGCACACGGCAGCTGCGAAAGGCATCCCAAGGGGAGCACAAAAGTGCCAGAAAATGGCTGCCTGCACAGCTTTTCCCTTGGGATAATTCCTAAACCCAGGCTGATTTAAATGACCAGTGTTACGGTTAGGGTTAGGGTTACGCCTAGGTGTAGAGCTTTTTAAACCAGCAAGCTCTGAGCTCCAGGCACACGGCAGCTGCGAAAGGCATCCCAAGGGGAGCACAAAAGTGCCAGAAAATGGCTGCCTCCACACGTTTTTATTGGCACCATTGCTAAGCCTAGGCTGAATCACCTGCCTCCAGTCTCAGCTAGGGACATGGTTTTTCAAACCAGGAAACCCTGAGCTCCAGGCACACGGCAGCTGTGAAAGGCATCCCAAGGGGAGTACAAAAGTGCAACAACATGGCAGCTTTCACAGCTTTTTCCTTGGCACCATCCCTATACCTAGGCTGATTTATCTGCCTAGGGTTAGGGTTAGGGCTCAGCCAAGGGCAAGGATTTTTTTAACCAGGAAGCCCTGAGTTCCAGGCTTACTGCATCTGCCAAAGGCATCCCAAAGGGAGCGCAGAAGTGCCACAACATGGCTGCTTTCACAGCTTTTTCCTTAGGAAGAACCCTAATACCCGGCTGATTTACCTTCCTAGGGTTACTGTTAGGCTTAGACCTAGGACTTTAAAAACCAGGAAGCCCTGTGCTCCAGGCACACTACAGCTGTTAAAGGCATCCCAAGGGGAGTGCAGAAGTGCCACAACATGGCTGCTTTCACAGCTTTTTCCTTAGGAGGAACCCTAATACCCGGCTGATTTACCTTCCTAGGGTTACTCTTAGGCCTAGGCCTAGGACTTTTAAAACCAGGAAGCCCTGTGCTCCAGGCACACTGCAGCTGTTAAAGGCATCCCAAGGGGAGCGTAAAAGTGACACAACTTGGCTGCCTCCACTGCTATTTCCATGAGACCATCCCGAATCATAGGCTGATTTTCCTTCCTAGGCTTAAGGTTTGAGTTAGGCCTAGGGTTAGTGTTCTTTTAACCAGAAAGCCCTGAGTTCCAAGAACACAGCAGCTGCGAAGGACTACCCAAGAAGAGCGCAGAAGTGCCTCAACATGCCTGCCTCCACAGCTTTTTCCTTGGGGACGTCCCGAAACAAAGGCTGATTTAGAAGCCTCCAGTTTGGGCTAAAGTTGTGGTATTTTACACCAGGAAGCCCTGTGCTCCAAGCTCACTGCAGCTGTGAAAGGCATCCCAAGGGGAGCGCAAAAGTGCCACAACATGGCTGTCTCCACAGCTTTTCCCTTGGGATAATTCCTAAACCCAGGCTGATTTAAATGACCAGTGTTACGGTTAGGGTTAGGGTTATGCCTAGGTGTAGAGCTTTTTAAACCAGCAAGCTCTGAGCTCCAGGCACACGGCAGCTGCGAAAGGCATCCCAAGGGGAGCACAAAAGTGCCAGAAAATGGCTGCCTCCACACGTTTTTATTGGCACCATTGCTAAGCCTAGGCTGAATTACCTGCCTCCAGTCTCAGCTAGGGACATGGTTTTTTAAACCAGGAAGCCCTGAGCTCCAGGCACACGGCAGCTGTGAAAGGCATCCCAAGGGGAGTACAAAAGTGCAACAACATGGCAGCTTTCACAGCTTTTTCCTTGGCACCATCCCTATACCTAGGCTGATTTATCTGCCTAGGGTTAGGGTTAGGGCTCAGCCTAGGGCTAGGATTTTTTTGACCAGGAAGCCCTGAGTTCCAGGCTTACTGCATCAGCCAAAGGCATCCCAAAGGGAGCGCAGAAGTGCCACAACATGGCTGCTTTCACAGCTTTTTCCTTAGGAAGAACCCTAATACCCGGCTGATTTACCTTCCTAGGGTTACTGTTAGGCTTAGGCCTAGGACTTTTAAAACCAGGAAGCCCTGTGCTCCAGGCACACTGCAGCTGTTAAAGGCATCCCAAGGGGAGCGCAAAAGTGACACAACTTGGCTGCCTCCACTGCTATTTCCATGAGACCATCCCGAATCATAGGCTGATTTTCCTTCCTAGGCTTAAGGTTTGAGTTAGGCCTAGGGTTAGTGTTCTTTTAACCAGAAAGCCCTGAGTTCCAAGAGCACAGCAGCTGCGAAGGACTACCCAAGAAGAGCGCAGAAGTGCCTCAACATGCCTGCCTCCGCAGCTTTTTCCTTGGGGAAGTCCCGAAACGAAGGCTGATTTAGAAGCCTCCAGTTTGGGCTAAAGTTGTGGTTTTTTACACCAGGAAGCCCTGTGCTCCAAGCTCACTGCAGCTGTGAAAGGCATCCCAAGGGGAGCGCAAAAGTGCCACAACATGGCTGTCTCCACAGCTTTTCCCTTGGGATAATTCCTAAACCCAGGCTGATTTAAATGACCAGTGTTACGGTTAGGGTTAGGGTTACGCCTAGGTGTAGAGCTTTTTAAACCAGCAAGCTCTGAGCTCTAGGAACACGGCAGCTGCGAAAGGCATCCCAAGGGGAGCACAAAAGTGCCAGAAAATTGCTGCCTCCACACGTTTTCATTGGCACCATTGCTAAGCCTAGGCTGGATTACCTGCCTCCAGTCTCAGCTAGGGACATGGTTTTTTAAACCAGGAAGCCCTGAGCTCCAGGCACACGGCAGCTGTGAAAGGCATCCCAAGGGGAGTACAAAAGTGCAACAACATGGCAGCTTTCACAGCTTTTTCCTTGGCACCATCCCTATACCTAGGCTGATTTATCTGCCTAGGGTTAGGGTTAGGGCTCAGCCAAGGGCAAGGATTTTTTTAACCAGGAAGCCCTGAGTTCCAGGCTTACTGCATCTGCCAAAGGCATCCCAAAGGGAGTGCAGAAGTGCCACAACATGGCTGCTTTCACAGCTTTTTCCTTAGGAAGAACCCTAATACCCGGCTGATTTACCTTCCTAGGGTTACTGTTAGGCTTAGGCCTAGGACTTTAAAAACCAGGAAGCCCTGTGCTCCAGGCACACTGCAGCTGTTAAAGGCATCCCAAGGGGAGCGCAAAAGTGACACAACTTGGCTGCCTCCACTGATATTTCCATGAGACCATCCCGAATCATAGGCTGATTTTCCTTCCTAGGCTTAAGGTTTGAGTTAGGCCTAGGGTTTGTGTTCTTTTAACCAGAAAGCCCTGAGTTCCAAGAGCACAGCAGCTGCGAAGGACTACCCAAGAAGAGCGCAGAAGTGCCTCAACATGCCTGCCTCCACAGCTTTTTCTTTGAGGACGTCCCGAAACGAAGGCTGATTTAGAAGCCTCCAGTTTGGGCTAAAGTTGTGGTTTTTTACACCAGGAAGCCCTGTGCTCCAAGCTCACTGCAGCTGTGAAAGGCATCCCAAGGGGAGCGCAAAAGTGCCACAACATGGCTGTCTCCACAGCTTTTCCCTTGGGATAATTCCTAAACCCAGGCTGATTTAAATGACCAGTGTTACGGTTCGGGTTAGGGTTATGCCTAGGTGTAGAGCTTTTTAAACCAGCAAGCTCTGAGCTCCAGGCACACGGCAGCTGCGAAAGGCATCCCAAGGGGAGCACAAAAGTGCCAGAAAATGGCTGCCTCCACACGTTTTCATTGGCACCATTGCTAAGCCTAGGCTGAATTACCTGACTCCAGTCTCAGCTAGGGACATGGTTTTTTAAACCAGGAAGCCCTGAGCTCCAGGCACACGGCAGCTGTGAAAGGCATCCCAAGGGGAGTACAAAAGTGCAACAACATGGCAGCTTTCACAGCTTTTTCCTTGGCACCATCCCTATACATAGCCTGATTTATCTGCCTAGGGTTAGGGTTAGGGCTCAGCCAAGGGCAAGGATTTTTTTAACCAGGAAGCCCTGAGTTCCAGGCTTACTGCATCTGCCAAAGGCATCCCAAAGGGAGTGCAGAAGTGCCACAACATGGCTGCTTTCACAGCTTTTTCCTTAGGAAGAACCCTAATACCCGGCTGATTTACCTTCCTAGGGTTACTGTTAGGCTTAGGCCTAGGACTTTTAAAACCAGGAAGCCCTGTGCTCCAGGCACACTGCAGCTGTGAAAGGCATCCCAAGGGGAGCGCAAAAGTGACACAACTTGGCTGCCTCCACTGCTATTTCCATGAGACCATCCCGAATCATAGGCTGATTTTCCTTCCTAGGCTTAAGGTTTGAGTTAGGCCTAGGGTTAGTGTTCTTTTAACCAGAAAGCCCTGAGTTCCAAGAGCACAGCAGCTGCGAAGGACTACCCAAGAAGAGCGCAGAAGTGCCTCAACATGCCTGCCTCCGCAGCTTTTTCCTTGGGGAAGTCCCGAAACGAAGGCTGATTTAGAAGCCTCCAGTTTGGGCTAAAGTTGTGGTTTTTTACACCAGGAAGCCCTGTGCTACAAGCTCACTGCAGCTGTGAAAGGCATCCCAAGGGGAGCGCAAAAGTGCCACAACATGGCTGTCTCCACAGCTTTTCCCTTGGGATAATTCCTAAACCCAGGCTGATTTAAATGACCAGTGTTACGGTTAGGGTTAGGGCTACGCCTAGGTGTAGAGCTTTTTAAACCAGCAAGCTCTGAGCTCTAGGAACACGGCAGCTGCGAAAGGCATCCCAAGGGGAGCACAAAAGTGCCAGAAAATTGCTGCCTCCACACGTTTTCATTGGCACCATTGCTAAGCCTAGGCTGGATTACCTGCCTCCAGTCTCAGCTAGGGACATGGTTTTTTAAACCAGGAAGCCCTGAGCTCCAGGCACACGGCAGCTGTGAAAGGCATCCCAAGGGGAGTACAAAAGTGCAACAACATGGCAGCTTTCACAGCTTTTTCCATGGCACCATCCCTATACCTAGGCTGATTTATCTGCCTAGGGTTAGGGTTAGGGCTCAGCCAAGGGCAAGGATTTTTTTAACCAGGAAGCCCTGAGTTCCAGGCTTACTGCATCTGCCAAAGGCATCCCAAAGGGAGTGCAGAAGTGCCACAACATGGCTGCTTTCACAGCTTTTTCCTTAGGAAGAACCCTAATACCCGGCTGATTTACCTTCCTAGGGTTACGGTTAGGCCTAGGCCTAGGACTTTTAAAACCAGGAAGCCCTGTGCTCCAGGCACACTGCAGCTGTTAAAGGCATCCCAAGGGGAGCGCAGAAGTGCCACAACATGGCTGCTTTCACAGCTTTTTCCTTAGGAGGAACCCTAATACCCGGCTGATTTACCTTCCTAGGGTTACTGTTAGGCTTAGGCCTAGGACTTTTAAACCAGGAAGCCCTGTGCTCCAGGCACACTGCAGCTGTTAAAGGCATCCCAAGGGGAGCGCAAAAGTGACACAACTTGGCTGCCTCCACTGCTATTTCCATGAGACCATCCCGAATCATAGGCTGATTTTCCTTCCTAGCCTTAAGGTTGGAGTTAGGCCTAGGGGTAGTGTTCTTTTAACCAGAAAGCCCTGAGTTAAAAGAACACAGCAGCTGCGAAGTACTACCCAAGAAGAGCGCAGAAGTGCATCCAAATGCCTGCCTCCACAGCTTTTTCTTTTGGGACGTCCCGAAACGAAGGCTGATTTAGAAGCCTCCAGTTTAGGCTAAAGTTGAGGTTTTTTACACCAGGAAGCCCTGTGCTCCAAGCACACTGCAGCTGTGAAAGGCATCCCAAGGGGAGCGCAAAAGTGCCACAACATGGCTGTCTCCACAGCTTTTCCCTTGGGATAATTCCTAAACCCAGGCTGATTTAAATGACCAGTGTTACGGTTAGGGTTAGGGTTACGCCTAGGTGTAGAGCTTTTTAAACCAGCAAGCTCTGAGCTCCAGGCACACGGCAGCTGCGAAAGGCATCCCAAGGGGAGCACAAAAGTGCCAGAAAATGGCTGCCTCCACACGTTTTCATTGGCACCATTGCTAAGCCTAGGCTGAATCACCTGCCTCCAGTCTCAGGTAGGGACATTGTTTTTTAAACCAGGAAGCCCTGAGCTCCAAGCACACGGCAGCTGTGAAAGGTATGCCAAAGGGAGTACAAAAGTGCAACAACATGGCAGCTTTCACAGCTTTTTCCTTGGCACCATCCCTATACCTAGGCTGATTTATCTGCCTAGGGTTAGGGTTAGGGCTCAGCCTAGGGCTAGGATTTTTTTAACCAGGAAGCCCTGAGTTCCAGGTTTAGTGCATCTGCCAACGGCATCCCAAAGGGAGCGCAGAAGTGCCACAACATGGCTGCTTTCACAGCTTTTTCCTTAGGAAGAACCCTAATACCCGGCTGATTTACCTTCCTAGGGTTACTGTTAGGCTTAGGCCTAGGACTTTTAAAACCAGGAAGCCCTGTGCTCCAGGCACACTGCAGCTGTTAAAAGCATCCCAAGGGGAGCGCAGAAGTGCCACAACATGGCTGCTTTCGCAGCTTTTTCCTTAGGAAGAACCCTAATACCCAGCTGATTTACCTTCCTAGGGTTACTGTTAGGCTTAGGCCTAGGACTTTTAAAACCAGGAAGCCCTGTGCTCCAGGCACACTGCAGCTGTTAAAGGCATCCCAAGGGGAGCGCAAAAGTGACACAACTTGGCTGCCTCCACTGCTATTTCCATGAGACCATCCCGAATCATAGGCTGATTTTCCTTCCTAGGCTTAAGGTTTGAGTTAGGCCTAGGGTTAGTGTTCTTTTAACCAGAAAGCCCTGAGTTCCAAGAACACAGCAGCTGCGAAGGACTACCCAAGAAGAGCGCAGAAGTGCCTCAACATGCCTGCCTCCACAGCTTTTTCCTTGGGGACGTCCCGAAACGAAGGCTGATTTAGAAGCCTCCAGTTTGGGCTAAAGTTGTGGTTTTTTACACCAGGAAGCCCTGTGCTCCGAGCAGACGGCAGCTGTGAAAGGCATCCCAAGGGGAGCACAAAAGTGCCAGAAAATGGCTGCCTCCACAGCTTTTCCCTTGGGATAATTCCTAAACCCAGGCTGATTTAAATGACCAGTGTTACGGTTAGGGTTAGGGTTACGCCTAGGTGTAGAGCTTTTTAAACCAGCAAGCTCTGAGCTCCAGGCACACGGCAGCTGTGAAAGGCATCCCAAGGGGAGCACAAAAGTGCCAGAAAATGGCTGCCTCCACACGTTTTCATTGGCACCATTGCTAAGCCTAGGCTGAATTACCTGCCTCCAGTCTCAGCTAGGGACATGGTTTTTTAAACCAGGAAGCCCTGAGCTCCAGGCACACGGCAGCTGTGAAAGGCATCCCAAAGGGAGTACAAAAGTGCAACAACATGGCAGCTTTCACAGCTTTTTCCTTGGCACCATCCCTATACCTAGGCTGATTTATCTGCCTAGGGTTAGGGTTAGGACTCAGCCTAGGGCTAGGATTTTTTAACCAGGAAGCCCTGAGTTCCAGGCTTACTGCATCTGCCAAAGGCATCCCAAAGGGAGCGCAGAAGTGCCACAACATGGCTGCTTTCACAGCTTTTTCCTTAGGAAGAACCCTAATACCCGGCTGATTTACCTTCCTAGGGTTACTGTTAGGCTTAGGCCTAGGACTTTTAAACCAGGAAGCCCTGTGCTCCAGGCACACTGCAGCTGTTAAGGGCATCCCAAGGGGAGCGCAAAAGTGACACAACTTGGCTGCCTCCACTGCTATTTCCATGAGACCATCCCGAATCATAGGCTGATTTTCCTTCCTAGGCTTAAGGTTTGAGTTAAGCCTAGGGTTAGTGTTCTTTTAACCAGAAAGCCCTGACTTCCAAGAGCACAGCAGCTGCGAAGTACTACCCAAGAAGAGCGCAGAAGTGCCTCAACATGCCTGCCTCCACAGCTTTTTCTTTGAGGACGTCCCGAAACGAAGGCTGATTTAGAAGCCTCCAGTTTAGGCTAAAGTTGTGGTTTTTTACACCAGGAAGCCCTGTGCTCTGAGCACACGGCAGCTGTGAAAGGCATCCCAAGGGGAGCGCAAAAATGCCACAACATGGCTGTCTCCACAGCTTTTCCCTTGGGATAATTCCTAAACCCAGGCTGATTTAAATGACCAGTGTTACGGTTAGGGTTAGGGTTACGCCTAGGTGTAGAGCTTTTTAAACCAGCAAGCTCTGAGCTCCAGGCACACGGCCGCTGTGAAAGGCATCCCAAGGGGAGCACAAAAGTGCCAGAAAATGGCTGCCTGCACAGCTTTTCCCTTGGGATAATTCCTAAACCCAGGCTGATTTAAATGACCAGTGTTACGGTTAGGGTTAGGGTTACGCCTAGGTGTAGAGCTTTTTAAACCAGCAAGCTCTGAGCTCCAGGCACACGGCAGCTGCGAAAGGCATCCCAAGGGGAGCACAAAAGTGCCAGAAAATGGCTGCCTCAACACGTTTTCATTGGCACCATTGCTAAGCCTAGGCTGAATCACCTGCCTCCAGTCTCAGGTAGGGACATTGTTTTTTAAACCAGGAAGCCCTGAGCTCCAAGCACACGGCAGCTGTGAAAGGTATGCCAAAGGGAGTACAAAAGTGCAACAACATGGCAGCTTTCACAGCTTTTTCCTTGGCACCATCCCTATACCTAGGCTGATTTATCTGCCTAGGGTTAGGGTTAGGGCTCAGCCTAGGGCTAGGATTTTTTTAACCAGGAAGCCCTGAGTTCCAGGTTTAGTGCATCTGCCAACGGCATCCCAAAGGGAGCGCAGAAGTGCCACAACATGGCTGCTTTCACAGCTTTTTCCTTAGGAAGAACCCTAATACCCGGCTGATTTACCTTCCTAGGGTTACTGTTAGGCTTAGGCCTAGGACTTTTAAAACCAGGAAGCCCTGTGCTCCAGGCACACTGCAGCTGTTAAAAGCATCCCAAGGGGAGCGCAGAAGTGCCACAACATGGCTGCTTTCGCAGCTTTTTCCTTAGGAAGAACCCTAATACCCAGCTGATTTACCTTCCTAGGGTTACTGTTAGGCTTAGGCCTAGGACTTTTAAAACCAGGAAGCCCTGTGCTCCAGGCACACTGCAGCTGTTAAAGGCATCCCAAGGGGAGCGCAAAAGTGACACAACTTGGCTGCCTCCACTGCTATTTCCATGAGACCATCCCGAATCATAGGCTGATTTTCCTTCCTAGGCTTAAGGTTTGAGTTAGGCCTAGGGTTAGTGTTCTTTTAACCAGAAAGCCCTGAGTTCCAAGAACACAGCAGCTGCGAAGGACTACCCAAGAAGAGCGCAGAAGTGCCTCAACATGCCTGCCTCCACAGCTTTTTCCTTGGGGACGTCCCGAAACGAAGGCTGATTTAGAAGCCTCCAGTTTGGGCTAAAGTTGTGGTTTTTTACACCAGGAAGCCCTGTGCTCCGAGCAGACGGCAGCTGTGAAAGGCATCCCAAGGGGAGCACAAAAGTGCCAGAAAATGGCTGCCTCCACAGCTTTTCCCTTGGGATAATTCCTAAACCCAGGCTGATTTAAATGACCAGTGTTACGGTTAGGGTTAGGGTTACGCCTAGGTGTAGAGCTTTTTAAACCAGCAAGCTCTGAGCTCCAGGCACACGGCAGCTGTGAAAGGCATCCCAAGGGGAGCACAAAAGTGCCAGAAAATGGCTGCCTCCACACGTTTTCATTGGCACCATTGCTAAGCCTAGGCTGAATTACCTGCCTCCAGTCTCAGCTAGGGACATGGTTTTTTAAACCAGGAAGCCCTGAGCTCCAGGCACACGGCAGCTGTGAAAGGCATCCCAAAGGGAGTACAAAAGTGCAACAACATGGCAGCTTTCACAGCTTTTTCCTTGGCACCATCCCTATACCTAGGCTGATTTATCTGCCTAGGGTTAGGGTTAGGACTCAGCCTAGGGCTAGGATTTTTTAACCAGGAAGCCCTGAGTTCCAGGCTTACTGCATCTGCCAAAGGCATCCCAAAGGGAGCGCAGAAGTGCCACAACATGGCTGCTTTCACAGCTTTTTCCTTAGGAAGAACCCTAATACCCGGCTGATTTACCTTCCTAGGGTTACTGTTAGGCTTAGGCCTAGGACTTTTAAACCAGGAAGCCCTGTGCTCCAGGCACACTGCAGCTGTTAAGGGCATCCCAAGGGGAGCGCAAAAGTGACACAACTTGGCTGCCTCCACTGCTATTTCCATGAGACCATCCCGAATCATAGGCTGATTTTCCTTCCTAGGCTTAAGGTTTGAGTTAAGCCTAGGGTTAGTGTTCTTTTAACCAGAAAGCCCTGACTTCCAAGAGCACAGCAGCTGCGAAGTACTACCCAAGAAGAGCGCAGAAGTGCCTCAACATGCCTGCCTCCACAGCTTTTTCTTTGAGGACGTCCCGAAACGAAGGCTGATTTAGAAGCCTCCAGTTTAGGCTAAAGTTGTGGTTTTTTACACCAGGAAGCCCTGTGCTCTGAGCACACGGCAGCTGTGAAAGGCATCCCAAGGGGAGCGCAAAAATGCCACAACATGGCTGTCTCCACAGCTTTTCCCTTGGGATAATTCCTAAACCCAGGCTGATTTAAATGACCAGTGTTACGGTTAGGGTTAGGGTTACGCCTAGGTGTAGAGCTTTTTAAACCAGCAAGCTCTGAGCTCCAGGCACACGGCCGCTGTGAAAGGCATCCCAAGGGGAGCACAAAAGTGCCAGAAAATGGCTGCCTGCACAGCTTTTCCCTTGGGATAATTCCTAAACCCAGGCTGATTTATATGACCAGTGTTACGGTTAGGGTTAGGGTTACGCCTAGGTGTAGAGCTTTTTAAACCAGCAAGCTCTGAGCTCCAGGCACACGGCAGCTGCGAAAGGCATCCCAAGGGGAGCACAAAAGTGCCAGAAAATGGCTGCCTCCACACGTTTTTATTGGCACCATTGCTAAGCCTAGGCTGAATTGCCTGCCTCCAGTCTCAGCTAGGGACATGGTTTTTTAAACCAGGAAGCCCTGAGCTCCAGGCACACGGCAGCTGTGAAAGGCATCCCAAGGGGAGTACAAAAGTGCAACAACATGGCAGCTTTCACAGCTTTTTCCTTGGCACCATCCCTATACCTAGGCTGATTTATCTGCCTAGGGTTAGGGTTAGGGCTCAGCCAAGGGCAAGGATTTTTTTAACCAGGAAGCCCTGAGTTCCAGGCTTACTGCATCTGCCAAAGGCATCCCAAAGGGAGCGCAGAAGTGCCACAACATGGCTGCTTTCACAGCTTTTTCCTTAGGAAGAACCCTAATACCCGGCTGATTTACCTTCCTATGGTTACTGTTAGGCTTAGGCCTAGGACTTTTAAAACCAGGAAGCCCTGTGCTCCAGGCACACTGCAGCTGTTAAAGCCATCCCAAGGGGAGCGCAAAAGTGACACAACTTGGCTGCCTCCACTGCTATTTCCATGAGACCATCCCGAATCATAGGCTGATTTTCCTTCCTAGGCTTAAGGTTTGAGTTAGGCCTAGGGTTAGTGTTCTTTTAACCAGAAAGCCCTGAGTTCCAAGAACACAGCAGCTGCGAAGAACTACCCAGGAAGAGCGCAGAAGTGCCTCAACATGCCTGCCTCCACAGCTTTTTCTTTGAGGACGTCCCGAAACGAAGGCTGATTTAGAAGCCTCCAGTTTAGGCTAAAGTTGTGGTTTTTTACACCAGGAAGCCCTGTGCTCCAAGCACACTGCAGCTGTGAAAGGCATCCCAAGGGGAGCGCAAAAGTGCCACAACATGGCTGTCTCCACAGCTTTTCCCTTGGGATAATTCCTAAACCCAGGCTGATTTAAATGACCAGTGTTACGGTTAGGGTTAGGGTTACGCCTAGGTGTAGAGCTTTTTAAACCAGCAAGCTCTGAGCTCCAGGCACACGGCAGCTGCGAAAGGCATCCCAAGGGGAGCACAAAAGTGCCAGAAAATGGCTGCCTCCACACGTTTTCATTGGCACCATTGCTAAGCCTAGGCTGAATCACCTGCCTCCAGTCTCAGCTAGGGACATGGTTTTTTAAACCAGGAAGCCCTGAGCTCCAGGCACACGGCAGCTGTGAAAGGCATCCCAAGGGGAGTACAAAAGTGCAACAACATGGCAGCTTTCACAGCTTTTTCCTTGGCACCATCCCTATACCTAGGCTGATTTATCTGCCTAGGGTTAGGGTTAGGGCTCAGCCTAGGGCTAGGATTTTTTTAACCAGGAAGCCCTGAGTTCCAGGCTTACTGCATCTGCCAACGGCATCCCAAAGGGAGCGCAGAAGGTCCACAACATGGCTGCTTTCACAGCTTTTTCCTTAGGAAGAACCCTAATACCCGGCTGATTTACCTTCCTAGGGTTACTGTTAGGGTTAGGCCTAGGACTTTTAAAACCAGGAAGCCCTGTGCTCCAGGCACACTGCAGCTGTTAAAGGCATCCCAAGGGGAGCGCAGAAGTGCCAGAACATGGCTGCTTTCACACCTTTTTCCTTAGGAAGAACCCTAATACCCGGCTGATTTACCTTCCTAGGGTTACTGTTAGGCTTAGGCCTAGGACTTTTAAAACCAGGAAGCCCTGTGCTCCAGGCACACTGCAGCTGTTAAAGGCATCCCAAGGGGAGCGCAAAAGTGACACAACTTGGCTGCCTCCACTGCTATTTCCATGAGACCATCCCGAATCATAGGCTGATTTTCCTTCCTAGGCTTAAGGTTTGAGTTAGGCCTAGGGTTAGTGTTCTTTTAACCAGAAAGCCCTGAGTTCCAAGAACACAGCAGCTGCGAAGGACTACCCAAGAAGAGCGCAGAAGTGCCTCAACATGCCTGCCTCCACAGCTTTTTCCTTGGGGACGTCCCAAAACGAAGGCTGATTTAGAAGCCTCCAGTTTGGGCTAAAGTTGTGGTTTTTTAAACCAGGAAGCCCTGTGCTCCTAGCACACTGCAGCTGTGAAAGGCATCCCAAGGGGAGCGCAAAAGTGCCACAACATGGCTGTCTCCACAGCTTTTCCCTTGGGATAATTCCTAAACCCAGGCTGATTTAAATGACCAGTGTTACGGTTAGGGATAGGGTTATGCCTAGGTGTAGAGCTTTTTAAACCAGCAAGCTCTGAGCTCCAGGCACACGGCAGCTGCGAAAGGCATCCCAAGGGGAGCACAAAAGTGCCAGAAAATGGCTGCCTCCACAGCTTTTCCCTTGGGATAATTCCTAAACCCAGGCTGATTTAAATGACCAGTGTTACGGTTTGGGTTAGGGTTACGCCTAGGTGTAGAGCTTTTTAAACCAGCAAGCTCTGAGCTCCAGGCACACGGCAGCTGTGAAAGGCATCCCAAGGGGAGCACAAAAGTGCCAGAAAATGGCTGCCTCCACACGTTTTCATTGGCACCATTGCTAAGCCTAGGCTGAATTACCTGCCTCCAGTCTCAGCTAGGGACATGGTTTTTTAAACCAGGAAGCCCTGAGCTCCAGGCACACGGCAGCTGTGAAAGGCATCCCAAAGGGAGTACAAAAGTGCAACAACATGGCAGCTTTCACAGCTTTTTCCTTGGCACCATCCCTATACCTAGGCTGATTTATCTGCCTAGGGTTAGGGTTAGGACTCAGCCTAGGGCTAGGATTTTTTAACCAGGAAGCCCTGAGTTCCAGGCTTACTGCATCTGCCAAAGGCATCCCAAAGGGAGCGCAGAAGTGCCACAACGTGGCTGCTTTCACAGCTTTTTCCTTAGGAAGAACCCTAATACCCGGCTGATTTACCTTCCTAGGGTTACTGTTAGGCTTAGGCCTAGGACTTTTAAACCAGGAAGCCCTGTGCTCCAGGCACACTGCAGCTGTTAAGGGCATCCCAAGGGGAGCGCAAAAGTGACACAACTTGGCTGCCTCCACTGCTATTTCCATGAGACCATCCCGAATCATAGGCTGATTTTCCTTCCTAGGCTTAAGGTTTGAGTTAGGCCTAGGGTTAGTGTTCTTTTAACCAGAAAGCCCTGAGTTCCAAGAGCACAGCAGCTGCGAAGTACTACCCAAGAAGAGCGCAGAAGTGCCTCAACATGCCTGCCTCCACAGCTTTTTCTTTGAGGACGTCCCGAAACGAAGGCTGATTTAGAAGCCTCCAGTTTAGGCTAAAGTTGTGGTTTTTTACACCAGGAAGCCCCGTGCTCTGAGCACACGGCAGCTGTGAAAGGCATCCCAAGGGGAGCGCAAAAGTGCCACAACATGGCTGTCTCCACAGCTTTTCCCTTGGGATAATTCCTAAACCCAGGCTGATTTAAATGACCAGTGTTACGGTTAGGGTTAGGGTTACGCCTAGGTGTAGAGCTTTTTAAACCAGCAAGCTCTGAGCTCCAGGCACACGGCAGCTGCGAAAGGCATCCCAAGGGGAGCACAAAAGTGCCAGAAAATGGCTGCCTGCACAGCTTTTCCCTTGGGATAATTCCTAAACCCAGGCTGATTTAAATGACCAGTGTTACGGTTAGGGTTAGGGTTACGCCTAGGTGTAGAGCTTTTTAAACCAGCAAGCTCTGAGCTCCAGGCACACGGCAGCTGCGAAAGGCATCCCAAGGGGAGCACAAAAGTGCCAGAAAATGGCTGCCTCCACACGTTTTTATTGGCACCATTGCTAAGCCTAGGCTGAATTGCCTGCCTCCAGTCTCAGCTAGGGACATGGTTTTTTAAACCAGGAAGCCCTGAGCTCCAGGCACACGGCAGCTGTGAAAGGCATCCCAAGGGGAGTACAAAAGTGCAACAACATGGCAGCTTTCACAGCTTTTTCCTTGGCACCATCCCTATACCTAGGCTGATTTATCTGCCTAGGGTTAGGGTTAGGGCTCAGCCAAGGGCAAGGATTTTTTTAACCAGGAAGCCCTGAGTTCCAGGCTTACTGCATCTGCCAAAGGCATCCCAAAGGGAGCGCAGAAGTGCCACAACATGGCTGCTTTCACAGCTTTTTCCTTAGGAAGAACCCTAATACCCGGCTGATTTACCTTCCTATGGTTACTGTTAGGCTTAGGCCTAGGACTTTTAAAACCAGGAAGCCCTGTGCTCCAGGCACACTGCAGCTGTTAAAGCCATCCCAAGGGGAGCGCAAAAGTGACACAACTTGGCTGCCTCCACTGCTATTTCCATGAGACCATCCCGAATCATAGGCTGATTTTCCTTCCTAGGCTTAAGGTTTGAGTTAGGCCTAGGGTTAGTGTTCTTTTAACCAGAAAGCCCTGAGTTCCAAGAACACAGCAGCTGCGAAGAACTACCCAAGAAGAGCGCAGAAGTGCCTCAACATGCCTGCCTCCACAGCTTTTTCTTTGAGGACGTCCCGAAACGAAGGCTGATTTAGAAGCCTCCACTTTAGGCTAAAGTTGTGGTTTTTTACACCAGGAAGCCCTGTGCTCCAAGCACACTGCAGCTGTGAAAGGCATCCCAAGGGGAGCGCAAAAGTGCCACAACATGGCTGTCTCCACAGCTTTTCCCTTGGGATAATTCCTAAACCCAGGCTGATTTAAATGACCAGTGTTACGGTTAGGGTTAGGGTTACGCCTAGGTGTAGAGCTTTTTAAACCAGCAAGCTCTGAGCTCCAGGCACACGGCAGCTGCGAAAGGCATCCCAAGGGGAGCACAAAAGTGCCAGAAAATGGCTGCCTCCACAGCTTTTCCCTTGGGATAATTCCTAAACCCAGGCTGATTTAAATGACCAGTGTTACGGTTAGGGTTAGGGTTACGCCTAGGTGTAGAGCTTTTTAAACCAGCAAGCTCTGAGCTCCAGGCACACGGCAGCTGCGAAAGGCATCCCAAGGGGAGCACAAAAGTGCCAGAAAATGGCTGCCTCCACACATTTTTATTGGCACCATTGCTAAGCCTAGGCTGAATTACCTGCCTCCAGTCTCAGCTAGGGACATTGTTTTTTAAACCAGGAAGCCCTGAGCTCCAGGCACTTGGCAGCTGTGAAAGGCATCCCAAGGGGAGTACAAAAGTGCAACAACATGGCAGCTTTCACAGCTTTTTCCTTGGCACCATCCCTATACCTAGGCTGATTTATCTGCCTAGGGTTAGGGTTAGGGCTCAGCCAAGGGCAAGGATTTTTTTAACCAGGAAGCCCTGAGTTCCTGGCTTACTGCATCTGCCAAAGGCATCCCAAAGGGAGCGCAGAAGTGCCACAACATGGCTGCTTTCACAGCTTTTTCCTTAGGAAGAACCCTAATACCCGGCTGATTTACCTTCCTATGGTTACTGTTAGGCTTAGGCCTAGGACTTTTAAAACCAGGAAGCCCTGTGCTCCAGGCACACTGCAGCTGTTAAAGCCATCCCAAGGGGAGCGCAAAAGTGACACAACTTGGCTGCCTCCACTGCTATTTCCATGAGACCATCCCGAATCATAGGCTGATTTTCCTTCCTAGGCTTAAGGTTTGAGTTAGGCCTAGGGTTAGTGTTCTTTTAACCAGAAAGCCCTGAGTTCCAAGAACACAGCAGCTGCGAAGAACTACCCAAGAAGAGCGCAGAAGTGCCTCAACATGCCTGCCTCCACAGCTTTTTCTTTGAGGACGTCCCGAAACGAAGGCTGATTTAGAAGCCTCCAGTTTAGGCTAAAGTTGTGGTTTTTTACACCAGGAAGCCCTGTGCTCCAAGCACACTGCAGCTGTGAAAGGCATCCCAAAGGGAGCGCAAAAGTGCCACAACATGGCTGTCTCCACAGCTTTTCCCTTGGGATAATTCCTAAACCCAGGCTGATTTAAATGACCAGTGTTACGGTTAGGGTTAGGGTTACGCCTAGGTGTAGAGCTTTTTAAACCAGCAAGCTCTGAGCTCCAGGCACACGGCAGCTGCGAAAGGCATCCCAAGGGGAGCACAAAAGTGCCAGAAAATGGCTGCCTCCACAGCTTTTCCCTTGGGATAATTCCTAAACCCAGGCTGATTTAAATGACCAGTGTTACGGTTAGGGTTAGGGTTACGCCTAGGTGTAGAGCTTTTTAAACCAGCAAGCTCTGAGCTCCAGGCACACGGCAGCTGTGAAAGGCATCCCAAGGGGAGCACAAAAGTGCCAGAAAATGGCTGCCTCCACACGTTTTCATTGGCACCATTGCTAAGCCTAGGCTGAATTACCTGCCTCCAGTCTCAGCTAGGGACATGGTTTTTTAAACCAGGAAGCCCTGAGCTCCAGGCACACGGCAGCTGTGAAAGGCATCCCAAAGGGAGTACAAAAGTGCAACAACATGGCAGCTTTCACAGCTTTTTCCTTGGCACCATCCCTATACCTAGGCTGATTTATCTGCCTAGGGTTAGGGTTAGGACTCAGCCTAGGGCTAGGATTTTTTAACCAGGAAGCCCTGAGTTCCAGGCTTACTGCATCTGCCAAAGGCATCCCAAAGGGAGCGCAGAAGTGCCACAACATGGCTGCTTTCACAGCTTTTTCCTTAGGAAGAACCCTAATACCCGGCTGATTTACCTTCCTAGGGTTACTGTTAGGCTTAGGCCTAGGACTTTTAAAACCAGGAAGCCCTGTGCTCCAGGCACACTGCAGCTGTTAAAGGCATCCCAAGGGGAGCGCAAAAGTGACACAACTTGGCTGCCTCCACTGCTATTTCCATGAGACCATCCCGAACCATAGGCTGATTTTCCTTCCTAGGCTTGAGGTTTGAGTTAGGCCTAGGGTTAGTGTTCTTTTAACCAGAAAGCCCTGAGTTCCAAGAACACAGCAGCTGCAAAGGACTACCCAAGAAGAGCGCAGAAATGCCTCAACATGCCTGCCTCCACAGCTTTTTCTTTGAGGACGTCCCGAAACGAAGGCTGATTTAGAAGCCTCCAGTTTAGGCTAAAGTTGTGGTTTTTTACACCAGGAAGCCCCGTGATCAGAGCACACGGCAGCTGTGAAAGGCATCCCAAGGGGAGCGCAAAAGTGCCACAACATGGCTGTCTCCACAGCTTTTCCCTTGGGATAATTCCTAAACCCAGGCTGATTTAAATTACCAGTGTTACGGTTAGGGTTAGGGTTACGCCTAGGTGTAGAGCTTTTTAAACCAGCAAGCTCTGAGCTCCAGGCACACGGCAGCTGCGAAAGGCATCCCAAGGGGAGCACAAAAGTGCCAGAAAATGGCTGCCTGCACAGCTTTTCCCTTGGGATAATTCCTAAACCCAGGCTGATTTAAATGACCAGTGTTACGGTTAGGGTTAGGGTTACGCCTAGGTGTAGAGCTTTTTAAACCAGCAAGCTCTGAGCTCCAGGCACACGGCAGCTGTGAAAGGCATCCCAAGGGGAGCACAAAAGTGCCAGAAAATGGCTGCCTCCACACGTTTTCATTGGCACCATTGCTAAGCCTAGGCTGAATTACCTGCCTCCAGTCTCAGCTAGGGACATGGTTTTTTAAACCAGGAAGCCCTGAGCTCCAGGCACACGGCAGCTGTGAAAGGCATCCCAAGGGGAGTACAAAAGTGCAACAACATGGCAGCTTTCACAGCTTTTTCCTTGGCACCATCCCTATACCTAGGCTGATTTATCTGCCTAGGGTTAGGGTTAGGGCTCAGCCAAGGGCAAGGATTTTTTTAACCAGGAAGCCCTGAGTTCCAGGCTTACTGCATCTGCCAAAGGCATCCCAAAGGGAGCGCAGAAGTGCCACAACATGGCTGCTTTCACAGCTTTTTCCTTAGGAAGAACCCTAATACCCGGCTGATTTACCTTCCTATGGTTACTGTTAGGCTTAGGCCTAGGACTTTTAAAACCAGGAAGCCCTGTGCTCCAGGCACACTGCAGCTGTTAAAGCCATCCCAAGGGGAGCGCAAAAGTGACACAACTTGGCTGCCTCCACTGCTATTTCCATGAGACCATCCCGAATCATAGGCTGATTTTCCTTCCTAGGCTTAAGGTTTGAGTTAGGCCTAGGGTTAGTGTTCTTTTAACCAGAAAGCCCTGAGTTCCAAGAACACAGCAGCTGCGAAGAACTACCCAAGAAGAGCGCAGAAGTGCCTCAACATGCCTGCCTCCACAGCTTTTTCTTTGAGGACGTCCCGAAACGAAGGCTGATTTAGAAGCCTCCAGTTTAGGCTAAAGTTGTGGTTTTTTACACCAGGAAGCCCTGTGCTCCAAGCACACTGCAGCTGTGAAAGGCATCCCAAGGGGAGCGCAAAAGTGCCACAACATGGCTGTCTCCACAGCTTTTCCCTTGGGATAATTCCTAAACCCAGGCTGATTTAAATGACCAGTGTTACGGTTAGGGTTAGGGTTACGCCTAGGTGTAGAGCTTTTTAAACCAGCAAGCTCTGAGCTCCAGGCACACGGCAGCTGCGAAAGGCATCCCAAGGGGAGCACAAAAGTGCCAGAAAATGGCTGCCTCCACAGCTTTTCCCTTGGGATAATTCCTAAACCCAGGCTGATTTAAATGACCAGTGTTACGGTTAGGGTTAGGGTTACGCCTAGGTGTAGAGCTTTTTAAACCAGCAAGCTCTGAGCTCCAGGCACACGGCAGCTGTGAAAGGCATCCCAAGGGGAGCACAAAAGTGCCAGAAAATGGCTGCCTCCACACGTTTTCATTGGCACCATTGCTAAGCCTAGGCTGAATTACCTGCCTCCAGTCTCAGCTAGGGACATGGTTTTTTAAACCAGGAAGCCCTGAGCTCCAGGCACACGGCAGCTGTGAAAGGCATCCCAAAGGGAGTACAAAAGTGCAACAACATGGCAGCTTTCACAGCTCTTTCCTTGGCACCATCCCTATACCTAGGCTGATTTATCTGCCTAGGGTTAGGGTTAGGACTCAGCCTAGGGCTAGGATTTTTTAACCAGGAAGCCCTGAGTTCCAGGCTTACTGCATCTGCCAAAGGCATCCCAAAGGGAGCGCAGAAGTGCCACAACATGGCTGCTTTCACAGCTTTTTCCTTAGGAAGAACCCTAATACCCGGCTGATTTACCTTCCTAGGGTTACTGTTAGGCTTAGGCCTAGGACTTTTAAACCAGGAAGCCCTGTGCTCCAGGCACACTGCAGCTGTTAAGGGCATCCCAAGGGGAGCGCAAAAGTGACACAACTTGGCTGCCTCCACTGCTATTTCCATGAGACCATCCCGAATCATAGGCTGATTTTCCTTCCTAGGCTTAAGGTTTGAGTTAGGCCTAGGGTTAGTGTTCTTTTAACCAGAAAGCCCTGAGTTCCAAGAGCACAGCAGCTGCGAAGTACTACCCAAGAAGAGCGCAGAAGTGCCTCAACATGCCTGCCTCCACAGCTTTTTCTTTGAGGACGTCCCGAAACGAAGGCTGATTTAGAAGCCTCCAGTTTAGGCTAATGTTGTGGTTTTTTACACCAGGAAGCCCTGTGCTCTGAGCACACGGCAGCTGTGAAAGGCATCCCAAGGGGAGCGCAAAAGTGCCACAACATGGCTGTCTCCACAGCTTTTCCCTTGGGATAATTCCTAAACCCAGGCTGATTTAAATGACCAGTGTTACGGTTAGGGTTAGGGTTACGCCTAGGTGTAGAGCTTTTTAAACCAGCAAGCTCTGAGCTCCAGGCACACGGCAGCTGCGAAAGGCATCCCAAGGGGAGCACAAAAGTGCCAGAAAATGGCTGCCTGCACAGCTTTTCCCTTGGGATAATTCCTAAACCCAGGCTGATTTAAATGACCAGTGTTACGGTTAGGGTTAGGGTTACGCCTAGGTGTAGAGCTTTTTAAACCAGCAAGCTCTGAGCTCCAGGCACACGGCAGCTGCGAAAGGCATCCCACGGGGAGCACAAAAGTGCCAGAAAATGGCTGCCTCCACACGTTTTTATTGGCACCATTGCTAAGCCTAGGCTGAATTGCCTGCCTCCAGTCTCAGCTAGGGACATGGTTTTTTAAACCAGGAAGCCCTGAGCTCCAGGCACACGGCAGCTGTGAAAGGCATCCCAAGGGGAGTACAAAAGTGCAACAACATGGCAGCTTTCACAGCTTTTTCCTTGGCACCATCCCTATACCTAGGCTGATTTATCTGCCTAGGGTTAGGGTTAGGGCTCAGCCAAGGGCAAGGATTTTTTTAACCAGGAAGCCCTGAGTTCCAGGCTTACTGCATCTGCCAAAGGCATCCCAAAGGGAGCGCAGAAGTGCCACAACATGGCTGCTTTCACAGCTTTTTCCTTAGGAAGAACCCTAATACCCGGCTGATTTACCTTCCTATGGTTACTGTTAGGCTTAGGCCTAGGACTTTTAAAACCAGGAAGCCCTGTGCTCCAGGCACACTGCAGCTGTTAAAGGCATCCCAAGGGGAGCGCAAAAGTGACACAACTTGGCTGCCTCCACTGCTATTTCCATGAGACCATCCCGAATCATAGGCTGATTTTCCTTCCTAGGCTTAAGGTTTGAGTTAGGCCTAGGGTTAGTGTTCTTTTAACCAGAAAGCCCTGAGTTCCAAGAACACAGCAGCTGCAAAGGACTACCCAAGAAGAGCGCAGAAGTGCCTCAACATGCCTGCCTCCACAGCTTTTTCTTTGAGGACGTCCCGAAACGAAGGCTGATTTAGAAGCCTCCAGTTTAGGCTAAAGTTGTGGTTTTTTACACCAGGAAGCCCTGTGCTCCAAGCACACTGCAGCTGTGAAAGGCATCCCAAGGGGAGCGCAAAAGTGCCACAACATGGCTGTCTCCACAGCTTTTCCCTTGGGATAATTCCTAAACCCAGGCTGATTTAAATGACCAGTGTTACGGTTAGGGTTAGGGTTACGCCTAGGTGTAGAGCTTTTTAAACCAGCAAGCTCTGAGCTCCAGGCACACGGCAGCTGCAAAAGGCATCCCAAGGGGAGCACAAAAGTGCCAGAAAATGGCTGCCTCCACACGTTTTCATTGGCACCATTGCTAAGCCTAGGCTGGATTACCTGCCTCCAGTCTCAGCTAGGGACATGGTTTTTTAAACCAGGAAGCCCTGAGCTCCAGGCACTTGGCAGCTGTGAAAGGCATCCCAAGGGGAGTACAAAAGTGCAACAACATGGCAGCTTTCACAGCTTTTTCCTTGGCACCATCCCTATACCTAGGCTGATTTATCTGCCTAGGGTTAGGGTTAGGACTCAGCCTAGGGCTAGGATTTTTTTAACCAGGAAGCCCTGAGTTCCAGGCTTACTGCATCTGCCAAAGGCATCCCAAAGGGAGTGCAGAAGTGCCACAACATGGCTGCTTTCACAGCTTTTTCCTTAGGAAGAACCCTCATACCCGGCTGATTTACCTTCCTATGGTTACTGTTAGGCTTAGGCCTAGGACTTTTAAAACCAGGAAGCCCTGTGCTCCAGGCACACTGCAGCTGTTAAAGGCATCCCAAGGGGAGCACAAAAGTCACACAACTTGGCTGCCTCCACTGCTATTTCCATGAGACCATCCCGAATCATAGGCTGATTTTCCTTCCTAGGCTTAAGGTTTGAGTTAGGCCTAGGGTTAGTGTTCTTTTAACCAGAAAGCCCTGAGTTCCAAGAACACAGCAGCTGCGAAGTACTACCCAAGAAGAGCGCAGAAGTGCCTCAACATGCCTGCCTCCACAGCTTTTTCCTTGGGGACGTCCCGAAACGAAGGCTGATTTAGAAGCCTCCAGTTTGGGCTAAAGTTGTGGTTTTTTAAACCAGGAAGCCCTGTGCTCCAAGCACACTGCAGCTGTGAAAGGCATCCCAAGGGGAGCGCAAAAGTGCCACAACATGGCTGTCTCCACAGCTTTTCCCTTGGGATAATTCCTAAACCCAGGCTGATTTAAATGACCAGTGTTACGGTTAGGGTTAGGGTTACGCCTAGGTGTAGAGCTTTTTAAACCAGCAAGCTCTGAGCTCCAGGCACACGGCAGCTGCGAAAGGCATCCCAAGGGGAGCACAAAAGGGCCAGAAAATGGCTGCCTCCACACGTTTCCATTGGCACCATTGCTAAGCCTAGGCTGAATCACCTGCCTCCAGTCTCAGCTAGGGACATGGTTTTTTAAACCAGGAAGCCCTGAGCTCCAGGCACACGGCAGCTGTGAAAGGCATCCCAAGGGGAGTACAAAAGTGCAACAACATGGCAGCTTTCACAGCTTTTTCCTTGGCACCATCCCTATACCTAGGCTGATTTATCTGCCTAGGGTTAGGGTTAGGGCTCAGCCAAGGGCTAGGATTTTTTTAAGCAGGAAGCCCTGAGTTCCAGGCTTACTGCATCTGCCAAAGGCATCCCAAAGGGAGCGCAGAAGGTCCACAACATGGCTGCTTTCACAGCTTTTTCCTTAGGAAGAACCCTAATACCCGGCTGATTTACCTTCCTAGGGTTACTGTTAGGCTTAGGCCTAGGACTTTTAAAACCAGGAAGCCCTGTGCTCCAGGCACACTGCAGCTGTTAAAGGCATCCCAAGGGGAGCGCAAAAGTGACACAACTTGGCTGCCTCCACTGCTATTTCCATGAGACCATCCCAAATCATAGGCTGATTTTCCTTCCTAGGCTTAAGGTTTGAGTTAGGCCTAGGGTAGGTGTTCTTTTAACCAGAAAGCCCTGAGTTCCAAGAGCACAGCAGCTGCGAAGTACTACCCAAGAAGAGCGCAGAAGTGCCTCAACATGCCTGCCTCCACAGCTTTTTCTTTGAGGACGTCCCGAAACGAAGGCTGATTTAGAAGCCTCCAGTTTAGGCTAAAGTTGTGGTTTTTTACACCAGGAAGCCCTGTGCTCTAAGCACACTGCAGCTGTGAAAGGCATCCCAAGGGGAGCGCAAAAGTGCCACAACATGGCTGTCTCCACAGCTTTTCCCTTGGGATAATTCCTAAACCCAGGCTGATTTAAATGACCAGTGTTACGGTTAGGGTTAGGGTTACGCCTAGGTGTAGAGCTTTTTAAACCAGCAAGCTCTGAGCTCCAGGCACACGGCAGCTGCGAAAGGCATCCCAAGGGGAGCACAAAAGTGCCAGAAAATGGCTGCCTGCACAGCTTTTCCCTTGGGATAATTCCTAAACCCAGGCTGATTTAAATGACCAGTGTTACGGTTAGGGTTAGGGTTACGCCTAGGTGTAGAGCTTTTTAAACCAGCAAGCTCTGAGCTCCAGGCACACGGCAGCTGTGAAAGGCATCCCAAGGGGAGCACAAAAGTGCCAGAAAATGGCTGCCTCCACACGTTTTCATTGGCACCATTGCTAAGCCTAGGCTGAATTACCTGCCTCCAGTCTCAGCTAGGGACATGGTTTTTTAAACCAGGAAGCCCTGAGCTCCAGGCACACGGCAGCTGTGAAAGGCATCCCAAAGGGAGTACAAAAGTGCAACAACATGGCAGCTTTCACAGCTTTTTCCTTGGCACCATCCCTATACCTAGGCTGATTTATCTGCCTAGGGTTAGGGTTAGGACTCAGCCTAGGGCTAGGATTTTTTAACCAGGAAGCCCTGAGTTCCAGGCTTACTGCATCTGCCAAAGGCATCCCAAAGGGAGCGCAGAAGTGCCACAACATGGCTGCTTTCACAGCTTTTTCCTTAGGAAGAACCCTAATACCCGGCTGATTTACCTTCCTAGGGTTACTGTTAGGCTTAGGCCTAGGACTTTTAAACCAGGAAGCCCTGTGCTCCAGGCACACTGCAGCTGTTAAGGGCATCCCAAGGGGAGCGCAAAAGTGACACAACTTGGCTGCCTCCACTGCTATTTCCATGAGACCATCCCGAATCATAGGCTGATTTTCCTTCCTAGGCTTAAGGTTTGAGTTAGGCCTAGGGTTAGTGTTCTTTTAACCAGAAAGCCCTGAGTTCCAAGAGCACAGCAGCTGCGAAGTACTACCCAAGAAGAGCGCAGAAGTGCCTCAACATGCCTGCCTCCACAGCTTTTTCTTTGAGGACGTCCCGAAACGAAGGCTGATTTAGAAGCCTCCAGTTTAGGCTAAAGTTGTGGTTTTTTACACCAGGAAGCCCTGTGCTCCGAGCAGACGGCAGCTGTGAAAGGCATCCCAAGGGGAGCGCAAAAGTGCCACAACATGGCTGTCTCCACAGCTTTTCCCTTGGGATAATTCCTAAACCCAGGCTGATTTAAATGACCAGTGTTACGGTTAGGGTTAGGGTTACGCCTAGGTGTAGAGCTTTTTAAACCAGCAAGCTCTGAGCTCCAGGCACACGGCAGCTGCGAAAGGCATCCCAAGGGGAGCACAAAAGTGCCAGAAAATGGCTGCCTGCACAGCTTTTCCCTTGGGATAATTCCTAAACCCAGGCTGATTTAAATGACCAGTGTTACGGTTAGGGTTAGGGTTACGCCTAGGTGTAGAGCTTTTTAAACCAGCAAGCTCTGAGCTCCAGGCACACGGCAGCTGCGAAAGGCATCCCAAGGGGAGCACAAAAGTGCCAGAAAATGGCTGCCTCCACACGTTTTTATTGGCACCATTGCTAAGCCTAGGCTGAATTGCCTGCCTCCAGACTCAGCTAGGGACATGGTTTTTTAAACCAGGAAGCCCTGAGCTCCAGGCACACGGCAGCTGTGAAAGGCATCCCAAGGGGAGTACAAAAGTGCAACAACATGGCAGCTTTCACAGCTTTTTCCTTGGCACCATCCCTATACCTAGGCTGATTTATCTGCCTAGGGTTAGGGTTAGGACTCAGCCTAGGGCAAGGATTTTTTTAACCAGGAAGCCCTGAGTTCCAGGCTTACTGCATCTGCCAAAGGCATCCCAAAGGGAGCGCAGAAGTGCCACAACATGGCTGCTTTCACAGCTTTTTCCTTAGGAAGAACCCTCATACCCGGCTGATTTACCTTCCTAGGGTTACTGTTAGGCTTAGGCCTAGGACTTTTAAAACCAGGAAGCCCTGTGCTCCAGGCACACTGCAGCTGTTAAAGGCATCCCAAGGGGAGCGCAAAAGTCACACAACTTGGCTGCCTCCACTGCTATTTCCATGAGACCATCCCGAATCATAGGCTGATTTTCCTTCCTAGGCTTAAGGTTTGAGTTAGGCCTAGGGTTAGTGTTCTTTTAACCAGAAAGCCCTGAGTTCCAAGAACACAGCAGCTGCGAAGTACTACCCAAGAAGAGCGCAGAAGTGCCTCAACATGCCTGCCTCCACAGCTTTTTCCTTGGGGACGTCCCGAAACGAAGGCTGATTTAGAAGCCTCCAGTTTGGGCTAAAGTTGTGGTTTTTTAAACCAGGAAGCCCTGTGCTCCAAGCACACTGCAGCTGTGAAAGGCATCCCAAGGGGAGCGCAAAAGTGCCACAACATGGCTGTCTCCACAGCTTTTCCCTTGGGATAATTCCTAAACCCAGGCTGATTTAAATGACCAGTGTTACGGTTAGCGTTAGGGTTACGCCTAGGTGTAGAGCTTTTTAAACCAGCAAGCTCTGAGCTCCAGGCACACGGCAGCTGCGAAAGGCATCCCAAGGGGAGCACAAAAGGGCCAGAAAATGGCTGCCTCCACACGTTTTCATTGGCACCATTGCTAAGCCTAGGCTGAATCACCTGCCTCCAGTCTCAGCTAGGGACATGGTTTTTAAACCAGGAAGCCCTGAGCTCCAGGCACACGGCAGCTGTGAAAGGCATCCCAAGGGGAGTACAAAAGTGCAACAACATGGCAGCTTTCACAGCTTTTTCCTTGGCACCATCCCTATACCTAGGCTGATTTATCTGCCTAGGGTTAGGGTTAGGGCTCAGCCTAGGGCTAGGATTTTTTTAAGCAGGAAGCCCTGAGTTCCAGGCTTACTGCATCTGCCAACGGCATCCCAAAGGGAGCGCAGAAGGTCCACAACATGGCTGCTTTCACAGCTTTTTCCTTAGGAAGAACCCTAATACCCGGCTGATTTACCTTCCTAGGGTTACTGTTAGGCTCAGGCCTAGGACTTTTAAAACCAGGAAGCCCTGTGCTCCAGGCACACTGCAGCTGTGAAAGGCATCCCAAGGGGAGCGCAAAAGTGACACAACTTGGCTGCCTCCACTGCTATTTCCATGAGACCATCCCGAATCATAGGCTGATTTTCCTTCCTAGGCTTAAGGTTTGAGTTAGG
This sequence comes from Ammospiza nelsoni, assembly GCF_027579445.1. NCBI lineage: Eukaryota > Metazoa > Chordata > Aves > Passeriformes > Passerellidae > Ammospiza > Ammospiza nelsoni. Next base: position 1,937,135 of record NW_026683187.1, read on the forward strand.
CCTAGGGTTAGTGTTCTTTTAACCAGAAAGCCCTGAGTTCCAAGAAGACAGCAGCTGCAAAGGACTACCCAAGAAGAGCGCAGAAGTGCCTCAACATGCCTGCCTCCACAGCTTTTTCCTTGGGGACGTCCCGAAACGAAGGCTGATTTAGAAGCCTCCAGTTTGGGCTAAAGTTGTGGTTTTTTAAACCAGGAAGCCCTGTGCTCCAAGCACACTGCAGCTGTGAAAGGCATCCCAAGGGGAGCGCAAAAGTTCCACAACATGGCTGTCTCCACAGCTTTTCCCTTGGGATAATTCCTAAACCCAGGCTGATTTAAATGACCAGTGTTACGGTTAGGGTTAGGGTTATGCCTAGGTGTAGAGCTTTTTAAACCAGCAAGCTCTGAGCTCCAGGCACACGGCAGCTGCGAAAGGCATCCCAAGGGGAGCACAAAAGTGCCAGAAAATGGCTGCCTCCACACAGTTTTATTGGCACCATTGCTAAGCCTAGGCTGAATTACCTGCCACCAGTCTCAGCTAGGGACATGGTTTTTTAAACCAGGAAGCCCTGAGCTCCAGGCACTTGGCAGCTGTGAAAGGCATCCCAAGGGGAGTACAAAAGTGCAACAACATGGCAGCTTTCACAGCTTTTTCCTTGGCACCATCCCTATACCTAGGCTGATTTATCTGCCTAGGGTTAGGGTTAGGGCTCAGCCAAGGGCAAGGATTTTTTTAACCAGGAAGCCCTGAGTTCCAGGCTTACTGCATCTGCCAAAGGCATCCCAAAGGGAGCGCAGAAGTGCCACAACATGGCTGCTTTCACAGCTTTTTCCTTAGGAAGAACCCTAATACCCGGCTGATTTACCTTCCTAGGGTTACTGTTAGGCTCAGGCCTAGGACTTTTAAAACCAGGAAGCCCTGTGCTCCAGGCACACTGCAGCTGTGAAAGGCATCCCAAGGGGAGCGCAAAAGTGACACAACTTGGCTGCCTCCACTGCTATTTCCATGAGACCATCCCGAATCATAGGCTGATTTTCCTTCCTAGGCTTAAGGTTTGAGTTAGGCCTAGGGTTAGTGTTCTTTTAACCAGAAAGCCCTGAGTTCCAAGAAGACAGCAGCTGCAAAGGACTACCCAAGAAGAGCGCAGAAGTGCCTCAACATGCCTGCCTCCACAGCTTTTTCCTTGGGGACGTCCCGAAACGAAGGCTGATTAAGAAGCCTCCAGTTTGGGCTAAAGTTGTGGTTTTTTAAAGCAGGAAGCCCTGTGCTCCAAGCACACTGCAGCTGTGAAAGGCATCCCAAGGGGAGCGCAAAAGTGCCACAACATGGCTGTCTCCACAGCTTTTCCCTTGGGATAATTCCTAAACCCAGGCTGATTTAAATGACCAGTGTTACGGTTAGGGTTAGGGTTATGCCTAGGTGTAGAGCTTTTTAAACCAGCAAGCTCTGAGCTCCAGGCACACGGCAGCTGCGAAAGGCATCCCAAGGGGAGCACAAAAGTGCCAGAAAATGGCTGCCTCCACACGTTTTCATTGGCACCATTGCTAAGCCTAGGCTGAATCACCTGCCTCCAGTCTCAGCTAGGGACATGGTTTTTTAAACCAGGAAGCCCTGAGCTCCAGGCACACGGCAGCTGTGAAAGGCATCCCAAGGGGAGTACAAAAGTGCAACAACATGGCAGCTTTCACAGCTTTTTCCTTGGCACCATCCCTATACCTAGGCTGATTTATCTGCCTAGGGTTAGGGTTAGGGCTCAGCCAAGGGCAAGGATTTTTTTAACCAGGAAGCCCTGAGTTCCAGGCTTACTGCATCTGCCAAAGGCATCCCAAAGGGAGTGCAGAAGTGCCACAACATGGCTGCTTTCACAGCTTTTTCCTTAGGAAGAACCCTAATACCCGGCTGATTTACCTTCCTAGGGTTACTGTTAGGCCTAGGCCTAGGACTTTTAAAACCAGGAAGCCCTGTGCTCCAGGCACACTGCAGCTGTTAAAGGCATCCCAAGGGGAGCGCAGAAGTGCCACAACATGGCTGCTTTCACAGCTTTTTCCTTAGGAGGAACCCTAATACCCGGCTGATTTACCTTCCTAGGGTTACTGTTAGGCTTAGGCCTAGGACTTTTAAAACCAGGAAGCCCTGTGCTCCAGGCACACTGCAGCTGTTAAAGGCATCCCAAGGGGAGCGCAAAAGTGACACAACTTTGCTGCCTCCACTGCTATTTCCATGAGACCATCCCGAACCATAGGCTGATTTTCCTTCCTAGGCTTAAGGTTTGAGTTAGGCCTAGGGTTAGTGTTCTTTTAACCAGAAAGCCCTGAGTTCCAAGAACACAGCAGCTGCGAAGGACTACCCAAGAAGAGCGCAGAAGTGCCTCAACATGCCTGCCTCCACAGCTTTTTCCTTGGGGACGTCCCGAAACGAAGGCTGATTTAGAAGCCTCCAGTTTGGGCTACAGTTGTGGTTTTTTACACCAGGAAGCCCTGTGCTCCAAGCACACTGCAGCTGTGAAAGGCATCCCAAGGGGAGCGCAAAAGTGCCACAACATGGCTGTCTCCACAGCTTTTCCCTTGGGATAATTCCTAAACCCAGGCTGATTTAAAAGACCAGTGTTACGGTTAGGGTTAGGGTTATGCCTAGGTGTAGAGCTTTTTAAACCAGCAAGCTCTGAGCTCCAGGCACACGGCAGCTGCGAAAGGCATCCCAAGGGGAGCACAAAAGTGCCAGAAAATGGCTGCCTCCACACGTTTTCATTGGCACCATTGCTAAGCCTAGGCTGAATTACCTGCCTCCAGTCTCAGCTAGGGACATGGTTTTTTAAACCAGGAAGCCCTGAGCTCCAGGCACACGGCAGCTGTGAAAGGCATCCCAAAGGGAGTACAAAAGTGCAACAACATGGCAGCTTTCACAGCTTTTTCCTTGGCACCATCCCTATACCTAGGCTGATTTATCTGCCTAGGGTTAAGGTTAGGACTCAGCCTAGGGCTAGGATTTTTTAACCAGGAAGCCCTGAGTTCCAGGCTTACTGCATCTGCCAAAGGCATCCCAAAGGGAGCGCAGAAGTGCCACAACATGGCTGCTTTCACAGCTTTTTCCTTAGGAAGAACCCTAATACCCGGCTGATTTACCTTCCTAGGGTTACTGTTAGGCTTAGGCCTAGGACTTTTAAACCAGGAAGCCCTGTGCTCCAGGCACACTGCAGCTGTGAAAGGCATCCCAATGGGAGCGCAAAAGTGACACAACTTGGCTGCCTCCACTGCTATTTCCATGAGACCATCCCGAATCATAGGCTGATTTTCCTTCCTAGGCTTAAGGTTTGAGTTAGGCCTAGGGTTAGTGTTCTTTTAACCAGAAAGCCCTGAGTTCCAAGAACACAGCAGCTGCGAAGGACTACCCAAGAAGAGCGCAGAAGTGCCTCAACATGCCTGCCTCCACAGCTTTTTCTTTGAGGACGTCCCGAAACGAAGGCTGATTTAGAAGCCTCCAGTTTAGGCTAAAGTTGTGGTTTTTTACACCAGGAAGCCCTGTGCTCCAAGCTCACTGCAGCTGTGAAAGGCATCCCAAGGGGAGCGTAAAAGTGCCACAACATGGCTGTCTCCACAGCTTTTCCCTTGGGATAATTCCTAAACCCAGGCTGATTTAAATGACCAGTGTTACGGTTAGGGTTAGGAATACACCTAGGTGTAGAGCTTTTTAAACCAGCAAGCTCTGAGCTCCAGGCACACGGCAGCTGTGAAAGGCATCCCAAGGGGAGCACAAAAGTGCCAGAAAATGGCTGCCTCCACACGTTTTCATTGGCACCATTGCTAAGCCTAGGCTGAATTACCTGCCTCCAGTCTCAGCTAGGGACATGGTTTTTTAAACCAGGAAGCCCTGAGCTCCAGGCACACGGCAGCTGTGAAAGGCATCCCAAAGGGAGTACAAAAGTGCAACAACATGGCAGCTTTCACAGCTTTTTCCTTGGCACCATCCCTATACCTAGGCTGATTTATCTGCCTAGGGTTAGGGTTAGGACTCAGCCTAGGGCTAGGATTTTTTAACCAGGATGCCCTGAGTTCCAGGCTTACTGCATCTGCCAAAGGCATCCCAAAGGGAGCGCAGAAGTGCCACAACATGGCTGCTTTCACAGCTTTTTCCTTAGGAAGAACCCTAATACCCGGCTGATTTACCTTCCTAGGGTTACTGTTAGGCCTAGGCCTAGGACTTTTAAAACCAGGAAGCCCTGTGCTCCAGGCACACTGCAGCTGTTAAAGGCATCCCAAGGGGAGCGCAGAAGTGCCACAACATGGCTGCTTTCACAGCTTTTTCCTTAGGAGGAACCCTAATACCCGGCTGATTTACCTTCCTAGGGTTACTGTTAGGCTTAGGCCTAGGACTTTTAAAACCAGGAAGCCCTGTGCTCCAGGCACACTGCAGCTGTTAAAGGCATCCCAAGGGGAGCGCAAAAGTGACACAACTTTGCTGCCTCCACTGCTATTTCCATGAGACCATCCCGAACCATAGGCTGATTTTCCTTCCTAGGCTTAAGGTTTGAGTTAGGCCTAGGGTTAGTGTTCTTTTAACCAGAAAGCCCTGAGTTCCAAGAACACAGCAGCTGCGAAGGACTACCCAAGAAGAGCGCAGAAGTGCCTCAACATGCCTGCCTCCACAGCTTTTTCCTTGGGGACGTCCCGAAACGAAGGCTGATTTAGAAGCCTCCAGTTTGGGCTAAAGTTGTGGTTTTTTACACCAGGAAGCCCTGTGCTCCAAGCTCACTGCAGCTGTGAAAGGCATCCCAAGGGGAGCGCAAAAGTGCCACAACATGGCTGTCTCCACAGCTTTTCCCTTGGGATAATTCCTAAACCCAGGCTGATTTAAAAGACCAGTGTTACGGTTAGGGTTAGGGTTATGCCTAGGTGTAGAGCTTTTTAAACCAGCAAGCTCTGAGCTCCAGGCACACGGCAGCTGCGAAAGGCATCCCAAGGGGAGCACAAAAGTGCCAGAAAATGGCTGCCTCCACACGTTTTCATTGGCACCATTGCTAAGCCTAGGCTGAATTACCTGCCTCCAGTCTCAGCTAGGGACATGGTTTTTTAAACCAGGAAGCCCTGAGCTCCAGGCACACGGCAGCTGTGAAAGGCATCCCAAAGGGAGTACAAAAGTGCAACAACATGGCAGCTTTCACAGCTTTTTCCTTGGCACCATCCCTATACCTAGGCTGATTTATCTGCCTAGGGTTAAGGTTAGGACTCAGCCTAGGGCTAGGATTTTTTAACCAGGAAGCCCTGAGTTCCAGGCTTACTGCATCTGCCAAAGGCATCCCAAAGGGAGCGCAGAAGTGCCACAACATGGCTGCTTTCACAGCTTTTTCCTTAGGAAGAACCCTAATACCCGGCTGATTTACCTTCCTAGGGTTACTGTTAGGCTTAGGCCTAGGACTTTTAAACCAGGAAGCCCTGTGCTCCAGGCACACTGCAGCTGTTAAAGGCATCCCAATGGGAGCGCAAAAGTGACACAACTTGGCTGCCTCCACTGCTATTTCCATGAGACCATCCCGAATCATAGGCTGATTTTCCTTCCTAGGCTTAAGGTTTGAGTTAGGCCTAGGGTTAGTGTTCTTTTAACCAGAAAGCCCTGAGTTCCAAGAACACAGCAGCTGCGAAGGACTACCCAAGAAGAGCGCAGAAGTGCCTCAACATGCCTGCCTCCACAGCTTTTTCTTTGAGGACGTCCCGAAACGAAGGCTGATTTAGAAGCCTCCAGTTTAGGCTAAAGTTGTGGTTTTTTACACCAGGAAGCCCTGTGCTCCAAGCTCACTGCAGCTGTGAAAGGCATCCCAAGGGGAGCGTAAAAGTGCCACAACATGGCTGTCTCCACAGCTTTTCCCTTGGGATAATTCCTAAACCCAGGCTGATTTAAATGACCAGTGTTACGGTTAGGGTTAGGAATACACCTAGGTGTAGAGCTTTTTAAACCAGCAAGCTCTGAGCTCCAGGCACACGGCAGCTGTGAAAGGCATCCCAAGGGGAGCACAAAAGTGCCAGAAAATGGCTGCCTCCACACGTTTTCATTGGCACCATTGCTAAGCCTAGGCTGAATTACCTGCCTCCAGTCTCAGCTAGGGACATGGTTTTTTAAACCAGGAAGCCCTGAGCTCCAGGCACACGGCAGCTGTGAAAGGCATCCCAAAGGGAGTACAAAAGTGCAACAACATGGCAGCTTTCACAGCTTTTTCCTTGGCACCATCCCTATACCTAGGCTGATTTATCTGCCTAGGGTTAGGGTTAGGACTCAGCCTAGGGCTAGGATTTTTTAACCAGGATGCCCTGAGTTCCAGGCTTACTGCATCTGCCAAAGGCATCCCAAAGGGAGCGCAGAAGTGCCACAACATGGCTGCTTTCACAGCTTTTTCCTTAGGAAGAACCCTAATACCCGGCTGATTTACCTTCCTAGGGTTACTGTTAGGCCTAGGCCTAGGACTTTTAAAACCAGGAAGCCCTGTGCTCCAGGCACACTGCAGCTGTTAAAGGCATCCCAAGGGGAGCGCAGAAGTGCCACAACATGGCTGCTTTCACAGCTTTTTCCTTAGGAGGAACCCTAATACCCGGCTGATTTACCTTCCTAGGGTTACTGTTAGGCTTAGGCCTAGGACTTTTAAAACCAGGAAGCCCTGTGCTCCAGGCACACTGCAGCTGTTAAAGGCATCCCAAGGGGAGCGCAAAAGTGACACAACTTTGCTGCCTCCACTGCTATTTCCATGAGACCATCCCGAACCATAGGCTGATTTTCCTTCCTAGGCTTAAGGTTTGAGTTAGGCCTAGGGTTAGTGTTCTTTTAACCAGAAAGCCCTGAGTTCCAAGAACACAGCAGCTGCGAAGGACTACCCAAGAAGAGCGCAGAAGTGCCTCAACATGCCTGCCTCCACAGCTTTTTCCTTGGGGACGTCCCGAAACGAAGGCTGATTTAGAAGCCTCCAGTTTGGGCTAAAGTTGTGGTTTTTTACACCAGGAAGCCCTGTGCTCCAAGCTCACTGCAGCTGTGAAAGGCATCCCAAGGGGAGCGCAAAAGTGCCACAACATGGCTGTCTCCACAGCTTTTCCCTTGGGATAATTCCTAAACCCAGGCTGATTTAAAAGACCAGTGTTACGGTTAGGGTTAGGGTTATGCCTAGGTGTAGAGCTTTTTAAACCAGCAAGCTCTGAGCTCCAGGCACACGGCAGCTGCGAAAGGCATCCCAAGGGGAGCACAAAAGTGCCAGAAAATGGCTGCCTCCACACGTTTTCATTGGCACCATTGCTAAGCCTAGGCTGAATTACCTGCCTCCAGTCTCAGCTAGGGACATGGTTTTTTAAACCAGGAAGCCCTGAGCTCCAGGCACACGGCAGCTGTGAAAGGCATCCCAAAGGGAGTACAAAAGTGCAACAACATGGCAGCTTTCACAGCTTTTTCCTTGGCACCATCCCTATACCTAGGCTGATTTATCTGCCTAGGGTTAAGGTTAGGACTCAGCCTAGGGCTAGGATTTTTTAACCAGGAAGCCCTGAGTTCCAGGCTTACTGCATCTGCCAAAGGCATCCCAAAGGGAGCGCAGAAGTGCCACAACATGGCTGCTTTCACAGCTTTTTCCTTAGGAAGAACCCTAATACCCGGCTGATTTACCTTCCTAGGGTTACTGTTAGGCTTAGGCCTAGGACTTTTAAACCAGGAAGCCCTGTGCTCCAGGCACACTGCAGCTGTGAAAGGCATCCCAATGGGAGCGCAAAAGTGACACAACTTGGCTGCCTCCACTGCTATTTCCATGAGACCATCCCGAATCATAGGCTGATTTTCCTTCCTAGGCTTAAGGTTTGAGTTAGGCCTAGGGTTAGTGTTCTTTTAACCAGAAAGCCCTGAGTTCCAAGAACACAGCAGCTGCGAAGGACTACCCAAGAAGAGCGCAGAAGTGCCTCAACATGCCTGCCTCCACAGCTTTTTCTTTGAGGACGTCCCGAAACGAAGGCTGATTTAGAAGCCTCCAGTTTAGGCTAAAGTTGTGGTTTTTTACACCAGGAAGCCCTGTGCTCCAAGCTCACTGCAGCTGTGAAAGGCATCCCAAGGGGAGCGTAAAAGTGCCACAACATGGCTGTCTCCACAGCTTTTCCCTTGGGATAATTCCTAAACCCAGGCTGATTTAAATGACCAGTGTTACGGTTAGGGTTAGGAATACACCTAGGTGTAGAGCTTTTTAAACCAGCAAGCTCTGAGCTCCAGGCACACGGCAGCTGTGAAAGGCATCCCAAGGGGAGCACAAAAGTGCCAGAAAATGGCTGCCTCCACACGTTTTCATTGGCACCATTGCTAAGCCTAGGCTGAATTACCTGCCTCCAGTCTCAGCTAGGGACATGGTTTTTTAAACCAGGAAGCCCTGAGCTCCAGGCACACGGCAGCTGTGAAAGGCATCCCAAAGGGAGTACAAAAGTGCAACAACATGGCAGCTTTCACAGCTTTTTCCTTGGCACCATCCCTATACCTAGGCTGATTTATCTGCCTAGGGTTAGGGTTAGGACTCAGCCTAGGGCTAGGATTTTTTAACCAGGATGCCCTGAGTTCCAGGCTTACTGCATCTGCCAAAGGCATCCCAAAGGGAGCGCAGAAGTGCCACAACATGGCTGCTTTCACAGCTTTTTCCTTAGGAAGAACCCTAATACCCGGCTGATTTACCTTCCTAGGGTTACTGTTAGGCTTAGGCCTAGGACTTTTAAACCAGGAAGCCCTGTGCTCCAGGCACACTGCAGCTGTTAAAGGCATCCCAAGGGGAGCGCAAAAGTGACACAACTTGGCTGCCTCCACTGCTATTTCCATGAGACCATCCCGAATCATAGGCTGATTTTCCTTCCTAGGCTTAAGGTTTGAGTTAGGCCTAGGGTTAGTGTTCTTTTAACCAGAAAGCCCTGAGTTCCAAGAGCACAGCAGCTGTGAAGTACTACCCAAGAAGAGCGCAGAAGTGCCTCAACATGCCTGCCTCCACAGCTTTTTCTTTGAGGACGTCCCGAAACGAAGGCTGATTTAGAAGCCTCCAGTTTAGGCTAAAGTTGTGGTTTTTTACACCAGGAAGCCCTGTGCTCTAAGCACACTGCAGCTGTGAAAGGCATCCCAAGGGGAGCGCAAAAGTGCCACAACATGGCTGTCTCCACAGCTTTTCCCTTGGGATAATTCCTAAACCCAGGCTGATTTAAAAGACCAGTGTTACGGTTAGGGTTAGGGTTATGCCTAGGTGTAGAGCTTTTTAAACCAGCAAGCTCTGAGCTCCAGGCACACGGCAGCTGCGAAAGGCATCCCAAGGGGAGCACAAAAGTGCCAGAAAATGGCTGCCTCCACACGTTTTCATTGGCACCATTGCTAAGCCTAGGCTGAATTACCTGCCTCCAGTCTCAGCTAGGGACATGGTTTTTTAAACCAGGAAGCCCTGAGCTCCAGGCACACGGCAGCTGTGAAAGGCATCCCAAAGGGAGTACAAAAGTGCAACAACATGGCAGCTTTCACAGCTTTTTCCTTGGCACCATCCCTATACCTAGGCTGATTTATCTGCCTAGGGTTAAGGTTAGGACTCAGCCTAGGGCTAGGATTTTTTAACCAGGAAGCCCTGAGTTCCAGGCTTACTGCATCTGCCAAAGGCATCCCAAAGGGAGCGCAGAAGTGCCACAACATGGCTGCTTTCACAGCTTTTTCCTTAGGAAGAACCCTAATACCCGGCTGATTTACCTTCCTAGGGTTACTGTTAGGCTTAGGCCTAGGACTTTTAAACCAGGAAGCCCTGTGCTCCAGGCACACTGCAGCTGTGAAAGGCATCCCAATGGGAGCGCAAAAGTGACACAACTTGGCTGCCTCCACTGCTATTTCCATGAGACCATCCCGAATCATAGGCTGATTTTCCTTCCTAGGCTTAAGGTTTGAGTTAGGCCTAGGGTTAGTGTTCTTTTAACCAGAAAGCCCTGAGTTCCAAGAACACAGCAGCTGCGAAGGACTACCCAAGAAGAGCGCAGAAGTGCCTCAACATGCCTGCCTCCACAGCTTTTTCTTTGAGGACGTCCCGAAACGAAGGCTGATTTAGAAGCCTCCAGTTTAGGCTAAAGTTGTGGTTTTTTACACCAGGAAGCCCTGTGCTCTGAGCACACTGCAGCTGTGAAAGGCATCCCAAGGGGAGCGCAAAAGTGCCACAACATGGCTGTCTCCACAGCTTTTCCCTTGGGATAATTCCTGAACCCAGGCTGATTTAAATGACCAGTGTTACGGTTAGGGTTAGGGTTACGCCTAGGTGTAGAGCTTTTTAAACCAGCAAGCTCTGAGCTCCAGGCACACGGCAGCTGCGAAAGGCATCCCAAGGGGAGCACAAAAGTGCCAGAAAATGGCTGCCTCTACACGTTTTTATTGGCACCATTGCTAAGCCTAGGCTGAATTACCTGCCTCCAGTCTCAGCTAGGGACATGGTTTTTTAAACCAGGAAGCCCTGAGCTCCAGGCACACGGCAGCTGTGAAAGGCATCCCAAGGGGAGTACAAAAGTGCAACAACATGGCAGCTTTCACAGCTTTTTCCTTGGCACCATCCCTATACCTAGGCTGATTTATCTGCCTAGGGTTAGGGTTAGGACTCAGCCTAGGGCTAGGATTTTTTAACCAGGAAGCCCTGAGTTCCAGGCTTACTGCATCTGCCAAAGGCATCCCAAAGGGAGCGCAGAAGTGCCACAACATGGCTGCTTTCACAGCTTTTTCCTTAGGAAGAACCCTAATACCCGGCTGATTTACCTTCCTAGGGTTACTGTTAGGCTTAGGCCTAGGACTTTTAAACCAGGAAGCCCTGTGCTCCAGGCACACTGCAGCTGTTAAGGGCATCCCAAGGGGAGCGCAAAAGTGACACAACTTGGCTGCCTCCACTGCTATTTCCATGAGACCATCCCGAATCATAGGCTGATTTTCCTTCCTAGGCTTAAGGTTTGAGTTAGGCCTAGGGTTAGTGTTCTTTTAACCAGAAAGCCCTGAGTTCCAAGAGCACAGCAGCTGCGAAGTACTACCCAAGAAGAGCGCAGAAGTGCCTCAACATGCCTGCCTCCACAGCTTTTTCTTTGAGGACGTCCCGAAACGAAGGCTGATTTAGAAGCCTCCAGTTTAGGCTAAAGTTGTGGTTTTTTACACCAGGAAGCCCTGTGCTCCGAGCAGACGGCAGCTGTGAAAGGCATCCCAAGGGGAGCGCAAAAGTGCCACAACATGGCTGTCTCCACAGCTTTTCCCTTGGGATAATTCCTAAACCCAGGCTGATTTAAATGACCAGTGTTACGGTTAGGGTTAGGGTTACGCCTAGGTGTAGAGCTTTTTAAACCAGCAAGCTCTGAGCTCCAGGCACACGGCAGCTGCGAAAGGCATCCCAAGGGGAGCACAAAAGTGCCAGAAAATGGCTGCCTGCACAGCTTTTCCCTTGGGATAATTCCTAAACCCAGGCTGATTTAAATGACCAGTGTTACGGTTAGGGTTAGGGTTACGCCTAGGTGTAGAGCTTTTTAAACCAGCAAGCTCTGAGCTCCAGGCACACGGCAGCTGCGAAAGGCATCCCAAGGGGAGCACAAAAGTGCCAGAAAATGGCTGCCTCCACACGTTTTTATTGGCACCATTGCTAAGCCTAGGCTGAATTGCCTGCCTCCAGTCTCAGCTAGGGACATGGTTTTTTAAACCAGGAAGCCCTGAGCTCCAGGCACACGGCAGCTGTGAAAGGCATCCCAAGGGGAGTACAAAAGTGCAACAACATGGCAGCTTTCACAGCTTTTTCCTTGGCACCATCCCTATACCTAGGCTGATTTATCTGCCTAGGGTTAGGGTTAGGACTCAGCCTAGGGCAAGGATTTTTTTAACCAGGAAGCCCTGAGTTCCAGGCTTACTGCATCTGCCAAAGGCATCCCAAAGGGAGCGCAGAAGTGCCACAACATGGCTGCTTTCACAGCTTTTTCCTTAGGAAGAACCCTCATACCCGGCTGATTTACCTTCCTAGGGTTACTGTTAGGCTTAGGCCTAGGACTTTTAAAACCAGGAAGCCCTGTGCTCCAGGCACACTGCAGCTGTTAAAGGCATCCCAAGGGGAGCGCAAAAGTCACACAACTTGGCTGCCTCCACTGCTATTTCCATGAGACCATCCCGAATCATAGGCTGATTTTCCTTCCTAGGCTTAAGGTTTGAGTTAGGCCTAGGGTTAGTGTTCTTTTAACCAGAAAGCCCTGAGTTCCAAGAACACAGCAGCTGCGAAGTACTACCCAAGAAGAGCGCAGAAGTGCCTCAACATGCCTGCCTCCACAGCTTTTTCCTTGGGGACGTCCCGAAACGAAGGCTGATTTAGAAGCCTCCAGTTTGGGCTAAAGTTGTGGTTTTTTAAACCAGGAAGCCCTGTGCTCCAAGCACACTGCAGCTGTGAAAGGCATCCCAAGGGGAGCGCAAAAGTGCCACAACATGGCTGTCTCCACAGCTTTTCCCTTGGGATAATTCCTAAACCCAGGCTGATTTAAATGACCAGTGTTACGGTTAGGGTTAGGGTTACGCCTAGGTGTAGAGCTTTTTAAACCAGCAAGCTCTGAGCTCCAGGCACACGGCAGCTGCGAAAGGCATCCCAAGGGGAGCACAAAAGGGCCAGAAAATGGCTGCCTCCACACGTTTTCATTGGCACCATTGCTAAGCCTAGGCTGAATCACCTGCCTCCAGTCTCAGCTAGGGACATGGTTTTTTAAACCAGGAAGCCCTGAGCTCCAGGCACACGGCAGCTGTGAAAGGCATCCCAAGGGGAGTACAAAAGTGCAACAACATGGCAGCTTTCACAGCTTTTTCCTTGGCACCATCCCTATACCTAGGCTGATTTATCTGCCTAGGGTTAGGGTTAGGGCTCAGCCTAGGGCTAGGATTTTTTTAAGCAGGAAGCCCTGAGTTCCAGGCTTACTGCATCTGCCAACGGCATCCCAAAGGGAGCGCAGAAGGTCCACAACATGGCTGCTTTCACAGCTTTTTCCTTAGGAAGAACCCTAATACCCGGCTGATTTACCTTCCTAGGGTTACTGTTAGGCTCAGGCCTAGGACTTTTAAAACCAGGAAGCCCTGTGCTCCAGGCACACTGCAGCTGTGAAAGGCATCCCAAGGGGAGCGCAAAAGTGACACAACTTGGCTGCCTCCACTGCTATTTCCATGAGACCATCCCGAATCATAGGCTGATTTTCCTTCCTAGGCTTAAGGTTTGAGTTAGGCCTAGGGTTAGTGTTCTTTTAACCAGAAAGCCCTGAGTTCCAAGAAGACAGCAGCTGCAAAGGACTACCCAAGAAGAGCGCAGAAGTGCCTCAACATGCCTGCCTCCACAGCTTTTTCCTTGGGGACGTCCCGAAACGAAGGCTGATTTAGAAGCCTCCAGTTTGGGCTAAAGTTGTGGTTTTTTAAACCAGGAAGCCCTGTGCTCCAAGCACACTGCAGGTGTGAAAGGCATCCCAAGGGGAGCGCAAAAGTTCCACAACATGGCTGTCTCCACAGCTTTTCCCTTGGGATAATTCCTAAACCCAGGCTGATTTAAATGACCAGTGTTACGGTTAGGGTTAGGGTTATGCCTAGGTGTAGAGCTTTTTAAACCAGCAAGCTCTGAGCTCCAGGCACACGGCAGCTGCGAAAGGCATCCCAAGGGGAGCACAAAAGTGCCAGAAAATGGCTGCCTCCACACAGTTTTATTGGCACCATTGCTAAGCCTAGGCTGAATTACCTGCCACCAGTCTCAGCTAGGGACATGGTTTTTTAAACCAGGAAGCCCTGAGCTCCAGGCACTTGGCAGCTGTGAAAGGCATCCCAAGGGGAGTACAAAAGTGCAACAACATGGCAGCTTTCACAGCTTTTTCCTTGGCACCATCCCTATACCTAGGCTGATTTATCTGCCTAGGGTTAGGGTTAGGGCTCAGCCAAGGGCAAGGATTTTTTTAACCAGGAAGCCCTGAGTTCCAGGCTTACTGCATCTGCCAAAGGCATCCCAAAGGGAGCGCAGAAGTGCCACAACATGGCTGCTTTCACAGCTTTTTCCTTAGGAAGAACCCTAATACCCGGCTGATTTACCTTCCTAGGGTTACTGTTAGGCTCAGGCCTAGGACTTTTAAAACCAGGAAGCCCTGTGCTCCAGGCACACTGCAGCTGTGAAAGGCATCCCAAGGGGAGCGCAAAAGTGACACAACTTGGCTGCCTCCACTGCTATTTCCATGAGACCATCCCGAATCATAGGCTGATTTTCCTTCCTAGGCTTAAGGTTTGAGTTAGGCCTAGGGTTAGTGTTCTTTTAACCAGAAAGCCCTGAGTTCCAAGAAGACAGCAGCTGCAAAGGACTACCCAAGAAGAGCGCAGAAGTGCCTCAACATGCCTGCCTCCACAGCTTTTTCCTTGGGGACGTCCCGAAACGAAGGCTGATTTAGAAGCCTCCAGTTTGGGCTAAAGTTGTGGTTTTTTAAACCAGGAAGCCCTGTGCTCCAAGCACACTGCAGCTGTGAAAGGCATCCCAAGGGGAGCGCAAAAGTTCCACAACATGGCTGTCTCCACAGCTTTTCCCTTGGGATAATTCCTAAACCCAGGCTGATTTAAATGACCAGTGTTACGGTTAGGGTTAGGGTTATGCCTAGGTGTAGAGGTTTTTAAACCAGCAAGCTCTGAGCTCCAGGCACACGGCAGCTGCGAAAGGCATCCCAAGGGGAGCACAAAAGTGCCAGAAAATGGCTGCCTCCACACAGTTTTATTGGCACTATTGCTAAGCCTAGTCTGAATTACCTGCCACCAGTCTCAGCTAGGGACATGGTTTTTTAAACCAGGAAGCCCTGAGCTCCAGGCACTTGGCAGCTGTGAAAGGCATCCCAAGGGGAGTACAAAAGTGCAACAACATGGCAGCTTTCACAGCTTTTTCCTTGGCACCATCCCTATACCTAGGCTGATTTATCTGCCTAGGGTTAGGGTTAGGGCTCAGCCAAGGGCAAGGATTTTTTTTAACCAGGAAGCCCTGAGTTCCAGGCTTACTGCATCTGCCAAAGGCATCCCAAAGGGAGTGCAGAAGTGCCACAACATGGCTGCTTTCACAGCTTTTTCCTTAGGAAGAACCCTAATACCCGACTGATTTACCTTCCTAGGGTTACTGTTAGGCTTAGGCCTAGGACTTTTAAAACCAGGAAGCCCTGTGCTCCAGGCACACTGCAGCTGTTAAAGGCATCCCAAGGGGAGCGCAAAAGTGACACAACTTGGCTGCCTCCACTGCTATTTCCATGAGACCATCCCGAATCATAGGCTGATTTTCCTTCCTAGGCTTAAGGTTTGAGTTAGGCCTAGGGTTAGTGTTCTTTTAACCAGAAAGCCCTGAGTTCCAAGAACACAGCAGCTGCGAAGGACTACCGAAGAAGAGCGCAGAAGTGCCTCAACATGTCTGCCTGCACAGCTTTTTCCTTGGGGACGTCCCGAAACGAAGGCTGATTAAGAAGCCTCCAGTTTGGGCTAAAGTTGTGGTTTTTTAAAGCAGGAAGCCCTGTGCTCCAAGCACACTGCAGCTGTGAAAGGCATCCCAAGGGGAGCGCAAAAGTGCCACAACATGGCTGTGTCCACAGCTTTTCCCTTGGGATAATTCCTAAACCCAGGCTGATTTAAATGACCAGTGTTACGGTTAGGGTTAGGGTTATGCCTAGGTGTAGAGCTTTTTAAACCAGCAAGCTCTGAGCTCCAGGCACACGGCAGCTGCGAAAGGCATCCCAAGGGGAGCACAAAAGTGCCAGAAAATGGCTGCCTCCACACGTTTTCATTGGCACCATTGCTAAGCCTAGGCTGAATCACCTGCCTCCAGTCTCAGCTAGGGACATGGTTTTTTAAACCAGGAAGCCCTGAGCTCCAGGCACACGGCAGCTGTGAAAGGCATCCCAAGGGGAGTACAAAAGTGCAACAACATGGCAGCTTTCACAGCTTTTTCCTTGGCACCATCCCTATACCTAGGCTGATTTATCTGCCTAGGGTTAGGGTTAGGGCTCAGCCAAGGGCAAGGATTTTTTTAACCAGGAAGCCCTGAGTTCCAGGCTTACTGCATCTGCCAAAGGCATCCCAAAGGGAGTGCAGAAGTGCCACAACATGGCTGCTTTCACAGCTTTTTCCTTAGGAAGAACCCTAATACCCGGCTGATTTACCTTCCTAGGGTTACTGTTAGGCCTAGGCCTAGGACTTTTAAAACCAGGAAGCCCTGTGCTCCAGGCACACTGCAGCTGTTAAAGGCATCCCAAGGGGAGCGCAGAAGTGCCACAACATGGCTGCTTTCACAGCTTTTTCCTTAGGAGGAACCCTAATACCCGGCTGATTTACCTTCCTAGGGTTACTGTTAGGCTTAGGCCTAGGACTTTTAAAACCAGGAAGCCCTGTGCTCCAGGCACACTGCAGCTGTTAAAGGCATCCCAAGGGGAGCGCAAAAGTGACACAACTTTGCTGCCTCCACTGCTATTTCCATGAGACCATCCCGAACCATAGGCTGATTTTCCTTCCTAGGCTTAAGGTTTGAGTTAGGCCTAGGGTTAGTGTTCTTTTAACCAGAAAGCCCTGAGTTCCAAGAACACAGCAGCTGCGAAGGACTACCCAAGAAGAGCGCAGAAGTGCCTCAACATGCCTGCCTCCACAGCTTTTTCCTTGGGGACGTCCCGAAACGAAGGCTGATTTAGAAGCCTCCAGTTTGGGCTAAAGTTGTGGTTTTTTACACCAGGAAGCCCTGTGCTCCAAGCTCACTTCAGCTGTGAAAGGCATCCCAAGGGGAGCGCAAAAGTGCCACAACATGGCTGTCTCCACAGCTTTTCCCTTGGGATAATTCCTAAACCCAGGCTGATTTAAAAGACCAGTGTTACGGTTAGGGTTAGGGTTATGCCTAGGTGTAGAGCTTTTTAAACCAGCAAGCTCTGAGCTCCAGGCACACGGCAGCTGCGAAAGGCATCCCAAGGGGAGCACAAAAGTGCCAGAAAATGGCTGCCTCCACACGTTTTCATTGGCACCATTGCTAAGCCTAGGCTGAATTACCTGCCTCCAGTCTCAGCTAGGGACATGGTTTTTTAAACCAGGAAGCCCTGAGCTCCAGGCACACGGCAGCTGTGAAAGGCATCCCAAAGGGAGTACAAAAGTGCAACAACATGGCAGCTTTCACAGCTTTTTCCTTGGCACCATCCCTATACCTAGGCTGATTTATCTGCCTAGGGTTAAAGTTAGGACTCAGCCTAGGGCTAGGATTTTTTAACCAGGAAGCCCTGAGTTCCAGGCTTACTGCATCTGCCAAAGGCATCCCAAAGGGAGCGCAGAAGTGCCACAACATGGCTGCTTTCACAGCTTTTTCCTTAGGAAGAACCCTAATACCCGGCTGATTTACCTTCCTAGGGTTACTGTTAGGCTTAGGCCTAGGACTTTTAAACCAGGAAGCCCTGTGCTCCAGGCACACTGCAGCTGTGAAAGGCATCCCAAGGGGAGCGCAAAAGTGACACAACTTGGCTGCCTCCACTGCTATTTCCATGAGACCATCCCGAATCATAGGCTGATTTTCCTTCCTAGGCTTAAGGTTTGAGTTAGGCCTAGGGTTAGTGTTCTTTTAACCAGAAAGCCCTGAGTTCCAAGAACACAGCAGCTGCGAAGGACTACCCAAGAAGAGCGCAGAAGTGCCTCAACATGCCTGCCTCCACAGCTTTTTCTTTGAGGACGTCCCGAAACGAAGGCTGATTTAGAAGCCTCCAGTTTAGGCTAAAGTTGTGGTTTTTTACACCAGGAAGCCCTGTGCTCCAAGCTCACTGCAGCTGTGAAAGGCATCCCAAGGGGAGCGTAAAAGTGCCACAACATGGCTGTCTCCACAGCTTTTCCCTTGGGATAATTCCTAAACCCAGGCTGATTTAAATGACCAGTGTTACGGTTAGGGTTAGGAATACACCTAGGTGTAGAGCTTTTTAAACCATCAAGCTCTTAGCTCCAGGCACACGGCAGCTGTGAAAGGCATCCCAAGGGGAGCACAAAAGTGCCAGAAAATGGCTGCCTCCACACGTTTTCATTGGCACCATTGCTAAGCCTAGGCTGAATTACCTGCCTCCAGTCTCAGCTAGGGACATGGTTTTTTAAACCAGGAAGCCCTGAGCTCCAGGCACACGGCAGCTGTGAAAGGCATCCCAAAGGGAGTACAAAAGTGCAACAACATGGCAGCTTTCACAGCTTTTTCCTTGGCACCATCCCTATACCTAGGCTGATTTATCTGCCTAGGGTTAGGGTTAGGACACAGCCTAGGGCTAGGATTTTTTAACCAGGATGCCCTGAGTTCCAGGCTTACTGCATCTGCCAAAGGCATCCCAAAGGGAGCGCAGAAGTGCCACAACATGGCTGCTTTCACAGCTTTTTCCTTAGGAAGAACCCTAATACCCGGCTGATTTACCTTCCTAGGGTTACTGTTAGGCTTAGGCCTAGGACTTTTAAACCAGGAAGCCCTGTGCTCCAGGCACACTGCAGCTGTTAAAGGCATCCCAAGGGGAGCGCAAAAGTGACACAACTTGGCTGCCTCCACTGCTATTTCCATGAGACCATCCCGAATCATAGGCTGATTTTCCTTCCTAGGCTTAAGGTTTGAGTTAGGCCTAGGGTTAGTGTTCTTTTAACCAGAAAGCCCTGAGTTCCAAGAGCACAGCAGCTGCGAAGTACTACCCAAGAAGAGCGCAGAAGTGCCTCAACATGCCTGCCTCCACAGCTTTTTCTTTGAGGACGTCCCGAAACGAAGGCTGATTTAGAAGCCTCCAGTTTTGGCTAAAGTTGTGGTTTTTTACACCAGGAAGCCCTGTGCTCTAAGCACACTGCAGCTGTGAAAGGCATCCCAAGGGGAGCGCAAAAGTGCCACAACATGGCTGTCTCCACAGCTTTTCCCTTGGGATAATTCCTAAACCCAGGCTGATTTAAAAGACCAGTGTTACGGTTAGGGTTAGGGTTATGCCTAGGTGTAGAGCTTTTTAAACCAGCAAGCTCTGAGCTCCAGGCACACGGCAGCTGCGAAAGGCATCCCAAGGGGAGCACAAAAGTGCCAGAAAATGGCTGCCTCCACACGTTTTCATTGGCACCATTGCTAAGCCTAGGCTGAATTACCTGCCTCCAGTCTCAGCTAGGGACATGGTTTTTTAAACCAGGAAGCCCTGAGCTCCAGGCACACGGCAGCTGTGAAAGGCATCCCAAAGGGAGTACAAAAGTGCAACAACATGGCAGCTTTCACAGCTTTTTCCTTGGCACCATCCCTATACCTAGGCTGATTTATCTGCCTAGGGTTAAGGTTAGGACTCAGCCTAGGGCTAGGATTTTTTAACCAGGAAGCCCTGAGTTCCAGGCTTACTGCATCTGCCAAAGGCATCCCAAAGGGAGCGCAGAAGTGCCACAACATGGCTGCTTTCACAGCTTTTTCCTTAGGAAGAACCCTAATACCCGGCTGATTTACCTTCCTAGGGTTACTGTTAGGCTTAGGCCTAGGACTTTTAAACCAGGAAGCCCTGTGCTCCAGGCACACTGCAGCTGTGAAAGGCATCCCAATGAGAGCGCAAAAGTGACACAACTTGGCTGCCTCCACTGCTATTTCCATGAGACCATCCCGAATCATAGGCTGATTTTCCTTCCTAGGCTTAAGGTTTGAGTTAGGCCTAGGGTTAGTGTTCTTTTAACCAGAAAGCCCTGAGTTCCAAGAACACAGCAGCTGCGAAGGACTACCCAAGAAGAGCGCAGAAGTGCCTCAACATGCCTGCCTCCACAGCTTTTTCTTTGAGGACGTCCCGAAACGAAGGCTGATTTAGAAGCCTCCAGTTTAGGCTAAAGTTGTGGTTTTTTACACCAGGAAGCCCTGTGCTCTGAGCACACTGCAGCTGTGAAAGGCATCCCAAGGGGAGCGCAAAAGTGCCACAACATGGCTGTCTCCACAGCTTTTCCCTTGGGATAATTCCTGAACCCAGGCTTATTTAAATGACCAGTGTTACGGTTAGGGTTAGGGTTACGCCTAGGTGTAGAGCTTTTTAAACCAGCAAGCTCTGAGCTCCAGGCACACGGCAGCTGCGAAAGGCATCCCAAGGGGAGCACAAAAGTGCCAGAAAATGGCTGCCTCTACACGTTTTTATTGGCACCATTGCTAAGCCTAGGCTGAATTACCTGCCTCCAGTCTCAGCTAGGGACATGGTTTTTTAAACCAGGAAGCCCTGAGCTCCAGGCACACGGCAGCTGTGAAAGGCATCCCAAGGGGAGTACAAAAGTGCAACAACATGGCAGCTTTCACAGCTTTTTCCTTGGCACCATCCCTATACCTAGGCTGATTTATCTGCCTAGGGTTAGGGTTAGGACTCAGCCTAGGGCTAGGATTTTTTAACCAGGAAGCCCTGAGTTCCAGGCTTACTGCATCTGCCAAAGGCATCCCAAAGGGAGCGCAGAAGTGCCACAACATGGCTGCTTTCACAGCTTTTTCCTTAGGAAGAACCCTAATACCCGGCTGATTTACCTTCCTAGGGTTACTGTTAGGCTTAGGCCTAGGACTTTTAAACCAGGAAGCCCTGTGCTCCAGGCACACTGCAGCTGTTAAAGGCATCCCAAGGGGAGCGCAAAAGTGACACAACTTGGCTGCCTCCACTGCTATTTCCATGAGACCATCCCGAATCATAGGCTGATTTTCCTTCCTAGGCTTAAGGTTTGAGTTAGGCCTAGGGTTAGTGTTCTTTTAACCAGAAAGCCCTGAGTTCCAAGAGCACAGCAGCTGCGAAGTACTACCCAAGAAGAGCGCAGAAGTGCCTCAACATGCCTGCCTCCACAGCTTTTTCTTTGAGGACGTCCCGAAACGAAGGCTGATTTAGAAGCCTCCAGTTTAGGCTAAAGTTGTGGTTTTTTACACCAGGAAGCCCTGTGCTCTGAGCACACTGCAGCTGTGAAAGGCATCCCAAGGGGAGCGCAAAAGTGCCACAACATGGCTGTCTCCACAGCTTTTCCCTTGGGATAATTCCTGAACCCAGGCTTATTTAAATGACCAGTGTTACGGTTAGGGTTAGGGTTACGCCTAGGTGTAGAGCTTTTTAAACCAGCAAGCTCTGAGCTCCAGGCACACGGCAGCTGCGAAAGGCATCCCAAGGGGAGCACAAAAGTGCCAGAAAATGGCTGCCTCTACACGTTTTTATTGGCACCATTGCTAAGCCTAGGCTGAATTACCTGCCTCCAGTCTCAGCTAGGGACATGGTTTTTTAAACCAGGAAGCCCTGAGCTCCAGGCACACGGCAGCTGTGAAAGGCATCCCAAGGGGAGTACAAAAGTGCAACAACATGGCAGCTTTCACAGCTTTTTCCTTGGCACCATCCCTATACCTAGGCTGATTTATCTGCCTAGGGTTAGGGTTAGGACTCAGCCTAGGGCTAGGATTTTTTAACCAGGAAGCCCTGAGTTCCAGGCTTACTGCATCTGCCAAAGGCATCCCAAAGGGAGCGCAGAAGTGCCACAACATGGCTGCTTTCACAGCTTTTTCCTTAGGAAGAACCCTAATACCCGGCTGATTTACCTTCCTAGGGTTACTGTTAGGCTTAGGCCTAGGACTTTTAAACCAGGAAGCCCTGTGCTCCAGGCACACTGCAGCTGTTAAAGGCATCCCAAGGGGAGCGCAAAAGTGACACAACTTGGCTGCCTCCACTGCTATTTCCATGAGACCATCCCGAATCATAGGCTGATTTTCCTTCCTAGGCTTAAGGTTTGAGTTAGGCCTAGGGTTAGTGTTCTTTTAACCAGAAAGCCCTGAGTTCCAAGAGCACAGCAGCTGCGAAGTACTACCCAAGAAGAGCGCAGAAGTGCCTCAACATGCCTGCCTCCACAGCTTTTTCTTTGAGGACGTCCCGAAACGAAGGCTGATTTAGAAGCCTCCAGTTTAGGCTAAAGATGTGGTTTTTTACACCAGGAAGCCCTGTGCTCTAAGCACACTGCAGCTGTGAAAGGCATCCCAAGGGGAGCGCAAAAGTGCCACAACATGGCTGTCTCCACAGCTTTTCCCTTGGGATAATTCCTAAACCCAGGCTGATTTAAAAGACCAGTGTTACGGTTAGGGTTAGGGTTATGCCTAGGTGTAGAGCTTTTTAAACCAGCAAGCTCTGAGCTCCAGGCACACTGCAGCTGCGAAAGGCATCCCAAGGGGAGCACAAAAGTGCCAGAAAATGGCTGCCTCCACAGCTTTTCCCTTGGGATAATTCCTAAACCCAGGCTGATTTAAATGACCAGTGTTACGGTTAGGGTTAGGGTTACGCCTAGGTGTAGAGCTTTTTAAACCAGCAAGCTCTGAGCTCCAGGCACACGGCAGCTGCGAAAGGCATCCCAAGGGGAGCACAAAAGTGCCAGAAAATGGCTGCCTCTACACGTTTTTATTGGCACCATTGCTAAGCCTAGGCTGAATTACCTGCCTCCAGTCTCAGCTAGGGACATGGTTTTTTAAACCAGGAAGCCCTGAGCTCCAGGCACACGGCAGCTGTGAAAGGCATCCCAAGGGGAGTACAAAAGTGCAACAACATGGCAGCTTTCACAGCTTTTTCCTTGGCACCATCCCTATACCTAGGCTGATTTATCTGCCTAGGGTTAGGGTTAGGACTCAGCCTAGGGCTAGGATTTTTTAACCAGGAAGCCCTGAGTTCCAGGCTTACTGCATCTGCCAAAGGCATCCCAAAGGGAGCGCAGAAGTGCCACAACATGGCTGCTTTCACAGCTTTTTCCTTAGGAAGAACCCTAATACCCGGCTGATTTACCTTCCTAGGGTTACTGTTAGGCTTAGGCCTAGGACTTTTAAAACCAGGAAGCCCTGTGCTCCAGGCACACTGCAGCTGTTAAAGGCATCCCAAGGGGAGCGCAAAAGTGACACAACTTGGCTGCCTCCACTGCTATTTCCATGAGACCATCCCGAATCATAGGCTGATTTTCCTTCCTAGGCTTAAGGTTTGAGTTAGGCCTAGGGTTAGTGTTCTTTTAACCAGAAAGCCCTGAGTTCCAAGAGCACAGCAGCTGCGAAGTACTACCCAAGAAGAGCGCAGAAGTGCCTCAACATGCCTGCCTCCACAGCTTTTTCTTTGAGGACGTCCCGAAACGAAGGCTGATTTAGAAGCCTCCAGTTTAGGCTAAAGTTGTGGTTTTTTACACCAGGAAGCCCTGTGCTCTAAGCACACTGCAGCTGTGAAAGGCATCCCAAGGGGAGCGCAAAAGTGCCACAACATGGCTGTCTCCACAGCTTTTCCCTTGGGATAATTCCTAAACCCAGGCTGATTTAAAAGACCAGTGTTACGGTTAGGGTTAGGGTTATGCCTAGGTGTAGAGCTTTTTAAACCAGCAAGCTCTGAGCTCCAGGCACACTGCAGCTGCGAAAGGCATCCCAAGGGGAGCACAAAAGTGCCAGAAAATGGCTGCCTCCACAGCTTTTCCCTTGGGATAATTCCTAAACCCAGGCTGATTTAAATGACCAGTGTTACGGTTAGGGTTAGGGTTACGCCTAGGTGTAGAGCTTTTTAAACCAGCAAGCTCTGAGCTCCAGGCACACGGCAGCTGCGAAAGGCATCCCAAGGGGAGCACAAAAGTGCCAGAAAATGGCTGCCTCCACACGTTTTCATTGGCACCATTGCTAAGCCTAGGCTGAATTACCTGCCTCCAGTCTCAGCTAGGGACATGGTTTTTTAAACCAGGAAGCCCTGAGCTCCAGGCACACGGCAGCTGTGAAAGGCATCCCAAGGGGAGTACAAAAGTGCAACAACATGGCAGCTTTCACAGCTTTTTCCTTGGCACCATCCCTATACCTAGGCTGATTTATCTGCCTAGGGTTAGGGTTAGGACTCAGCCTAGGGCTAGGATTTTTTAACCAGGAAGCCCTGAGTTCCAGGCTTACTGCATCTGCCAAAGGCATCCCAAAGGGAGCGCAGAAGTGCCACAACATGGCTGCTTTCACAGCTTTTTCCTTAGGAAGAACCCTAATACCCGGCTGATTTACCTTCCTAGGGTTACTGTTAGGCTTAGGCCTAGGACTTTTAAAACCAGGAAGCCCTGTGCTCCAGGCACACTGCAGCTGTTAAAGGCATCCCAAGGGGAGCGCAAAAGTGACACAACTTGGCTGCCTCCACTGCTATTTCCATGAGACCATCCCGAATCATAGGCTGATTTTCCTTCCTAGGCTTAAGGTTTGAGTTAGGCCTAGGGTTAGTGTTCTTTTAACCAGAAAGCCCTGAGTTCCAAGAGCACAGCAGCTGCGAAGTACTACCCAAGAAGAGCGCAGAAGTGCCTCAACATGCCTGCCTCCACAGCTTTTTCTTTGAGGACGTCCCGAAACGAAGGCTGATTTAGAAGCCTCCAGTTTAGGCTAAAGTTGTGGTTTTTTACACCAGGAAGCCCTGTGCTCTAAGCACACTGCAGCTGTGAAAGGCATCCCAAGGGGAGCGCAAAAGTGCCACAACATGGCTGTCTCCACAGCTTTTCCCTTGGGATAATTCCTAAACCCAGGCTGATTTAAAAGACCAGTGTTACGGTTAGGGTTAGGGTTATGCCTAGGTGTAGAGCTTTTTAAACCAGCAAGCTCTGAGCTCCAGGCACACTGCAGCTGCGAAAGGCATCCCAAGGGGAGCACAAAAGTGCCAGAAAATGGCTGCCTCCACAGCTTTTCCCTTGGGATAATTCCTAAACCCAGGCTGATTTAAATGACCAGTGTTACGGTTAGGGTTAGGGTTACGCCTAGGAGTAGAGCTTTTTAAACCAGCAAGCTCTGAGCTCCAGGCACACGGCAGCTGCGAAAGGCATCCCAAGGGGAGCACAAAAGTGCCAGAAAATGGCTGCCTCCACACGTTTTCATTGGCACCATTGCTAAGCCTAGGCTGAATTACCTGCCTCCAGTCTCAGCTAGGGACATGGTTTTTTAAACCAGGAAGCCCTGAGCTCCAGGCACACGGCAGCTGTGAAAGGCATCCCAAAGGGAGTACAAAAGTGCAACAACATGGCAGCTTTCACAGCTTTTTCCTTGGCACCATCCCTATACCTAGGCTGATTTATCTGCCTAGGGTTATGGTTAGGACTCAGCCTAGGGCTAGGATTTTTTAACCAGGAAGCCCTGAGTTCCAGGCTTACTGCATCTGCCAAAGGCATCCCAAAGGGAGCGCAGAAGTGCCACAACATGGCTGCTTTCACAGCTTTTTCCTTAGGAAGAACCCTAATACCCGGCTGATTTACCTTCCTAGGGTTACTGTTAGGCTTAGGCCTAGGACTTTTAAACCAGGAAGCCCTGTGCTCCAGGCACACTGCAGCTGTGAAAGGCATCCCAATGGGAGCGCAAAAGTGACACAACTTGGCTGCCTCCACTGCTATTTCCATGAGACCATCCCGAATCATAGGCTGATTTTCCTTCCTAGGCTTAAGGTTTGAGTTAGGCCTAGGGTTAGTGTTCTTTTAACCAGAAAGCCCTGAGTTCCAAGAACACAGCAGCTGCGAAGTACTACCCAAGAAGAGCGCAGAAGTGCCTCAACATGCCTGCCTCCACAGCTTTTTCTCTGAGGACCTCCCGAAACGAAGGCTGATTTAGAAGCCTCCATTTTAGGCTAAAGTTGTGGTTTTTCACACCAGGAAGCCCTGTGCTCTGAGCACACTGCAGCTGTGAAAGGCATCCCAAGGGGAGCGCAAAAGTGCCACAACATGGCTGTCTCCACAGCTTTTCCCTTGGGATAATTCCTGAACCCAGGCTGATTTAAATGACCAGTGTTACGGTTAGGGTTAGGGTTACGCCTAGGTGTAGAGCTTTTTAAACCAGCAAGCTCTGAGCTCCAGGCACACGGCAGCTGCGAAAGGCATCCCAAGGGGAGCACAAAAGTGCCAGAAAATGGCTGCCTCCACACGTTTTTATTGGCACCATTGCTAAGCCTAGGCTGAATTACCTGCCTCCAGTCTCAGCTAGGGACATGGTTTTTAAACCAGGAAGCCCTGAGCTCCAGGCACTTGGCAGCTGTGAAAGGCATCCCAAGGGGAGTACAAAAGTGCAACAACATGGCAGCTTTCACAGCTTTTTCCTTGGCACCATCCCTATACCTAGGCTGATTTATCTGCCTAGGGTTAGGGTTAGGGCTCAGCCAAGGGCAAGGATTTTTTTAACCAGGAAGCCCTGAGTTCCAGGCTTACTGCATCTGCCAAAGGCATCCCAAAGGGAGCGCAGAAGTGCCACAACATGGCTGCTTTCACAGCTTTTTCCTTAGGAAGAACCCTAATACCCGGCTGATTTACCTTCCTAGTGTTACTGTTAGGCTTAGGCCTAGGACTTTTAAAACCAGGAAGGCCTGTGCTCCAGGCACACTGCAGCTGTTAAAGGCATCCCAAGGGGAGCGCAAAAGTCACACAACTTGGCTGCCTCCACTGCTATTTCCATGAGACCATCCCGAATCATAGGCTGATTTTCCTTCCTAGGCTTAAGGTTTGAGTTAGGCCTAGGGTTAGTGTTCTTTTAACCAGAAAGCCCTGAGTTCCAAGAACACAGCAGCTGCGAAGTACTACCCAAGAAGAGCGCAGAAGTGCCTCAACATGCCTGCCTCCACAGCTTTTTCCTTGGGGACGTCCCAAAACGAAGGCTGATTTAGAAGCCTCCAGTTTGGGCTAAAGTTGTGGGTTTTTACACCAGGAAGCCCTGTGCTCCAAGCACACTGCAGCTGTGAAAGGCATCCCAAGGGGAGCGCAAAAGTGCCACAACATGGCTGTCTCCACAGCTTTTCCCTTGGGATAATTCCTAAACCCAGGCTGATTTAAATGACCAGTGTTACGGTTAGGGTTAGGGTTATGCGTAGGTGTAGAGCTTTTTAAACCAGCAAGCTCTGAGCTCCAGGCACACGGCAGCTGCGAAAGGCATCCCAAGGGGAGCACAAAAGTGCCAGAAAATGGCTGCCTCCACACGTTTTCATTGGCACCATTGCTAAGCCTAGGCTGAATTACCTGCCTCCAGTCTCAGCTAGGGACATGGTTTTTTAAACCAGGAAGCCCTGAGCTCCAGTCACACGGCAGCTGTGAAAGGCATCCCAAGGGGAGTACAAAAGTGCAACAACATGGCAGCTTTCACAGCTTTTTCCTTGGCACCATCCCTATACCTAGGCTGATTTATCTGCCTAGGGTTAGGGTTAGGACTCAGCCTAGGGCTAGGATTTTTTAACCAGGAAGCCCTGAGTTCCAGGCTTACTGCATCTGCCAAAGGCATCCCAAAGGGAGCGCAGAAGTGCCACAACATGGCTGCTTTCACAGCTTTTTCCTTAGGAAGAACACTAATACCCGGCTGATTTACCTTCCTAGGGTTACTGTTAGGCTTAGGCCTAGGACTTTTAAACCAGGAAGCCCTGTGCTCCAGGCACACTGCAGCTGTTAAAGGCATCCCAAGGGGAGCGCAAAAGTGCCACAACATGGCTGTCTCCACAGCTTTTCCCTTGGGATAATTCCTAAACCCAGGCTGATTTAAAAGACCAGTGTTACGGTTAGGGTTAGGGTTATGCCTAGGTGTAGAGCTTTTTAAACCAGCAAGCTCTGAGCTCCAGGCACACGGCAGCTGCGAAAGGCATCCCAAGGGGAGCACAAAAGTGCCAGAAAATGGCTGCCTCCACAGCTTTTCCATTGGGATAATTCCTAAACCCAGGCTGATTTAAATGACCAGTGTTACGGTTAGGGTTAGGGTTACGCCTAGGAGTAGAGCTTTTTAAACCAGCAAGCTCTGAGCTCCAGGCACACGGCAGCTGTAAAAGGCATCCCAAGGGGAGCACAAAAGTGCCAGAAAATGGCTGCCTCCACACGTTTTCATTGGCACCATTGCTAAGCCTAGGCTGAATTACCTGCCTCCAGTCTCAGCTAGGGACATGGTTTTTTAAACCAGGAAGCCCTGAGCTCCAGGCACACGGCAGCTGTGAAAGGCATCCCAAAGGGAGTACAAAAGTGCAACAACATGGCAGCTTTCACAGCTTTTTCCTTGGCACCATCCCTATACCTAGGCTGATTTATCTGCCTAGGGTTAGGGTTAGGACTCAGCCTAGGGCTAGGATTTTTTAACCAGGAAGCCCTGAGTTCCAGGCTTACTGCATCTGCCAAAGGCATCCCAAAGGGAGCGCAGAAGTGCCACAACATGGCTGCTTTCACAGCTTTTTCCTTAGGAAGAACCCTAATACCCGGCTGATTTACCTTCCTAGGGTTACTGTTAGGCTTAGGCCTAGGACTTTTAAAACCAGGAAGCCCTGTGCTCCAGGCACACTGCAGCTGTGAAAGGCATCCCAAGGGGAGCGCAAAAGTGACACAACTTGGCTGCCTCCACTGCTATTTCCATGAGACCATCCCGAATCATAGGCTGATTTTCCTTCCTAGGCTTAAGGTTTGAGTTAGGCCTAGGGTTAGTGTTCTTTTAACCAGAAAGCCCTGAGTTCCAAGAACACAGCAGCTGCGAAGTACTACCCAAGAAGAGCGCAGAAGTGCCTCAACATGCCTGCCTCCACAGCTTTTTCTTTGAGGACGTCCCGAAACGAAGGCTGATTTAGAAGCCTCCAGTTTAGGCTAAAGATGTGGTTTTTTACACCAGGAAGCCCTGTGCTCTGAGCACACTGCAGCTGTGAAAGGCATCCCAAGGGGAGCGCAAAAGTGCCACAACATGGCTGTCTCCACAGCTTTTCCCTTGGGATAATTCCTGAACCCAGGCTGATTTAAATGACCAGTGTTACGGTTAGGGTTAGGGTTATGCCTAGGTGTAGAGCTTTTTAAACCAGCAAGCTCTGAGCTCCAGGCACACGGCAGCTGCGAAAGGCATCCCAAGGGGAGCACAAAAGTGCCAGAAAATGGCTGCCTCCACACGTTTTTATTGGCACCATTGCTAAGCCTAGGCTGAATTACCTGCCTCCAGTCTCAGCTAGGGACATGGTTTTTTAAACCAGGAAGCCCTGAGCTCCAGGCACTTGGCAGCTGTGAAAGGCATCCCAAGGGGAGTACAAAAGTGCAACAACATGGCAGCTTTCACAGCTTTTTCCTTGGCACCATCCCTATACCTAGGCTGATTTATCTGCCTAGGCTTAGGGTTAGGGCTCAGCCAAGGGCAAGGATTTTTTTAAGCAGGAAGCCCTGAGTTCCAGGCTTACTGCATCTGCCAAAGGCATCCCAAAGGGAGCGCAGAAGTGCCACAACATGGCTGCTTTCACAGCTTTTTCCTTAGGAAGAACCCTAATACCCGGCTGATTTACCTTCCTAGGGTTACTGTTAGGCTTAGGCCTAGGACTTTTAAAACCAGGAAGCCCTGTGCTCCAGGCACACTGCAGCTGTGAAAGGCATCCCAAGGGGAGCGCAAAAGTGACACAACTTGGCTGCCTCCACTGCTATTTCCATGAGACCATCCCGAATCATAGGCTGATTTTCCTTCCTAGGCTTAAGGTTTGAGTTAGGCCTAGGGTTAGTGTTCTTTTAACCAGAAAGCCCTGAGTTCCAAGAACACAGCAGCTGCGAAGTACTACCCAAGAAGAGCGCAGAAGTGCCTCAACATGCCTGCCTCCACAGCTTTTTCCTTGGGGACGTCCCGAAACGAAGGCTGATTTAGAAGCATCCAGTTTGGGCTAAAGTTGTGGTATTTTACACCAGGAAGCCCTGTGCTCCAAGCACACTGCAGCTGTGAAAGGCATCCCAAGGGGAGCGCAAAAGTGCCACAACATGGCTGTGTCCACAGCTTTTCCCTTGGGATAATTCCTAAACCCAGGCTGATTTAAATGACCAGTGTTACGGTTAGGGTTAGGGTTACGCCTAGGTGTAGAGCTTTTTAAACCAGCAAGCTCTGAGCTCCAGGCACACGGCAGCTGCGAAAGGCATCCCAAGGGGAGCACAAAAGTGCCAGAAAATGGCTGCCTCCACACGTTTTCATTGGCACCATTGCTAAGCCTAGGCTGAATCACCTGCCTCCAGTCTCAGCTAGGGACATGGTTTTTTAAACCAGGAAGCCCTGAGCTCCAGGCACACGGCAGCTGTGAAAGGCATCCCAAGGGGAGTACAAAAGTGCAACAACATGGCAGCTTTCACAGCTTTTTCCTTGGCACCATCCCTATACCTAGGCTGATTTATCTGCCTAGGGTTAGGGTTAGGGCTCAGCCTAGGGCTAGGATTTTTTTAACCAGGAAGCCCTGAGTTCCAGGCTTACTGCATCTGCCAAAGGCATCCCAAAGGGAGCGCAGAAGTGCCACAACAGGGCTGCTTTCACAGCTTTTTCCTTAGGAAGAACCCTAATACCCGGCTGATTTACCTTCCTAGGGTTACTGTTAGGCTTAGGCCTAGGACTTTTAAAACCAGGAAGCCCTGTGCTCCAGGCACACTGCAGCTGTTAAAGGCATCCCAAGGGGAGCGCAAAAGTGACACAACTTGGCTGCCTCCACTGCTATTTCCATGAGACCATCCCGAATCATAGGCTGATTTTCCTTCCTAGGCTTAAGGTTTGAGTTAGGCCTAGGGTTAGTGTTCTTTTAACCAGAAAGCCCTGAGTTCCAAGAACACAGCAGCTGCGAAGGACTACCCAAGAAGAGCGCAGAAGTGCCTCAACATGCCTGCCTGCACAGCTTTTTCCTTGGGGACGTCCCGAAACGAAGGCTGATTTAGAAGCCTCCAGTTTGGGCTAAAGTTGTGGTATTTTAAAGCAGGAAGCCCTGTGCTCCAAGCACACTGCAGCTGTGAAAGGCATCCCAAGGGGAGCGCAAAAGTGCCACAACATGGCTGTCTCCACAGCTTTTCCCTTGGGATAATTCCTAAACCCAGGCTGATTTAAATGACCAGTGTTACGGTTAGGGTTAGGGTTATGCCTAGGTGTAGAGCTTTTTAAACCAGCAAGCTCTGAGCTCCAGGCACACGGCAGCTGCGAAAGGCATCCCAAGGGGAGCACAAAAGTGCCAGAAAATGGCTGCCTCCACACGTTTTCATTGGCACCATTGCTAAGCCTAGGCTGAATCACCTGCCTCCAGTCTCAGCTAGGGACATGGTTTTTTAAACCAGGAAGCCCTGAGCTCCAGGCACACGGCAGCTGTGAAAGGCATCCCAAGGGGAGTACAAAAGTGCAACAACATGGCAGCTTTCACAGCTTTTTCCTTGGCACCATCCCTATACCTAGGCTGATTTATCTGCCTAGGGTTAGGGTTAGGGCTCAGCCTAGGGCAAGGATTTTTTTAAGCAGGAAGCCCTGAGTTCCCGGCTTACTGCATCTGCCAAAGGCATCCCAAAGGGAGCGCAGAAGTGCCACAACATGGCTGCTTTCACAGCTTTTTCCTTAGGAAGAACCCTAATACCCGGCTGATTTACCTTCCTAGGGTTACTGTTCGGCCTAGGCCTAGGACTTTTAAAACCAGGAAGCCCTGTGCTCCAGGCACACTGCAGCTGTTAAAGGCATCCCAAGGGGAGCGCAAAAGTGACACAACTTGGCTGCCTCCACTGCTATTTCCATGAGACCATCCCGAATCATAGGCTGATTTTCCTTCCTAGGCTTAAGGTTTGAGTTAGGCCTAGGGTTAGTGTTCTTTTAACCAGAAAGCCCTGAGTTCCAAGAACACAGCAGCTGCGAAGGACTACCCAAGAAGAGCGCAGAAGTGCCTCAACATGCCTGCCTCCACAGCTTTTTCCTTGGGGACGTCCCGAAACGAAGGCTGATTTAGAAGCCTCCAGTTTGGGCTAAAGTTGTGGTTTTTTAAACCAGGAAGCCCTGTGCTCCAAGCACACTGCAGCTGTGAAAGGCATCCCAAGGGGAGCGCAAAAGTGCCACAACATGGCTGTCTCCACAGCTTTTCCCTTGGGATAATTCCGAAACCCAGGCTGATTTAAATGACCAGTGTTACGGTTAGGGTTAGGGTTACGCCTAGGTGTAGAGCTTTTTAAACCAGCAAGCTCTGAGCTCCAGGCACACGGCAGCTGCGAAAGGCATCCCAAGGGGAGCACAAAAGTGCCAGAAAATGGCTGCCTCTACACGTTTTCATTGGCACCATTGCTAAGCCTAGGCTGAATCACCTGCCTCCAGTCTCAGCTAGGGACATGGTTTTTTAAACCAGGAAGCCCTGAGCTCCAGGCACACAGCAGCTGTGAAAGGCATCCCAAGGGGAGTACAAAAGTGCAACAACATGGCAGCTTTCACAGCTTTTTCCTTGGCACCATCCCTATACCTAGGCTGATTTATCTGCCTAGGGTTAGGGTTAGGGCTCAGCCTAGGGCTAGGATTTTTTTAACCAGGAAGCCCTGAGTTCCAGGCTTACTGCATCTGCCAAAGGCATCCCAAAGGGAGCGCAGAAGTTCCACAACATGGCTGCTTTCACAGCTTTTTCCTTAGGAAGAACCCTAATACCCGGCTGATTTACCTTCCTAGGGTTACTGTTAGGCTTAGGCCTAGGACTTTTAAAACCAGGAAGCCCTGTGCTCCAGGCACACTGCAGCTGTTAAAGGCATCCCAAGGGGAGCGCAAAAGTGACACAACTTGGCTGCCTCCACTGCTATTTCCATGAGACCATCCCGAATCATAGGCTGATTTTCCTTCCTAGGCTTAAGGTTTGAGTTAGGCCTAGGGTTAGTGTTCTTTTCACCAGAAAGCCCTGAGTTCCAAGAACACAGCAACTGCGAAGGACTACCCAAGAAGAGCGCAGAAGTGCCTCAACATGCCTGCCTCCACAGCTTTTTCCTTGGGGACGTCCCGAAACGAAGGCTGATTTAGAAGCCTCCAGTTTGGGCTAAAGTTGTGGTTTTTTAAAGCAGGAAGCCCTGTGCTCCAAGCACACTGCAGCTGTGAAAGGCATCCCAAGGGGAGCGCAAAAGTGCCACAACATGGCTGTCTCCACAGCTTTTCCCTTGGGATAATTCCTAAACCCAGGCTGATTTAAATGACCAGTGTTACGGTTAGGGTTAGGGTTACGCCTAGGTGTAGAGCTTTTTAAACCAGCAAGCTCTGAGCTCCAGGCACACGGCAGCTGCGAAAGGCATCCCAAGGGGAGCACAAAAGTGCCAGAAAATGGCTGCCTCCACACGTTTTCATTGGCACCATTGCTAAGCCTAGGCTGAATCACCTGCCTCCAGTCTCAGCTAGGGACATGGATTTTTAAACCAGGAAGCCCTGAGCTCCAGGCACACGGCAGCTGTGAAAGGCATCCCAAGGGGAGTACAAAAGTGCAACAACATGGCAGCTTTCACAGCTTTTTCCTTGGCACCATTCCTATACCTAGGCTGATTTATCTGCCTAGGGTTAGGGTTAGGGCTCAGCCTAGGGCTAGGATTTTTTTAACCAGGAAGCCCTGAGTTCCAGGCTTACTGCATCTGCCAAAGGCATCCCAAAGGGAGCGCAGAAGTTCCACAACATGGCTGCTTTCACAGCTTTTTCCTTAGGAAGAACCCTAATACCCGGCTGATTTACCTTCCTAGGGTTACTGTTAGGCTTAGGCCTAGGACTTTTAAAACCAGGAAGCCCTGTGCTCCAGGCACACTGCAGCTGTTAAAGGCATCCCAAGGGGAGCGCAAAAGTGACACAACTTGGCTGCCTCCACTGCTATTTCCATGAGACCATCCCGAATCATAGGCTGATTTTCCTTCCTAGGCTTAAGGTTTGAGTTAGGCCTAGGGTTAGTGTTCTTTTCACCAGAAAGCCCTGAGTTCCAAGAACACAGCAGCTGCGAAGGACTACCCAAGAAGAGCGCAGAAGTGCCTCAACATGCCTGCCTCCACAGCTTTTTCCTTGGGGACGTCCCGAAACGAAGGCTGATTTAGAAGCCTCCAGTTTGGGCTAAAGTTGTGGTTTTTTAAAGCAGGAAGCCCTGTGCTCCAAGCACACTGCAGCTGTGAAAGGCATCCCAAGGGGAGCGCAAAAGTGCCACAACATGGCTGTCTCCACAGCTTTTCCCTTGGGATAATTCCTAAACCCAGGCTGATTTAAATGACCAGTGTTACGGTTAGGGTTAGGGTTACGCCTAGGTGTAGAGCTTTTTAAACCAGCAAGCTCTGAGCTCCAGGCACACGGCAGCTGCGAAAGGCATCCCAAGGGGAGCACAAAAGTGCCAGAAAATGGCTGCCTCCACACGTTTTCATTGGCACCATTGCTAAGCCTAGGCTGGATCACCTGCCTCCAGTCTCAGCTAGGGACATGGATTTTTAAACCAGGAAGCCCTGAGCTCCAGGCACACGGCAGCTGTGAAAGGCATCCCAAGGGGAGTACAAAAGTGCAACAACATGGCAGCTTTCACAGCTTTTTCCTTGGCACCATCCCTATACCTAGGCTGATTTATCTGCCTAGGGTTAGGGTTAGGGCTCAGCCTAGGGCTAGGATTTTTTTAAGCAGGAAGCCCTGAGTTCCAGGCTTACTGCATCTGCCAAAGGCATCCCAAAGGGAGCGCAGAAGTGCCACAACAGGGCTGCTTTCACAGCTTTTTCCTTAGGAAGAACCCTAATACCCGGCTGATTTACCTTCCTAGGGTTACTGTTAGGCTTAGGCCTAGGACTTTTAAAACCAGGAAGCCCTGTGCTCCAGGCACACTGCAGCTGTTAAAGGCATCCCAAGGGGGGCGCAAAAGTGACACAACTTGGCTGCCTCCACTGCTATTTCCATGAGACCATCCCGAATCATAGGCTGATTTTCCTTCCTAGGCTTAAGGTTTGAGTTAGGCCTAGGGTTAGTGTTCTTTTAACCAGAAAGCCCTGAGTTCCAAGAACACAGCAGCTGCGAAGGACTACCCAAGAAGAGCGCAGAAGTGCCTCAACATGCCTGCCTCCACAGCTTTTTCCTTGGGGACGTCCCGAAACGAAGGCTGATTTAGAAGCCTCCAGTTTGGGCTAAAGTTGTGGGTATTTAAAGCAGGAAGCCCTGTGCTCCAAGCACACTGCAGCTGTGAAAGGCATCCCAAGGGGAGCGCAAAAGTGCCACAACATGGCTGTCTCCACAGCTTTTCCCTTGGGATAATTCCTAAACCCAGGCTGATTTAAATGACCAGTGTTACGGTTAGGGTTAGGGTTACGCCTAGGTGTAGAGCTTTTTAAACCAGCAAGCTCTGAGCTCCAGGCACACGGCAGCTGCGAAAGGCATCCCAAGGGGAGCACAAAAGTGCCAGAAAATGGCTGCCTCCACACGTTTTCATTGGCACCATTGCTAAGCCTAGGCTGAATCACCTGCCTCCAGTCTCAGCTAGGGACATGGATTTTTAAACCAGGAAGCCCTGAGCTCCAGGCACACGGCAGCTGTGAAAGGCATCCCAAGGGGAGTACAAAAGTGCAACAACATGGCAGCTTTCACAGCTTTTTCCTTGGCACCATCCCTATACCTAGGCTGATTTATCTGCCTAGGGTTAGGGTTAGGGCTCAGCCTAGGGCTAGGATTTTTTTAAGCAGGAAGCCCTGAGTTCCAGGCTTACTGCATCTGCCAAAGGCATCCCAAAGGGAGCGCAGAAGTGCCACAACAGGGCTGCTTTCACAGCTTTTTCCTTAGGAAGAACCCTAATACCCGGCTGATTTACCTTCCTAGGGTTACTGTTAGGCTTAGGCCTAGGACTTTTAAAACCAGGAAGCCCTGTGCTCCAGGCACACTGCAGCTGTTAAAGGCATCCCAAGGGGGGCGCAAAAGTGACACAACTTGGCTGCCTCCACTGCTATTTCCATGAGACCATCCCGAATCATAGGCTGATTTTCCTTCCTAGGCTTAAGGTTTGAGTTAGGCCTAGGGTTAGTGTTCTTTTAACCAGAAAGCCCTGAGTTCCAAGAACACAGCAGCTGCGAAGGACTACCCAAGAAGAGCGCAGAAGTGCCTCAACATGCCTGCCTGCACAGCTTTTTCCTTGGGGACGTCCCGAAACGAAGGCTGATTTAGAAGCCTCCAGTTTGGGCTAAAGTTGTGGTTTTTTACACCAGGAAGCCCTGTGCTCCAAGCACACTGCAGCTGTGAAAGGCATCCCAAGGGGAGCGCAAAAGTGCCACAACATGGCTGTCTCCACAGCTTTTCCCTTGGGATAATTCCTAAACCCAGGCTGATTTAAATGACCAGTGTTACGGTTAGGGTTAGGGTTACGCCTAGGTGTAGAGCTTTTTAAACCAGCAAGCTCTGAGCTCCAAGCACACGGCAGCTGCGAAATGCATCCCAAGGGGAGCACAAAAGTGCCAGAAAATGGCTGCCTCCACACGTTTTCATTGGCACCATTGCTAAGCCTAGGCTGAATCACCTGCCTCCAGTCTCAGCTAGGGACATGGTTTTTTAAACCAGGAAGTCCTGAGCTCCAGGCACACGGCAGCTGTGAAAGGCATCCCAAGGGGAGTACAAAAGTGCAACAACATGGCAGCTTTCACAGCTTTTTCCTTGGCACCATCCCTATACCTAGGCTGATTTATCTGCCTAGGGTTAGGGTTAGGGCTCAGCCTAGGGCTAGGATTTTTTTAACCAGGAAGCCCTGAGTTCCAGGCTTACTGCATCTGCCAAAGGCATCCCAAAGGGAGCGCAGAAGTGCCACAACAGGGCTGCTTTCACAGCTTTTTCCTTAGGAAGAACCCTAATACCCGGCTGATTTACCTTCCTAGGGTTACTGTTAGGCTTAGGCCTAGGACTTTTAAAACCAGGAAGCCCTGTGCTCCAGGCACACTGCAGCTGTTAAAGGCATCCCAAGGGGAGCGCAGAAGTACCACAACATGGCTGCTTTCGCAGCTTTTTCCTTAGGAAGAACCCTAATACCCGGCTGATTTACCTTCCTAGGGTTACTGTTAGGCTTAGGCCTAGGACTTTTAAAACCAGGAAGCCCTCTGCTCCAGGCACACTGCAGCTGTTAAAGGCATCCCAAGGGGGGCGCAAAAGTGACACAACTTGGCTGCCTCCACTGCTATTTCCATGAGACCATCCCGAATCATAGGCTGATTTTCCTTCCTAGGCTTAAGGTTTGAGTTAGGCCTAGGGTTAGTGTTCTTTTAACCAGAAAGCCCTGAGTTCCAAGAACACAGCAGCTGCGAAGGACTACCCAAGAAGAGCGCAGAAGTGCCTCAACATGCCTGCCTCCACAGCTTTTTCCTTGGGGACGTCCCGAAACGAAGGCTGATTTAGAAGCCTCCAGTTTAGGCTAAAGTTGTGGTTTTTTACACCAGGAAGCCCTGTGCTCCAAGCACACTGCAGCTGTGAAAGGCATCCCAAGGGGAGCGCAAAAGTGCCACAACATGGCTGTCTCCACAGCTTTTCCCTTGGGATAATTCCTAAACCCAGGCTGATTTAAATGACCAGTGTTACGGTTAGCGTTAGGGTTACGCCTAGGTGTAGAGCTTTTTAAACCAGCAAGCTCTGAGCTCCAAGCACACGGCAGCTGCGAAATGCATCCCAAGGGGAGCACAAAAGTGCCAGAAAATGGCTGCCTCCACACGTTTTCATTGGCACCATTGCTAAGCCTAGGCTGAATCACCTGCCTCCAGTCTCAGCTAGGGACATTGTTTTTTAAACCAGGAAGCCCTGAGCTCCAGGCACACGGCAGCTGTGAAAGGCATCCCAAGGGGAGTACAAAAGTGCAACAACATGGCAGCTTTCACAGCTTTTTCCTTGGCACCATCCCTATACCTAGGCTGATTTATCTGCCTAGGGTTAGGGTTAGGGCTCAGCCTAGGGCTAGGATTTTTTTAACCAGGAAGCCCTGAGTTCCAGGCTTACTGCATCTGCCAAAGGCATCCCAAAGGGAGCGCAGAAGTGCCACAACAGGGCTGCTTTCACAGCTTTTTCCTTAGGAAGAACCCTAATACCCGGCTGATTTACCTTCCTAGGGTTACTGTTAGGCTTAGGCCTAGGACTTTTAAAACCAGGAAGCCCTGTGCTCCAGGCACACTGCAGCTGTTAAAGGCATCCCAAGGGGAGCGCAAAAGTGACACAACTTGGCTGCCTCCACTGCTATTTCCATGAGACCATCCCAAATCATAGGCTGATTTTCCTTCCTAGGCTTAAGGTTTGAGTTAGGCCTAGGGTTAGTGTTCTTTTAACCAGAAAGCCCTGAGTTCCAAGAACACAGCAGCTGCGAAGGACTACCCAAGAAGAGCGCAGAAGTGCCTCAACATGCCTGCCTCCACAGCTTTTTCCTTGGGGACGTCCCGAAACGAAGGCTGATTTAGAAGCCTCCAGTTTGGGCTAAAGTTGTGGTTTTTTAAAGCAGGAAGCCCTGTGCTCCAAGCACACTGCAGCTGTGAAAGGCATCCCAAGGGGAGCGCAAAAGTGCCACAACATGGCTGTCTCCACAGCTTTTCCCTTGGGATAATTCCTAAACCCAGGCTGATTTAAATGACCAGTGTTACGGTTAGGGTTAGGGTTACGCCTAGGTGTAGAGCTTTTTAAACCAGCAAGCTCTGAGCTCCAGGCACACGGCAGCTGCGAAAGGCATCCCAAGGGGAGCACAAAAGTGCCAGAAAATGGCTGCCTCCACACGTTTTCATTGGCACCATTGCTAAGCCTAGGCTGAATCACCTGCCTCCAGTCTCAGCTAGGGACATTGTTTTTTAAACCAGGAAGCCCTGAGCTCCAGGCACACGGCAGCTGTGAAAGGCATCCCAAGGGGAGTACAAAAGTGCAACAACATGGCAGCTTTCACAGCTTTTTCCTTGGCACCATCCCTATACCTAGGCTGATTTATCTGCCTAGGCTTAGGGTTAGGGCTCAGCCAAGGCCAAGAATTTTTTAAGCAGGAAGCCCTGAGTTCCAGGCTTACTGCATCTGCCAAAGGCATCCCAAAGGGAGCGCAGAAGTGCCACAACATGGCTGCTTTCACAGCTTTTTCCTTAGGAAGAACCCTAATACCCGGCTGATTTACCTTCCTAGGGTTACTGTTAGGCTTAGGCCTAGGACTTTTAAAACCAGGAAGCCCTGTGCTCCAGGCACACTGCAGCTGTTAAAGGCATCCCAAGGGGAGCGCAAAAGTGACACAACTTGGCTGCCTCCACTGCTATTTCCATGAGACCATCCCGAATCATAGGCTGATTTTCCTTCCTAGGCTTAAGGTTTGAGTTAGGCCTAGGGTTAGTGTTCTTTTAACCAGAAAGCCCTGAGTTCCAATGTAAGGTTTTCTGTGTTGCTGTTCTGGTGGCCTGGAAAAGCCCAGGGATGGCCTTGGAGAGCCGACGCTTCAAAGGACGAGGAGAGACTTCTGATCTTGTCTCGGTCTTGGTGTTTATTAATTGTTTATCTAAAAGATTTTCTTTCAGCCCGACAGAGGTCTGCACAGCAAGTCAGCCATGGGCACACTCCCGAAGCCCCCGGGCGGTCACTTATCTTTATACCCGAAGTTACGTGTACAGTATTTATCATTTTTCTCCAATACTTTCTGCTCTTATTAACCTGTGCACTTCTAGTAATAACCAATCCCAAAGTGCCACCACCACCACAGAAGATGGAGGCCAAGAAGAAGAAGAAGAAGGACAGGACACGCCCCAATTCCTCCATCTTACTTCTTTAGACACCCCCGTACCAAAATCCTAAACCCTGTGTTATACACTTTAACTAACTTATCCCTTCACCATTCACCAAGTGGAATCCTCCCAGTCCTCATACAGGTCTCATCTCCTGTGTAGGATCAAAATCCTGCCACCAGACACTTCTGGCAACATTCCAGGATTCCCGAGCCCCCAAAGGGTGGTCTCGGCCTCTCTGCACCTCCATCCTGAGGTGCTGAGATCACACATTCCAAGAACACAGCAGCTGCGAAGGACTACCCAAGAAGAGCGCAGAAGTGCCTCAACATGCCTGCCTCCACAGCTTTTTCCTTGGGGACGTCCCGAAACGAAGGCTGATTTAGAAGCCTCCAGTTTGGGCTAAAGTTGTGGTATTTTACACCAGGAAGCCCTGTGCTCCAAGCACACTGCAGCTGTGAAAGGCATCCCAAGGGGAGCGCAAAAGTGCCACAACATGGCTGTCTCCACAGCTTTTCCCTTGGGATAATTCCTAAACCCAGGCTGATTTAAATGACCAGTGTTACGGTTAGGGTTAGGGTTACGCCTAGGTGTAGAGCTTTTTAAACCAGCAAGCTCTGAGCTCCAGGCACAAGGCAGCTGCGAAAGGCATCCCAAGGGGAGCACAAAAGTGCCAGAAAATGGCTGCCTCCACACGTTTTCATTGGCACCATTGCTAAGCCTAGGCTGAATCACCTGCCTCCAGTCTCAGCTAGGGACATGGTTTTTTAAACCAGGAAGCCCTGAGCTCCAGGCACACGGCAGCTGTGAAAGGCATCCCAAGGGGAGTACAAAAGTGCAACAACATGGCAGCTTTCACAGCTTTTTCCTTGGCACCATCCCTATACCTAGGCTGATTTATCTGCCTAGGGTTAGGGTTAGGGCTCAGCCTAGGGCTAGGATTTTTTTAACCAGGAAGCCCTGAGTTCCAGGCTTACTGCATCTGCCAAAGGCATCCCAAAGGGAGCGGTGAAGTGCCACAACATGGCTGCTTTCACAGCTTTTTCCTTAGGAAGAACCCTAATACCCGGCTGATTTACCTTCCTAGGGTTACTGTTAGGCTTAGGCCTAGGACTTTTAAAACCAGGAAGCCCTGTGCTCCAGGCACACTGCAGCTGTTAAAGGCATCCCAAGGGGAGCGCAAAAGTGACACAACTTGGCTGCCTCCACTGCTATTTCCATGAGACCATCCCGAATCATAGGCTGATTTTCCTTCCTAGGCTTAAGGTTTGAGTTAGGCCTAGGGTTAGTGTTCTTTTAACCAGAAAGCCCTGAGTTCCAAGAACACAGCAGCTGCGAAGGACTACCCAAGAAGAGCGCAGAAGTGCCTCAACATGCCTGCCTCCACAGCTTTTTCCTTGGGGACATCCCGAAACGAAGGCTGATTTAGAAGCCTCCAGTTTGGGCTAAAGTTGTGGTTTTTTAAACCAGGAAGCCCTGTGCTCCAAGCACACTGCAGCTGTGAAAGGCATCCCAAGGGGAGCGCAAAAGTGCCACAACATGGCTGTCTCCACAGCTTTTCCCTTGGGATAATTCCTAAACCCAGGCTGATTTAAATGACCAGTGTTACGGTTAGCGTTAGGGTTACGCCTAGGTGTAGAGCTTTTTAAACCAGCAAGCTCTGAGCTCCAAGCACACGGCAGCTGCGAAATGCATCCCAAGGGGAGCACAAAAGTGCCAGAAAATGGCTGCCTCCACACGTTTTCATTGGCACCATTGCTAAGCCTAGGCTGAATCACCTGCCTCCAGTCTCAGCTAGGGACATTGTTTTTTAAACCAGGAAGCCCTGAGCTCCAGGCACACGGCAGCTGTGAAAGGCATCCCAAGGGGAGTACAAAAGTGCAACAACATGGCAGCTTTCACAGCTTTTTCCTTGGCACCATCCCTATACCTAGGCTGATTTATCTGCCTAGGGTTAGGGTTAGGGCTCAGCCTAGGGCTAGGATTTTTTTAACCAGGAAGCCCTGAGTTCCAGGCTTACTGCATCTGCCAAAGGCATCCCAAAGGGAGCGCAGAAGTGCCACAACAGGGCTGCTTTCACAGCTTTTTCCTTAGGAAGAACCCTAATACCCGGCTGATTTACCTTCCTAGGGTTACTGTTAGGCTTAGGCCTAGGACTTTTAAAACCAGGAAGCCCTGTGCTCCAGGCACACTGCAGCTGTTAAAGGCATCCCAAGGGGAGCGCAAAAGTGACACAACTTGGCTGCCTCCACTGCTATTTCCATGAGACCATCCCAAATCATAGGCTGATTTTCCTTCCTAGGCTTAAGGTTTGAGTTAGGCCTAGGGTTAGTGTTCTTTTAACCAGAAAGCCCTGAGTTCCAAGAACACAGCAGCTGCGAAGGACTACCCAAGAAGAGCGCAGAAGTGCCTCAACATGCCTGCCTCCACAGCTTTTTCCTTGGGGACGTCCCGAAACGAAGGCTGATTTAGAAGCCTCCAGTTTGGGCTAAAGTTGTGGTTTTTTAAAGCAGGAAGCCCTGTGCTCCAAGCACACTGCAGCTGTGAAAGGCATCCCAAGCGGAGCGCAAAAGTGCCACAACATGGCTGTCTCCACAGCTTTTCCCTTGGGATAATTCCTAAACCCAGGCTGATTTAAATGACCAGGGTTACGGTTAGGGTTAGGGTTACGCCTAGGTGTAGAGCTTTTTAAACCAGCAAGCTCTGAGCTCCAGGCACACGGCAGCTGCGAAAGGCATCCCAAGGGGAGCACAAAAGTGCCAGAAAATGGCTGCCTCCACACGTTTTCATTGGCACCATTGCTAAGCCTAGGCTGAATCACCTGCCTCCAGTCTCAGCTAGGGACATTGTTTTTTAAACCAGGAAGCCCTGAGCTCCAGGCACACGGCAGCTGTGAAAGGCATCCCAAGGGGAGTACAAAAGTGCAACAACATGGCAGCTTTCACAGCTTTTTCCTTGGCACCATCCCTATACCTAGGCTGATTTATCTGCCTAGGCTTAGGGTTAGGGCTCAGCCAAGGCCAAGAATTTTTTAAGCAGGAAGCCCTGAGTTCCAGGCTTACTGCATCTGCCAAAGGCATCCCAAAGGGAGCGCAGAAGTGCCACAACATGGCTGCTTTCACAGCTTTTTCCTTAGGAAGAACCCTAATACCCGGCTGATTTACCTTCCTAGGGTTACTGTTAGGCTTAGGCCTAGGACTTTTAAAACCAGGAAGCCCTGTGCTCCAGGCACACTGCAGCTGTTAAAGGCATCCCAAGGGGAGCGCAAAAGTGACACAACTTGGCTGCCTCCACTGCTATTTCCATGAGACCATCCCGAATCATAGGCTGATTTTCCTTCCTAGGCTTAAGGTTTGAGTTAGGCCTAGGGTTAGTGTTCTTTTAACCAGAAAGCCCTGAGTTCCAATGTAAGGTTTTCTGTGTTGCTGTTCTGGTGGCCTGGAAAAGCCCAGGGATGGCCTTGGAGAGCCGACGCTTCAAAGGACGAGGAGAGACTTCTGATCTTGTCTCGGTCTTGGTGTTTATTAATTGTTTATCTAAAAGATTTTCTTTCAGCCCGACAGAGGTCTGCACAGCAAGTCAGCCATGGGCACACTCCCGAAGCCCCCGGGCGGTCACTTATCTTTATACCCGAAGTTACGTGTACAGTATTTATCATTTTTCTCCAATACTTTCTGCTCTTATTAACCTGTGCACTTCTAGTAATAACCAATCCCAAAGTGCCACCACCACCACAGAAGATGGAGGCCAAGAAGAAGAAGAAGAAGGACAGGACACGCCCCAATTCCTCCATCTTACTTCTTTAGACACCCCCGTACCAAAATCCTAAACCCTGTGTTATACACTTTAACTAACTTATCCCTTCACCATTCACCAAGTGGAATCCTCCCAGTCCTCATACAGGTCTCATCTCCTGTGTAGGATCAAAATCCTGCCACCAGACACTTCTGGCAACATTCCAGGATTCCCGAGCCCCCAAAGGGTGGTCTCGGCCTCTCTGCACCTCCATCCTGAGGTGCTGAGATCACACATTCCAAGAACACAGCAGCTGCGAAGGACTACCCAAGAAGAGCGCAGAAGTGCCTCAACATGCCTGCCTCCACAGCTTTTTCCTTGGGGACGTCCCGAAACGAAGGCTGATTTAGAAGCCTCCAGTTTGGGCTAAAGTTGTGGTATTTTACACCAGGAAGCCCTGTGCTCCAAGCACACTGCAGCTGTGAAAGGCATCCCAAGGGGAGCGCAAAAGTGCCACAACATGGCTGTCTCCACAGCTTTTCCCTTGGGATAATTCCTAAACCCAGGCTGATTTAAATGACCAGTGTTACGGTTAGGGTTAGGGTTACGCCTAGGTGTAGAGCTTTTTAAACCAGCAAGCTCTGAGCTCCAGGCACAAGGCAGCTGCGAAAGGCATCCCAAGGGGAGCACAAAAGTGCCAGAAAATGGCTGCCTCCACACGTTTTCATTGGCACCATTGCTAAGCCTAGGCTGAATCACCTGCCTCCAGTCTCAGCTAGGGACATGGTTTTTTAAACCAGGAAGCCCTGAGCTCCAGGCACACGGCAGCTGTGAAAGGCATCCCAAGGGGAGTACAAAAGTGCAACAACATGGCAGCTTTCACAGCTTTTTCCTTGGCACCATCCCTATACCTAGGCTGATT
The DNA here is from genome assembly GCF_027579445.1 of Ammospiza nelsoni. Classification (NCBI taxonomy): domain Eukaryota; kingdom Metazoa; phylum Chordata; class Aves; order Passeriformes; family Passerellidae; genus Ammospiza; species Ammospiza nelsoni. The sequence continues at coordinate 1,981,140 of NW_026683187.1, forward strand.
TATCTGCCTAGGGTTAGGGTTAGGGCTCAGCCTAGGGCTAGGATTTTTTTAACCAGGAAGCCCTGAGTTCCAGGCTTACTGCATCTGCCAAAGGCATCCCAAAGGGAGCGGTGAAGTGCCACAACATGGCTGCTTTCACAGCTTTTTCCTTAGGAAGAACCCTAATACCCGGCTGATTTACCTTCCTAGGGTTACTGTTAGGCTTAGGCCTAGGACTTTTAAAACCAGGAAGCCCTGTGCTCCAGGCACACTGCAGCTGTTAAAGGCATCCCAAGGGGAGCGCAAAAGTGACACAACTTGGCTGCCTCCACTGCTATTTCCATGAGACCATCCCGAATCATAGGCTGATTTTCCTTCCTAGGCTTAAGGTTTGAGTTAGGCCTAGGGTTAGTGTTCTTTTAACCAGAAAGCCCTGAGTTCCAAGAACACAGCAGCTGCGAAGGACTACCCAAGAAGAGCGCAGAAGTGCCTCAACATGCCTGCCTCCACAGCTTTTTCCTTGGGGACATCCCGAAACGAAGGCTGATTTAGAAGCCTCCAGTTTGGGCTAAAGTTGTGGTTTTTTAAACCAGGAAGCCCTGTGCTCCAAGCACACTGCAGCTGTGAAAGGCATCCCAAGGGGAGCGCAAAAGTGCCACAACATGGCTGTCTCCACAGCTTTTCCCTTGGGATAATTCCTAAACCCAGGCTGATTTAAATGACCAGTGTTACGGTTAGCGTTAGGGTTACGCCTAGGTGTAGAGCTTTTTAAACCAGCAAGCTCTGAGCTCCAGGCACACGGCAGCTGTGAAAGGCATCCCAAGGGGAGTACAAAAGTGCAACAACATGGCAGCTTTCACAGCTTTTTCCTTGGCACCATCCCTATACCTAGGCTGATTTATCTGCCTAGGGTTAGGGTTAGGGCTCAGCCTAGGGCTACGATTTTTTTAACCAGGAAGCCCTGTGTTCCAGGCTTACTGCATCTGCCAAAGGCTTCCCAAAGGGAGCGCAGAAGTGCCACAACATGGCTGCTTTCACAGCCTTTTCCTTAGGAGGAACCCTAATACCCGGCTGATTTACCTTCCTAGGGTTACTGTTAGGCTTAGGCCTAGGACTTTTAAAACCAGGAAGCCCTGTGCTCCAGGCACACTGCAGCTGTGAAAGGCATCCCAAGGGGAGCGCAAAAGTGACACAACTTGGCTGCCTCCACTGCTATTTCCATGAGACCATCCCGAATCATAGGCTGATTTTCCTTCCTAGGCTTAAGGTTTGAGTTAGGCCTAGGGTTAGTGTTCTTTTAACCAGAAAGCCCTGAGTTCCAAGAACACAGCAGCTGCGAAGGACTACCCAAGAAGAGCGCAGAAGTGCCTCAACATGCCTGCCTCCACAGCTTTTTCCTTGGGGACGTCCCGAAACGAAGGCTGATTTAGAAGCCTCCAGTTTGGGCTAAAGTTGTGGTTTTTTAAAGCAGGAAGCCCTGTGCTCCAAGCACACTGCAGCTGTGAAAGGCATCCCAAGGGGAGCGCAAAAGTGCCACAACATGGCTGTCTCCACAGCTTTTCCCTTAGGATAATTCCTAAACACAGGCTGATTTAAATGACCAGTGTTACGGTTAGGGTTAGGGTTACGCCTAGGTGTAGAGCTTTTTAAACCAGCAAGCTCTGAGCTCCAGGCACACGGCAGCTGCGAAAGGCATCCCAAGGGGAGCACAAAAGTGCCAGAAAATGGCTGCCTCCACACGTTTTCATTGGCGCCATTGCTAAGCCTAGGCTGAATCACCTGCCTCCAGTCTCAGCTAGGGACATGGTTTTTTAAACCAGGAAGCCCTGAGCTCCAGGCACTTGGCAGCTGTGAAAGGCATCCCAAGGGGAGTACAAAAGTGCAACAACATGGCAGCTTTCACAGCTTTTTCCTTGGCACCATCCCTATACCTAGGCTGATTTATCTGCCTAGGGTTAGGGTTAGGGCTCAGCCAAGGGCAAGGATTTTTTTAACCAGGAAGCCCTGAGTTCCAGGCTTACTGCATCTGCCAAAGGCATCCCAAAGGGAGCGGTGAAGTGCCACAACATGGCTGCTTTCACAGCTTTTTCCTTAGGAAGAACCCTAATACCCGGCTGATTTACCTTCCTAGGGTTACTGTTAGGCTTAGGCCTAGGACTTTTAAAACCAGGAAGCCCTGTGCTCCAGGCACACTGCAGCTGTTAAAGGCATCCCAAGGGGAGCGCAAAAGTGACACAACTTGGCTGCCTCCACTGCTATTTCCATGAGACCATCCCGAATCATAGGCTGATTTTCCTTCCTAGGCTTAAGGTTTGAGTTAGGCCTAGGGTTAGTGTTCTTTTAACCAGAAAGCCCTGAGTTCCAAGAACACAGCAGCTGCGAAGGACTACCCAAGAAGAGCGCAGAAGTGCCTCAACATGCCTGCCTCCACAGCTTTTTCCTTGGGGACATCCCGAAACGAAGGCTGATTTAGAAGCCTCCAGTTTGGGCTAAAGTTGTGGTTTTTTAAACCAGGAAGCCCTGTGCTCCAAGCACACTGCAGCTGTGAAAGGCATCCCAAGGGGAGCGCAAAAGTGCCACAACATGGCTGTCTCCACAGCTTTTCCCTTGGGATAATTCCTAAACCCAGGCTGATTTAAATGACCAGTGTTACGGTTAGCGTTAGGGTTACGCCTAGGTGTAGAGCTTTTTAAACCAGCAAGCTCTGAGCTCCAGGCACACGGCAGCTGTGAAAGGCATCCCAAGGGGAGTACAAAAGTGCAACAACATGGCAGCTTTCACAGCTTTTTCCTTGGCACCATCCCTATACCTAGGCTGATTTATCTGCCTAGGGTTAGGGTTAGGGCTCAGCCTAGGGCTACGATTTTTTTAACCAGGAAGCCCTGTGTTCCAGGCTTACTGCATCTGCCAAAGGCTTCCCAAAGGGAGCGCAGAAGTGCCACAACATGGCTGCTTTCACAGCTTTTTCCTTAGGAAGAACCCTAATACCCGGCTGATTTACCTTCCTAGGGTTACTGTTAGGCTTAGGCCTAGGACTTTTAAAACCAGGAAGCCCTGTGCTCCAGGCACACTGCAGCTGTGAAAGGCATCCCAAGGGGAGCGCAAAAGTGACACAACTTGGCTGCCTCCACTGCTATTTCCATGAGACCATCCCGAATCATAGGCTGATTTTCCTTCCTAGGCTTAAGGTTTGAGTTAGGCCTAGGGTTAGTGTTCTTTTAACCAGAAAGCCCTGAGTTCCAAGAACACAGCAGCTGCGAAGGACTACCCAAGAAGAGCGCAGAAGTGCCTCAACATGCCTGCCTCCACAGCTTTTTCCTTGGGGACGTCCCGAAACGAAGGCTGATTTAGAAGCCTCCAGTTTGGGCTAAAGTTGTGGTTTTTTAAACCAGGAAGCCCTGTGCTCCAAGCACACTGCAGCTGTGAAAGGCATCCCAAGGGGAGCGCAAAAGTGCCACAACATGGCTGTCTCCACAGCTTTTCCCTTAGGATAATTCCTAAACACAGGCTGATTTAAATGACCAGTGTTACGGTTAGGGTTAGGGTTACGCCTAGGTGTAGAGCTTTTTAAACCAGCAAGCTCTGAGCTCCAGGCACACGGCAGCTGCGAAAGGCATCCCAAGGGGAGCACAAAAGTGCCAGAAAATGGCTGCCTCCACACGTTTTCATTGGCGCCATTGCTAAGCCTAGGCTGAATCACCTGCCTCCAGTCTCAGCTAGGGACATGGTTTTTTAAACCAGGAAGCCCTGAGCTCCAGGCACTTGGCAGCTGTGAAAGGCATCCCAAGGGGAGTACAAAAGTGCAACAACATGGCAGCTTTCACAGCTTTTTCCTTGGCACCATCCCTATACCTAGGCTGATTTATCTGCCTAGGGTTAGGGTTAGGGCTCAGCCAAGGGCAAGGATTTTTTTAACCAGGAAGCCCTGAGTTCCAGGCTTACTGCATCTGCCAAAGGCATCCCAAAGGGAGCGCACAAGTGCCACAACATGGCTGCTTTCACAGCTTTTTCCTTAGGAAGAACCCTAATACCCAGCTGATTTACCTTCCTAGGGTTACTGTTAGGCTTAGGCCTAGGACTTTTAAAACCAGGAAGCCCTGTGCTCCAGGCACACTGCAGCTGTTAAAGGCATACCAAGGGGAGCGCAAAAGTGACACAACTTGGCTGCCTCCACTGCTATTTCCATGAGACCATCCCGAATCATAGGCTGATTTTCCTTCCTAGGCTTAAGGTTTGAGTTAGGCCTAGGGTTAGTGTTCTTTTAACCAGAAAGCCCTGAGTTCCAAGAACACAGCAGCTGCGAAGGACTACCCAAGAAGAGCGCAGAAGTGCCTCAACATGCCTGCCTCCACAGCTTTTTCCTTGGGGACGTCCCGAAACGAAGGCTGATTTAGAAGCCTCCAGTTTGGGCTAAAGTTGTGGTTTTTTACACCAGGAAGCCCTGTGCTCCAAGCTCACTGCAGCTGTGAAAGGCATCCCAAGCGGAGCGCAAAAGTGCCACAACATGGCTGTCTCCACAGCTTTTCCCTTGGGATAATTCCTAAACCCAGGCTGATTTAAATGACCAGTGTTACGGTTAGGGTTAGGGTTACGCCTAGGTGTAGAGCTTTTTAAACCAGCAAGCTCTGAGCTCCAGGCACACGGCAGCTGCGAAAGGCATCCCAAGGGGAGCACAAAAGTGCCAGAAAATGGCTGCCTCCACACGTTTTCATTGGCACCATTGCTAAGCCTAGGCTGAATTACCTGCCTCCAGTCTCAGCTAGGGACATGGTTTTTTAAACCAGGAAGCCCTGAGCTCCAGGCACACGGCAGCTGTGAAAGGCATCCCAAGGGGAGTACAAAAGTGCAACAACATGGCAGCTTTCACAGCTTTTTCCTTGGCACCATCCCTATACCTAGGCTGATTTATCTGCCTAGGGTTAGGGTTAGGGTTCAGCCTAGGGCTACGATTTTTTTAACCAGGAAGCCCTGTGTTCCAGGCTTACTGCATCTGCCAAAGGCTTCCCAAAGGGAGCGCAGAAGTGCCACAACATGGCTGCTTTCACAGCTTTTTCCTTAGGAAGAACCCTAATACCCGGCTGATTTACCTTCCTAGGGTTACTGTTAGGCTTAGGCCTAGGACTTTTAAAACCAGGAAGCCCTGTGCTCCAGGCACACTGCAGCTGTGAAAGGCATCCCAAGGGGAGCGCAAAAGTGACACAACTTGGCTGCCTCCACTGCTATTTCCATGAGACCATCCCGAATCATAGGCTGATTTTCCTTCCTAGGCTTAAGGTTTGAGTTAGGCCTAGGGTTAGTGTTCTTTTAACCAGAAAGCCCTGAGTTCCAAGAACACAGCAGCTGCGAAGGACTACCCAAGAAGAGCGCAGAAGTGCCTCAACATGCCTGCCTCCACAGCTTTTTCCTTGGGGACGTCCCGAAACGAAGGCTGATTTAGAAGCCTCCAGTTTGGGCTAAAGTTGTGGTTTTTTAAACCAGGAAGCCCTGTGCTCCAAGCACACTGCAGCTGTGAAAGGCATCCCAAGGGGAGCGCAAAAGTGCCACAACATGGCTGTCTCCACAGCTTTTCCCTTAGGATAATTCCTAAACACAGGCTGATTTAAATGACCAGTGTTACGGTTAGGGTTAGGGTTACGCCTAGGTGTAGAGCTTTTTAAACCAGCAAGCTCTGAGCTCCAGGCACACGGCAGCTGCGAAAGGCATCCCAAGGGGAGCACAAAAGTGCCAGAAAATGGCTGCCTCCACACGTTTTCATTGGCGCCATTGCTAAGCCTAGGCTGAATCACCTGCCTCCAGTCTCAGCTAGGGACATGGTTTTTTAAACCAGGAAGCCCTGAGCTCCAGGCACTTGGCAGCTGTGAAAGGCATCCCAAGGGGAGTACAAAAGTGCAACAACATGGCAGCTTTCACAGCTTTTTCCTTGGCACCATCCCTATACCTAGGCTGATTTATCTGCCTAGGGTTAGGGTTAGGGCTCAGCCAAGGGCAAGGATTTTTTTAACCAGGAAGCCCTGAGTTCCAGGCTTACTGCATCTGCCAAAGGCATCCCAAAGGGAGCGCAGAAGTGCCACAACATGGCTGCTTTCACAGCTTTTTCCTTAGGAAGAACCCTAATACCCAGCTGATTTACCTTCCTAGGGTTACTGTTAGGCTTAGGCCTAGGACTTTTAAAACCAGGAAGCCCTGTGCTCCAGGCACACTGCAGCTGTTAAAGGCATACCAAGGGGAGCGCAAAAGTGACACAACTTGGCTGCCTCCACTGCTATTTCCATGAGACCATCCCGAATCATAGGCTGATTTTCCTTCCTAGGCTTAAGGTTTGAGTTAGGCCTAGGGTTAGTGTTCTTTTAACCAGAAAGCCCTGAGTTCCAAGAACACAGCAGCTGTGAAGGACTACCCAAGAAGAGCGCAGAAGTGCCTCAACATGCCTGCCTCCACAGCTTTTTCCTTGGGGACGTCCCGAAACGAAGGCTGATTTAGAAGCCTCCAGTTTGGGCTAAAGTTGTGGTTTTTTACACCAGGAAGCCCTGTGCTCCAAGCTCACTGCAGCTGTGAAAGGCATCCCAAGCGGAGCGCAAAAGTGCCACAACATGGCTGTCTCCACAGCTTTTCCCTTGGGATAATTCCTAAACCCAGGCTGATTTAAATGACCAGTGTTACGGTTAGGGTTAGGGTTACGCCTAGGTGTAGAGCTTTTTAAACCAGCAAGCTCTGAGCTCCAGGCACACGGCAGCTGCGAAAGGCATCCCAAGGGGAGCACAAAAGTGCCAGAAAATGGCTGCCTCCACACGTTTTCATTGGCACCATTGCTAAGCCTAGGCTGAATCACCTGCCTCCAGTCTCAGCTAGGGACATTGTTTTTTAAACCAGGAAGCCCTGAGCTCCAGGCACTTGGCAGCTGTGAAAGGCATCCCAAGGGGAGTACAAAAGTGCAACAACATGGCAGCTTTCACAGCTTTTTCCTTGGCACCATCCCTGTACCTAGGCTGATTTATCTGCCTAGTGTTAAGGTTAGGGCTCAGCCTAGGGCTAGGATTTTTTAACCAGGAAGCCCTGAGTTCCAGGCTTACTGCATCTGCCAAAGGCATCCCAAAGGGAGCGCAGAAGTGCCACAACATGGCTGCTTTCACAGCTTTTTCCTTAGGAAGAACCCTAATACCCGGCTGATTTACCTTCCTAGGGTTACTGTTAGGCTTAGGCCTAGGACTTTTAAAACCAGGAAGCCCTGTGCTCCAGGCACACTGCAGCTGTGAAAGGCATCCCAAGGGGAGCGCAAAAGTGACACAACTTGGCTGCCTCCACTGCTATTTCCATGAGACCATCCCAAATCATAGGCTGATTTTCCTTCCTAGGCTTAAGGTTTGAGTTAGGCCTAGGGTTAGTGTTCTTTTAACCAGAAAGCCCTGAGTTCCAAGAAGACAGCAGCTGCGAAGGACTACCCAAGAAGAGCGCAGAAGTGCCTCAACATGCCTGCCTCCACAGCTTTTTCCTTGGGGACGTCCTGAAACGAAGGCTGATTTAGAAGCCTCCAGTTTGGGCTAAAGTTGTGGTTTTTTAAACCAGGAAGCCCTGTGCTCCAAGCACACTGCAGCTGTGAAAGGCATCCCAAGGGGAGCGCAAAAGTGCCACAACATGGCTGTCTCCACAGCTTTTCCCTTGGGATAATTCCTAAACCCAGGCTGATTTAAATGACCAGTGTTACGGTTAGGGTTAGGGTTACGCCTAGGTGTAGAGCTTTTTAAACCAGCAAGCTCTGAGCTCCAGGCACACGGCAGCTGTGAAAGGCATCCCAAGGGGAGCACAAAAGTGCCAGAAAATGGCTGCCTCCACACGTTTTCATTGGCACCATTGCTAAGCCTAGGCTGAATCACCTGCCTCCAGTCTCAGCTAGGGACATTGTTTTTTAAACCAGGAAGCCCTGAGCTCCAGGCACACGGCAGCTGTGAAAGGCATCCCAAGGGGAGTACAAAAGTGCAACAACATGGCAGCTTTCACAGCTTTTTCCTTGGCACAATCCCTATACCTAGGCTGATTTATCTGCCTAGGGTTAGGGTTAGGGCTCAGCCAAGGGCAAGGATTTTTTAACCAGGAAGCCCTGAGTTCCAGGCTTACTGCATCTGCCAAAGGCATCCCAAAGGGAGCGCAGAAGTGCCACAACATGGCTGCTTTCACAGCTTTTTCCTTAGGAAGAACCCTAATACCCGGCTGATTTACCTTCCTAGGGTTACTGTTAGGCTTAGGCCTAGGACTTTTAAAACCAGGAAGCCCTGTGCTCCAGGCACACTGCAGCTGTGAAAGGCATCCCAAGGGGAGCGCAAAAGTGACACAACTTGGCTGCCTCCACTGCTATTTCCATGAGACCATCCCGAATCATAGGCTGATTTTCCTTCCTAGGCTTAAGGTTTGAGTTAGGCCTAGGGTTAGTGTTCTTTTAACCAGAAAGCCCTGAGTTCCAAGAACACAGCAGCTGCGAAGGACTACCCAAGAAGAGCGCAGAAGTGCCTCAACATGCCTGCCTCCACAGCTTTTTCCTTGGGGACGTCCCGAAACGAAGGCTGATTTAGAAGCCTCCAGTTTGGGCTAAAGTTGTGGTTTTTTAAACCAGGAAGCCCTGTGCTCCAAGCACACTGCAGCTGTGAAAGGCATCCCAAGGGGAGCGCAAAAGTGCCACAACATGGCTGTCTCCACAGCTTTTCCCTTGGGATAATTCCTAAACCCAGGCTGATTTAAATGACCAGTGTTACGGTTAGGGTTAGGGTTACGCCTAGGTGTAGAGCTTTTTAAACCAGCAAGCTCTGAGCTCCAGGCACACGGCAGCTGCGAAAGGCATCCCAAGGGGAGCACAAAAGTGCCAGAAAATGGCTGCCTCCACACGTTTTCATTGGCACCATTGCTAAGCCTAGGCTGAATCACCTGCCTCCAGTCTCAGCTAGGGACATGGATTTTTAAACCAGGAAGCCCTGAGCTCCAGGCACACGGCAGCTGTGAAAGGCATCCCAAGGGGAGTACAAAAGTGCAACAACATGGCAGCTTTCACAGCTTTTTCCTTGGCACCATCCCTATACCTAGGCTGATTTATCTGCCTAGGGTTAGGGTTAGGGCTCAGCCAAGGGCAAGGATTTTTTTAACCAGGAAGCCCTGAGTTCCAGGCTTACTGCATCTGCCAAAGGCATCCCAAAGGGAGCGCAGAAGTGCCACAACATGGCTGCTTTCACAGCTTTTTCCTTAGGAAGAACCCTAATACCCGGCTGATTTGCCTTCCTAGGGTTACTGTTAGGCTTAGGCCTAGGACTTTTAAAACCAGGAAGCCCTGTGCTCCAGGCACACTGCAGCTGTTAAAGGCATCCCAAGGGGAGCGCAAAAGTGACACAACTTGGCTGCCTCCACTGCTATTTCCATGAGACCATCCTGAATCATAGGCTGATTTTCCTTCCTAGGCTTAAGGTTTGAGTTAGGCCTAGGGTTAGTGTTCTTTTAACCAGAAAGCCCTGAGTTCCAAGAACACAGCAGCTGCGAAGGACTACCCAAGAAGAGCGCAGAAGTGCCTCAACATGCCTGCCTCCACAGCTTTTTCCTTGGGGACGTCCCGAAACGAAGGCTGATTTAGAAGCCTCCAGTTTGAGCTAAAGTTGTGGTTTTTTACACCAGGAAGCCCTGTGCTCCAAGCACACTGCAGCTGTGAAAGGCATCCCAAGGGGAGGGCAAAAGTGCCACAACATGGCTGTCTCCACAGCTTTTCCCTTAGGATAATTCCTAAACCCAGGCTGATTTAAATGACCAGTGTTACGGTTAGGGTTAGGGTTACGCCTAGGTGTAGAGCTTTTTAAACCAGCAAGCTCTGAGCTCCAGGCACACGGCAGCTGCGAAAGGCATCCCAAGGGGAGCACAAAAGTGCCAGAAAATGGCTGCCTCCACACGTTTTCATTGGCACCATTGCTAAGCCTAGGCTGAATCACCTGCCTCCAGTCTCAGCTAGGGACATGGTTTTTTAAACCAGGAAGCCCTGAGCTCCAGGCACACGGCAGCTGTGAAAGGCATCCCAAGGGGAGTACAAAAGTGCAACAACATGGCAGCTTTCACAGCTTTTTCCTTGGCACCATCCCTATACCTAGGCTGATTTATCTGCCTAGGGTTAGGGTTAGGGCTCAGCCAAGGGCAAGGATTTTTTTAAGCAGGAAGCCCTGAGTTCCAGGCTTACTGCATCTGCCAAAGGCATCCCAAAGGGAGCGCAGAAGTGCCACAACAGGGCTGCTTTCACAGCTTTTTCCTTAGGAAGAACCCTAATACCCGGCTGATTTACCTTCCTAGGGTTACTGTTAGGCTTAGGCCTAGGACTTTTAAAACCAGGAAGCCCTGTGCTCCAGGCACACTGCAGCTGTTAAAGGCATCCCAAGGGGAGCGCAAAAGTGACACAACTTGGCTGCCTCCACTGCTATTTCCATGAGACCATCCCAAATCATAGGCTGATTTTCCTTCCCAGGCTTAAGGTTTGAGTTAGGCCTAGGGTTAGTGTTCTTTTAACCAGAAAGCCCTGAGTTCCAAGAACACAGCAGCTGCGAAGGACTACCCAAGAAGAGCGCAGAAGTGCCTCAACATGCCTGCCTCCACAGCTTTTTCCTTGGGGACGTCCCGAAACGAAGGCTGATTTAGAAGCCTCCAGTTTGGGCTAAAGTTGTGGTTTTTTAAACCAGGAAGCCCTGTGCTCCAAGCACACTGCAGCTGTGAAAGGCATCCCAAGGGGAGCGCAAAAGTGCCACAACATGGCTGTCTCCACAGCTTTTCCCTTGGGATAATTCCTAAACCCAGGCTGATTTAAATGACCAGTGTTACGGTTAGGGTTAGGGTTACGCCTAGGTGTAGAGCTTTTTAAACCAGCAAGCTCTGAGCTCCAGGCACACGGCAGCTGCGAAAGGCATCCCAAGGGGAGCACAAAAGTGACAGAAAATGGCTGCCTCCACACGTTTTCATTGGCACCATTGCTAAGCCTAGGCTGAATCACCTGCCTCCAGTCTCAGCTAGGGACATTGTTTTTTAAACCAGGAAGCCCTGAGCTCCAGGCACACGGCAGCTGTGAAAGGCATCCCAAGGGGAGTACAAAAGTGCAACAACATGGCAGCTTTCACAGCTTTTTCCTTGGCACCATCCCTATACCTAGGCTGATTTATCTGCCTAGGGTTAGGGTTAGGGCTCAGCCAAGGGCAAGGATTTTTTTAACCAGGAAGCCCTGAGTTCCAGGCTTACTGCATCTGCCAAAGGCATCCCAAAGGGAGCGCAGAAGTGCCACAACATGGCTGCTTTCACAGCTTTTTCCTTAGGAAGAACCCTAATACCCGGCTGATTTGCCTTCCTAGGGTTACTGTTAGGCTTAGGCCTAGGACTTTTAAAACCAGGAAGCCCTGTGCTCCAGGCACACTGCAGCTGTTAAAGGCATCCCAAGGGGAGCGCAAAAGTGACACAACTTGGCTGCCTCCACTGCTATTTCCATGAGACCATCCTGAATCATAGGCTGATTTTCCTTCCTAGGCTTAAGGTTTGAGTTAGGCCTAGGGTTAGTGTTCTTTTAACCAGAAAGCCCTGAGTTCCAAGAACACAGCAGCTGCGAAGGACTACCCAAGAAGAGCGCAGAAGTGCCTCAACATGCCTGCCTCCACAGCTTTTTCCTTGGGGACGTCCCGAAACGAAGGCTGATTTAGAAGCCTCCAGTTTGAGCTAAAGTTGTGGTTTTTTACACCAGGAAGCCCTGTGCTCCAAGCACACTGCAGCTGTGAAAGGCATCCCAAGGGGAGGGCAAAAGTGCCACAACATGGCTGTCTCCACAGCTTTTCCCTTAGGATAATTCCTAAACCCAGGCTGATTTAAATGACCAGTGTTACGGTTAGGGTTAGGGTTACGCCTAGGTGTAGAGCTTTTTAAACCAGCAAGCTCTGAGCTCCAGGCACACGGCAGCTGCGAAAGGCATCCCAAGGGGAGCACAAAAGTGCCAGAAAATGGCTGCCTCCACACGTTTTCATTGGCACCATTGCTAAGCCTAGGCTGAATCACCTGCCTCCAGTCTCAGCTAGGGACATGGTTTTTTAAACCAGGAAGCCCTGAGCTCCAGGCACACGGCAGATGTGAAAGGCATCCCAAGGGGAGTACAAAAGTGCAACAACATGGCAGCTTTCACAGCTTTTTCCTTGGCACCATCCCTATACCTAGGCTGATTTATCTGCCTAGGGTTAGGGTTAGGGCTCAGCCAAGGGCAAGGATTTTTTTAACCAGGAAGCCCTGAGTTCCAGGCTTACTGCATCTGCCAAAGGCATCCCAAAGGGAGCGCAGAAGTGCCACAACAGGGCTGCTTTCACAGCTTTTTCCTTAGGAAGAACCCTAATACCCGGCTGATTTACCTTCCTAGGGTTACTGTTAGGCTTAGGCCTAGGACTTTTAAAACCAGGAAGCCCTGTGCTCCAGGCACACTGCAGCTGTTAAAGGCATCCCAAGGGGAGCGCAAAAGTGACACAACTTGGCTGCCTCCACTGCTATTTCCATGAGACCATCCCAAATCATAGGCTGATTTTCCTTCCTAGGCTTAAGGTTTGAGTTAGGCCTAGGGTTAGTGTTCTTTTAACCAGAAAGCCCTGAGTTCCAAGAACACAGCAGCTGCGAAGGACTACCCAAGAAGAGCGCAGAAGTGCCTCAACATGCCTGCCTCCACAGCTTTTTCCTTGGGGACGTCCCGAAACGAAGGCTGATTTAGAAGCCTCCAGTTTGGGCTAAAGTTGTGGTTTTTTAAACCAGGAAGCCCTGTGCTCCAAGCACACTGCAGCTGTGAAAGGCATCCCAAGGGGAGCGCAAAAGTGCCACAACATGGCTGTCTCCACATCTTTTCCCTTGGGATAATTCCTAAATACAGGCTGATTTAAATGACCAGTGTTACGGTTAGGGTTAGGGTTACGCCTAGGTGTAGAGCTTTTTAAACCAGCAAGCTCTGAGCTCCAGGCACACGGCAGCTGCGAAAGGCATCCCAAGGGGAGCACAAAAGTGCCAGAAAATGGCTGCCTCCACACGTTTTCATTGGCACCATTGCTAAGCCTAGGCTGAATCACCTGCCTCCAGTCTCAGCTAGGGACATTGTTTTTTAAACCAGGAAGCCCTGAGCTCCAGGCACACGGCAGCTGTGAAAGGCATCCCAAGGGGAGTACAAAAGTGCAACAACATGGCAGCTTTCACAGCTTTTTCCTTGGCACCATCCCTATACCTAGGCTGATTTATCTGCCTAGGGTTAGGGTAAGGGCTCAGCCAAGGGCAAGGATTTTTTTAACCAGGAAGCCCTGAGTTCCAGGCTTACTGCATCTGCCAAAGGCATCCCAAAGGGAGCGCAGAAGTGCCACAACATGGCTGCTTTCACAGCTTTTTCCTTAGGAAGAACCCTAATACCCGGCTGATTTACCTTCCTACGGTTACTGTTAGGCTTAGGCCTAGGACTTTTAAAACCAGGAAGCCCTGTGCTCCAAGCACACTGCAGCTGTGAAAGGCATCCCAAGGGGAGCACAAAAGTGCCAGAAAATGGCTGCCTCCACACGTTTTCATTGGCACCATCTCTAAGCCTATGCTGAATCACCTGCCTCCAGTCTCAGCTAGGGACATGGTTTTTTAAACCAGGAAGCCCTGAGCTCCAGGCACACGGCAGCTGTGAAAGGCATCCCAAGGGGAGTACAAAAGTGCAACAACATGGCAGCTTTCACAGCTTTTTCCTTGGCACCATCCCTGTACCTAGGCTGATTTATCTGCCTAGGGTTAGGGTTAGGGCTCAGCCTAGGGCTAGGATTTTTTAACCAGGAAGCCCTGAGTTCCAGGCTTACTGCATCTGCCAAAGGCATCCCAAAGGGAGCGCAGAAGTGCCACAACATGGCTGCTTTCACAGCTTTTTCCTTAAGAAGAACCCTAATACCCGGCTGATTTACCTTCCTAGGGTTACTGTTAGGCTTAGGCCTAGGACTTTTAAAACCAGGAAGCCCTGTGCTCCAGGCACACTGCAGCTGTTAAAGGCATCCCAAGGGGAGCGCAAAAGTGACACAACTTGGCTGCCTCCACTGCTATTTCCATGAGACCATCCCGAATCATAGGCTGATTTTCCTTCCTAGGCTTAAGGTTTGAGTTAGGCCTAAGGTTAGTGCTCTTTTAACCAGAAAGCCCTGAGTTCCAAGAACACAGCAGCTGCGAAGGACTACCCAAGAAGAGCGCAGAAGTGCCTCAACATGCCTGCCTCCACAGCTTTTTCCTTGTGGACGTCCTGAAACGAAGGCTGATTTAGAAGCCTCCAGTTCGAGCTAAAGTTGTGGTTTTTTAAACCAGGAAGCCCTGTGCTCCAAGCACACTGCAGCTGTGAAAGGCATCCCAAGGGGAGCGCAAAAGTGCCACAACATGGCTGTCTCCACAGCTTTTCCCTTGGGATAATTCCTAAATACAGGCTGATTTAAATGACCAGTGTTACGGTTAGGGTTAGGGTTACGCCTAGGTGTAGAGCTTTTTAAACCAGCAAGCTCTGAGCTCCAGGCACACGGCAGCTGCGAAAGGCATCCCAAGGGGAGCACAAAAGTGACAGAAAATGGCTGCCTCCACACGTTTTCATTGGCACCATTGCTAAGCCTAGGCTGGATCACCTGCCTCCAGTCTCAGCTAGGGACATTGTTTTTTAAACCAGGAAGCCCTGAGCTCCAGGCACACGGCAGCTGTGAAAGGCATCCCAAGGGGAGTACAAAAGTGCAACAACATGGCAGCTTTCACAGCTTTTTCCTTGGCACCATCCCTATACCTAGGCTGATTTATCTGCCTAGGGTTAGGGTTAGGGCTCAGCCAAGGGCAAGGATTTTTTTAACCAGGAAGCCCTGAGTTCCAGGCTTACTGCATCTGCCAAAGGCATCCCAAAGGGAGCGCAGAAGTGCCACAACATGGCTGCTTTCACAGCTTTTTCCTTAGGAAGAACCCTAATACCCGGCTGATTTACCTTCCTAGGGTTACTGTTAGGCTTAGGCCTAGGACTTTTAAAACCAGGAAGCCCTGTGCTCCAGGCACACTGCAGCTGTTAAAGGCATCCCAAGGGGAGCGCAAAAGTGACACAACTTGGCTGCCTCCACTGCTATTTCCATGAGACCATCCCGAATCATAGGCTGATTTTCCTTCCTAGGCTTAAGGTTTGAGTTAGGCCTAGGGTTAGTGTTCTTTTAACCAGAAAGCCCTGAGTTCCAAGAAGACAGCAGCTGCGAAGGACTACCCAAGAAGAGCGCAGAAGTGCCTCAACATGCCTTCCTCCACAGCTTTTTTCGTTGGGGACGTCCCGAAACGAAGGCTGATTTCGAAGCCTCCAGTTTGGGCTAAAGTTGTGGTTTTTTAAACCAGGAAGCCCTGTGCTCCAAGCACACTGCAGCTGTGAAAGGCATCCCAAGGGGAGCGCAAAAGTGCCACAACATGGCTGTCTCCACAGCTTTTCCCTTGGGATAATTCCTAAACCCAGGCTGATTTAAATGACCAGTGTTACGGTTAGGGTTATGGTTAAGCCTAGGTGTAGAGCTTTTTAAACCAGCAAGCTCTGAGCTCCAGGCACACGGCAGCTGCGAAAGGCATCCCAAGGGGAGCACAAAAGTGCCAGAAAATGGCTGCCTCCACACGTTTTCATTGGCACCATTGCTAAGCCTAGCCTGAATCACCTGCCTCCAGTCTCAGCTAGGGACATGGTTTTTTAAACCAGGAAGCCCTGAGCTCCAGGCACTTGGCAGCTGTGAAAGGCATCCCAAGGGGAGTACAAAAGTGCAACAACATGGCAGCTTTCACAGCTTTTTCCTTGGCACCATCCCTATACCTAGGCTGATTTATCTGCCTAGGGTTAGGGTTAGGGCTCAGCCAAGGGCAAGGATTTTTTTAAGCAGGAAGCCCTGAGTTCCAGGCTTACTGCATCTGCCAAAGGCATCCCAAAGGGAGCGCAGAAGTGCCACAACATGGCTGCTTTCACAGCTTTTTCCTTAGGAAGAACCCTAATACCCGGCTGATTTACCTTCCTAGGGTTACTGTTAGGCTTAGGCCTAGGACTTTTAAAACCAGGAAGCCCTGTGCTCCAGGCACACTGCAGCTGTGAAAGGCATCCTAAGGGGAGCGCAAAAGTGACA
Source organism: Ammospiza nelsoni (assembly GCF_027579445.1). Classification (NCBI taxonomy): domain Eukaryota; kingdom Metazoa; phylum Chordata; class Aves; order Passeriformes; family Passerellidae; genus Ammospiza; species Ammospiza nelsoni. Next base: position 1,997,261 of record NW_026683187.1, read on the forward strand.
CAACTTGGCTGCCTCCACTGCTATTTCCATGAGACCATCCCGAATCATAGGCTGATTTTCCTTCCTAGGCTTAAGGTTTGAGTTAGGCCTAGGGTTAGTGTTCTTTTAACCAGAAAGCCCTGAGTTCCAAGAACACAGCAGCTGCGAAGGACTACCCAAGAAGAGCGCAGAAGTGCCTCAACATGCCTGCCTCCACAGCTTTTTCCTTGGGGACGTCCCGAAACGAAGGCTGATTTAGAAGCCTCCAGTTTGGGCTAAAGTTGTGGTTTTTTAAACCAGGAAGCCCTGTGCTCCAAGCACACTGCAGCTGTGAAAGGCATCCCAAGGGGAGCGCAAAAGTGCCACAACATGGCTGTCTCCTCAGCTTTTCCCTTGGGATAATTCCTAAACCCAGGCTGATTTAAATGACCAGTGTTACGGTTAGGGTTAGGGTTACGCCTAGGTGTAGAGCTTTTTAAACCAGCAAGCTCTGAGCTCCAGGCACACGGCAGCTGCGAAAGGCATCCCAAGGGGAGCACAAAAGTGCCAGAAAATGGCTGCCTCCACACGTTTTCATTGGCACCATTGCTAAGCCTAGGCTGAATCACCTGCCTCCAGTCTCAGCTAGGGACATTGTTTTTTAAACCAGGAAGCCCTGAGCTCCAGGTACACGGCAGCTGTGAAAGGCATCCCAAGGGGAGTACAAAAGTGCAACAACATGGCAGCTTTCACAGCTTTTTCCTTGGCACCATCCCTATACCTAGGCTGATTTATCTGCCTAGGGTTAGGGTTAGGGCTCAGCCAAGTGCAAGGATTTTTTAACCAGGAAGCCCTGAGTTCCAGGCTTACTGCATCTGCCAAAGGCATCCCAAAGGGAGCGCAGAAGTGCCACAACATGGCTGCTTTCACAGCTTTTTCCTTAGGAAGAACCCTAATACCCGGCTGATTTACCTTCCTAGGGTTACTGTTAGGCTTAGGCCTAGGACTTTTAAAACCAGGAAGCCCTGTGCTCCAGGCACACTGCAGCTGTTAAAGGCATCCCAAGGGGAGCGCAAAAGTGACACAACTTGGCTGCCTCCACTGCTATTTCCATGAGACCATCCCGAATCATAGGCTGATTTTCCTTCCTAGGCTTAAGGTTTGAGTTAGGCCTAGGGTTAGTGTTCTTTTAACCAGAAAGCCCTGAGTTCCAAGAACACAGCAGCTGCGAAGGACTACCCAAGAAGAGCGCAGAAGTGCCTCAACATGCCTGCCTCCACAGCTTTTTCCTTGGGGACGTCCCGAAACGAAGGCTGATTTGGAAGCCTCCAGTTTGGGCTAAAGTTGTGGTTTTTTAAAGCAGGAAGCCCTGTGCTCCAAGCACACTGCAGCTGTGAAAGGCATCCCAAGGGGAGCGCAAAAGTGCCACAACATGGCTGTCTCCACAGCTTTTCCCTTGGGATAATTCCTAAAACCAGGCTGATTTAAATGACCAGTGTTACGGTTAGGGTTAGGGTTACGCCTAGGTGTAGAGCTTTTTAAACCAGCAAGCTCTGAGCTCCAGGCACACGGCAGCTGCGAAATGCATCCCAAAGGGAGCACAAAAGTGCCAGAAAATGGCTGCCTCCACACGTTTTCATTGGCACCATTGCTAAGCCTAGGCTGAATCACCTGCCTCCAGTCTCAGCTAGGGACATTGTTTTTTAAACTAGGAAGCCCTGAGCTCCAGGCACACGGCAGCTGTGAAAGGCATCCCAAGGGGAGTACAAAAGTGCAACAACATGGCAGCTTTCACAGCTTTTTCCTTGGCACCATCCCTATACCTAGGCTGATTTATCTGCCTAGGGTTAGGCTTAGGGCTCAGCCAAGGGCAAGGATTTTTTTAACCAGGAAGCCCTGAGTTCCAGGCTTACTGCATCTGCCAAAGGCATCCCAAAGGGAGCGCAGAAGTGCCACAACATGGCTGCTTTCACAGCTTTTTCCTTAGGAAGAACCCTAATACCCGGCTGATTTACCTTCCTAGGGTTACTGTTAGGCTTAGGCCTAGGACTTTTAAAACCAGGAAGCCCTGTGCTCCAGGCACACTGCAGCTGTGAAAGGCATCCCAAGGGGAGCGCAAAAGTGACACAACTTGGCTGCCTCCACTGCTATTTCCATGAGACCATCCCGAATCATAGGCTGATTTTCCTTCCTAGGCTTAAGGTTTGAGTTAGGCCTAGGGTTAGTGTTCTTTTAACCAGAAAGCCCTGAGTTCCAAGAACACAGCAGCTGCGAAGGACTACCCAAGAAGAGCGCAGAAGTGCCTCAACATGCCTGCCTCCACAGCTTTTTCCTTGGGGACGTCCTGAAACGAAGGCTGATTTAGAAGCCTCCAGTTTGGGCTAAAGTTGTGGTTTTTTAAACCAGGAAGCCCTGTGCTCCAAGCACACTGCAGCTGTGAAAGGCATCCCAAGGGGAGCGCAAAAGTGCCACAACATGGCTGTCTCCACAGCTTTTCCCTTGGGATAATTCCTAAACCCAGGCTGATTTAAATGACCAGTGTTACGGTTAGGGTTAGGGTTACGCCTAGGTGTAGAGCTTTTTAAACCAGCAAGCTCTGAGCTCCAGGCACACGGCAGCTGTGAAAGGCATCCCAAGGGGAGTACAAAAGTGCAACAACATGGCAGCTTTCACAGCTTTTTCCTTGGCACCATCCCTATACCTAGGCTGATTTATCTGCCTAGGGTTAGGGTTAGGGCTCAGCCTAGGGCTACGATTTTTTTAACCAGGAAGCCCTGTGTTCCAGGCTTACTGCATCTGCCAAACTCATCCCAAAGGGAGCGCAGAAGTGCCACAACATGGCTGCTTTCACAGCTTTTTCCTTAGGAAGAACCCTAATACCCGGCTGATTTACCTTCCTAGGGTTACTGTTAGGCTTAGGCCTAGGACTTTTAAAACCAGGAAGCCCTGTGCTCCAGGCACACTGCAGCTGTGAAAGGCATCCCAAGGGGAGCGCAAAAGTGACACAACTTGGCTGCCTCCACTGCTATTTCCATGAGACCATCCCGAATCATAGGCTGATTTTCCTTCCTAGGCTTAAGGTTTGAGTTAGGCCTAGGGTTAGTGTTCTTTTAACCAGAAAGCCCTGAGTTCCAAGAACACAGCAGCTGCGAAGGACTACCCAAGAAGAGCGCAGAAGTGCCTCAACATGCCTGCCTCCACAGCTTTTTCCTTGGGGACGTCCCGAAACGAAGGCTGATTTAGAAGCCTCCAGTTTGGGCTAAAGTTGTGGTTTTTTAAACCAGGAAGCCCTGTGCTCCAAGCACACTGCAGCTGTGAAAGGCATCCCAAGGGGAGCGCAAAAGTGCCACAACATGGCTGTCTCCACAGCTTTTCCCTTAGGATAATTCCTAAACACAGGCTGATTTAAATGACCAGTGTTACGGTTAGGGTTAGGGTTAAGCCTAGGTGTAGAGCTTTTTAAACCAGCAAGCTCTGAGCTCCAGGCACACGGCAGCTGCGAAAGGCATCCCAAGGGGAGCACAAAAGTGCCAGAAAATGGCTGCCTCCACACGTTTTCATTGGCGCCATTGCTAAGCCTAGGCTGAATCACCTGCCTCCAGTCTCAGCTAGGGACATGGTTTTTTAAACCAGGAAGCCCTGAGCTCCAGGCACTTGGCAGCTGTGAAAGACATCCCAAGGGGAGTACAAAAGTGCAACAACATGGCAGCTTTCACAGCTTTTTCCTTGGCACCATCCCTATACCTAGGCTGATTTATCTGCCAAGGGTTAGGGTTAGGGCTCAGCCTAGGGCTAGGATTTTTTAACCAGGAAGCCCTGAGTTCCAGGCTTACTGCATCTGCCAAAGGCATCCCAAAGGGAGCGCAGAAGTGCCACAACATGGCTGCTTTCACAGCTTTTTCCTTAGGAAGAACCCTAATACCCGGCTGATTTACCTTCCTAGGGTTACTGTTAGGCTTAGGCCTAGGACTTTTAAAACCAGGAAGCCCTGTGCTCCAGGCACACTGCAGCTGTGAAAGGCATCCCAAGGGGAGCGCAAAAGTGACACAACTTGGCTGCCTCCACTGCTATTTCCATGAGACCATCCCGAATCATAGGCTGATTTTCCTTCCTAGGCTTAAGGTTTGAGTTAGGCCTAGGTTTAGTGTTCTTTTAACCAGAAAGCCCTGAGTTCCAAGAAGACAGCAGCTGCGAAGGACTACCCAAGAAGAGCGCAGAAGTGCCTCAACATGCCTGCCTCCACAGCTTTTTCCTTGGGGACGTCCTGAAACGAAGGCTGATTTAGAAGCCTCCAGTTTGGGCTAAAGTTGTGGTTTTTTAAACCAGGAAGCCCTGTGCTCCAAGCACACTGCAGCTGTGAAAGGCATCCCAAGGGGAGCGCAAAAGTGCCACAACATGGCTGTCTCCACAGCTTTTCCCTTGGGATAATTCCTAAACCCAGGCTGATTTAAATGACCAGTGTTACGGTTAGGGTTAGGGTTACGCCTAGGTGTAGAGCTTTTTAAACCAGCAAGCTCTGAGCTCCAGGCACACGGCAGCTGTGAAAGGCATCCCAAGGGGAGCACAAAAGTGCCAGAAAATGGCTGCCTCCACACGTTTTCATTGGCACCATTGCTAAGCCTAGGCTGAATCACCTGCCTCCAGTCTCAGCTAGGGACATGGTTTTTTAAACCAGGAAGCCCTGAGCTCCAGGCACACGGCAGCTGTGAAAGGCATCCCAAGGGGAGTACAAAAGTGCAACAACATGGCAGCTTTCACAGCTTTTTCCTTGGCACAATCCCTATACCTAGGCTGATTTATCTGCCTAGGGTTAGGGTTAGGGCTCAGCCTAGGGCTAGGATTTTTTAACCAGGAAGCCCTGAGTTCCAGGCTTACTGCATCTGCCAAAGGCATCCCAAAGGGAGCGCAGAAGTGCCACAACATGGCTGCTTTCACAGCTTTTTCCTTAGGAAGAACCCTAATACCCGGCTGATTTACCTTCCTAGGGTTACTGTTAGGCTTAGGCCTAGGACTTTTAAAACCAGGAAGCCCTGTGCTCCAGGCACACTGCAGCTGTTAAAGGCATCCCAAGGGGAGCGCAAAAGTGACACAACTTGGCTGCCTCCACTGCTATTTCCATGAGACCATCCCAAATCATAGGCTGATTTTCCTTCCTAGGCTTAAGGTTTGAGTTAGGCCTAGGGTTAGTGTTCTTTTAACCAGAAAGCCCTGAGTTCCAAGAAGACAGCAGCTGCGAAGGACTACCCAAGAAGAGCGCAGAAGTGCCTCAACATGCCTGCCTCCACAGCTTTTTCCTTGGGGACGTCCCGAAACGAAGGCTGATTTAGAAGCCTCCAGTTTGGGCTAAAGTTGTGGTTTTTTAAACCAGGAAGCCCTGTGCTCCAAGCACACTGCAGCTGTGAAAGGCATCCCAAGGGGAGCGCAAAAGTGCCACAATATGGCTGTCTCCACATCTTTTCCCTTGGGATAATTCCTAAATACAGGCTGATTTAAATGACCAGTGTTACGGTTAGGGTTAGGGTTACGCCTAGGTGTAGAGCTTTTTAAACCAGCAAGCTCTGAGCTCCAGGCACACGGCAGCTGCGAAAGGCATCCCAAGGGGAGCACAAAAGTGCCAGAAAATGGCTGCCTCCACACGTTTTCATTGGCACCATTGCTAAGCCTAGGCTGAATTACCTGCCTCCAGTCTCAGCTAGGGACATTGTTTTTTAAACCAGGAAGCCCTGAGCTCCAGGCACACGGCAGCTGTGAAAGGCATCCCAAAGGGAGTACAAAAGTGCAACAACATGGCAGCTTTCACAGCTTTTTCCTTGGCACCATCCCTATACATAGGCTGATTTATCTGCCTAGGGTTAGGGTTAGGGCTCAGCCAAGGGCAAGGATTTTTTTAACCAGGAAGCCCTGAGTTCCAGGCTTACTGCATCTGCCAAAGGCATCCCAAAGGGAGCGCAGAAGTGCCACAACATGGCTGCTTTCACAGCTTTTTCCTTAGGAAGAACCCTAATACCCGGCTGATTTACCTTCCTAGGGTTACTGTTAGGCTTAGGCCTAGGACTTTTAAAACCAGGAAGCCCTGTGCTCCAGGCACACTGCAGCTGTTAAAGGCATCCCAAGGGGAGCGCAAAAGTGACACAACTTGGCTGCCTCCACTGCTATTTCCATGAGACCATCCCGAATCATAGGCTGATTTTCCTTCCTAGGCTTAAGGTTTGAGTTAGGCCTAGGGTTAGTGTTCTTTTAACCAGAAAGCCCTGAGTTCCAAGAACACAGCAGCTGCGAAGGACTACCCAAGAAGAGCGCAGAAGTGCCTCAACATGCCTGCCTCCACAGCTTTTTCCTTGGGGACGTCCCGAAATGAAGGCTGATTTAGAAGCCTCCAGTTTGGGCTAAAGTTGTGGTTTTTTAAACCAGGAAGCCCTGTGCTCCAAGCACACTGCAGCTGTGAAAGGCATCCCAAGGGGAGCACAAAAGTGCCAGAAAATGGCTGCCTCCACACGTTTTCATTGGCACCATCTCTAAGCCTATGCTGAATCACCTGCCTCCAGTCTCAGCTAGGGACATGGTGTTTTAAACCAGGAAGCCCTGAGCTCCAGGCACACGGCAGCTGTGAAAGGCATCCCAAGGGGAGTACAAAAGTGCAACAACATGGCAGCTTTCACAGCTTTTTCCTTGGCACCATCCCTGTACCTAGGCTGATTTATCTGCCTAGGGTTAGGGTTAGGGCTCAGCCTAGGGCTAGGATTTTTTAACCAGGAAGCCCTGAGTTCCAGGCTTACTGCATCTGCCAAAGGCATCCCAAAGGGAGCGCAGAAGTGCCACAACATGGCTGCTTTCACAGCTTTTTCCTTAAGAAGAACCCTAATACCCGGCTGATTTACCTTCCTAGGGTTACTGTTAGGCTTAGGCCTAGGACTTTTAAAACCAGGAAGCCCTGTGCTCCAGGCACACTGCAGCTGTGAAAGGCATCCCAAGGGGAGCGCAAAAGTGACACAACTTGGCTGCCTCCACTGCTATTTCCATGAGACCATCCCGAATCATAGGCTGATTTTCCTTCCTAGGCTTAAGGTTTGAGTTAGGCCTAAGGTTAGTGTTCTTTTAACCAGAAAGCCCTGAGTTCCAAGAACACAGCAGCTGCGAAGGACTACCCAAGAAGAGCGCAGAAGTGCCTCAACATGCCTGCCTCCACAGCTTTTTCCTTGGGGACGTCCCGAAACGAAGGCTGATTTCGAAGCCTCCAGTTTGGGCTAAAGTTGTGGTTTTTTAAACCAGGAAGCCCTGTGCTCCAAGCACACTGCAGCTGTGAAAGGCATCCCAAGGGGAGCGCAAAAGTGCCACAACATGGCTGTCTCCACAGCTTTTCCCTTGGGATAATTCCTAAACCCAGGCTGATTTAAATGACCAGTGTTACGGTTAGGGTTAGGGTTAAGCCTAGGTGTAGAGCTTTTTAAACCAGCAAGCTCTGAGCTCCAGGCACACGGCAGCTGCGAAAGGCATCCCAAGGGGAGCACAAAAGTGCCAGAAAATGGCTGCCTCCTCACGTTTTCATTGGCACCATTGCTAAGCCTAGGCTGAATTACCTGCCTCCAGTCTCAGCTAGGGACATGGTTTTTTAAACCAGGAAGCCCTGAGCTCCAGGCACACGGCAGCTGTGAAAGGCATCCCAAGGGGAGTACAAAAGTGCAACAACATGGCAGCTTTCACAGCTTTTTCCTTGGCACCATCCCTATACCTAGGCTGATTTATCTGCCTAGGGTTAGGTTTAGGGCTCAGCCTAGGGCTAGGATTTTTATAACCAGGAAGCCCTGAGTTCCAGGCTTACTGCATCTGCCAAAGGCATCCCAAAGGGAGCGCAGAAGTGCCACAACATGGCTGCTTTCACAGCTTTTTCCTTAGGAAGAACCCTAATACCCGGCTGATTTACCTTCCTAGGGTTACTGTTAGGCTTAGGCCTAGGACTTTTAAAACCAGGAAGCCCTGTGCTCCAGGCACACTGCAGCTGTTAAAGGCATCCCAAGGGGAGCGCAAAAGTGACACAACTTGGCTGCCTCCACTGCTATTTCCATGAGACCATCCCGAATCATAGGCTGATTTTCCTTCCTAGGCTTAAGGTTTGAGTTAGGCCTAGGGTTAGTGTTCTTTTAACCAGAAAGCCCTGAGTTCCAAGAAGACAGCAGCTGCGAAGGACTACCCAAGAAGAGCGCAGAAGTGCCTCAACATGCCTTCCTCCACAGCTTTTTCCTTGGGGACGTCCCGAAACGAAGGCTGATTTCGAAGCCTCCAGTTTGGGCTAAAGTTGTGGTTTTTTAAACCAGGAAGCCCTGTGCTCCAAGCACACTGCAGCTGTGAAAGGCATCCCAAGGGGAGCGCAAAAGTGCCACAACATGGCTGTCTCCACAGCTTTTCCCTTGGGATAATTCCTAAACCCAGGCTGATTTAAATGACCAGTGTTACGGTTAGGGTTATGGTTAAGCCTAGGTGTAGAGCTTTTTAAACCAGCAAGCTCTGAGCTCCAGGCACACGGCAGCTGCGAAAGGCATCCCAAGGGGAGCACAAAAGTGCCAGAAAATGGCTGCCTCCACACGTTTTCATTGGCACCATTGCTAAGCCTAGCCTGAATCACCTGCCTCCAGTCTCAGCTAGGGACATGGTTTTTTAAACCAGGAAGCCCTGAGCTCCAGGCACTTGGCAGCTGTGAAAGGCATCCCAAGGGGAGTACAAAAGTGCAACAACATGGCAGCTTTCACAGCTTTTTCCTTGGCACCATCCCTATACCTAGGCTGATTTATCTGCCTAGGGTTAGGGTTAGGGCTCAGCCAAGGGCAAGGATTTTTTTAAGCAGGAAGCCCTGAGTTCCAGGCTTACTGCATCTGCCAAAGGCATCCCAAAGGGAGCGCAGAAGTGCCACAACATGGCTGCTTTCACAGCTTTTTCCTTAGGAAGAACCCTAATACCCGGCTGATTTACCTTCCTAGGGTTACTGTTAGGCTTAGGCCTAGGACTTTTAAAACCAGGAAGCCCTGTGCTCCAGGCACACTGCAGCTGTTAAAGGCATCCCAAGGGGAGCGCAGAAGTACCACAACATGGCTGCTTTCGCAGCTTTTTCCTTAGGAAGAACCCTAATACCCGGCTGATTTACCTTCCTGGGGTTACTGTTAGGTTTAGGCCTAGGACTTTTAAAACCAGTAAGCCCTGTGCTCCAGGCACACTGCAGCTGTTAAAGGCATCCCAAGGGCGGCGCAAAAGTGACACAACTTGGCTGCCTCCACTGCTATTTCCATGAGACCATCCCGAATCATAGGCTGATTTTCCTTCCTAGGCTTAAGGTTTGAGTTAGGCCTAGGGTTAGTGTTCTTTTAACCAGAAAGCCCTGAGTTCCAAGAAGACAGCAGCTGCGAAGGACTACCCAAGAAGAGCGCAGAAGTGCCTCAACATGCCTGCCTCCACAGCTTTTTCCTTGGGGACGTCCCGAAACGAAGGCTGATTTAGAAGCCTCCAGTTTGGGCTAAAATTGTGGTTTTTTACACCAGGAAGCCCTGTGCTCCAAGCACACTGCAGCTGTGAAAGGCATCCCAAGGGGAGCGCAAAAGTGCCACAACATGGCTGTCTCCACAGCTTTTCCCTTGGGATAATTCCTAAACCCAGGCTGATTTAAATGACCAGTGTTACGGTTAGTGTTAGGGTTACGCCTAGGTGTAGAGCTTTTTAAACCAGCAAGCTCTGAGCTCCAGGCACACGGCAGCTGCGAAAGGCATCCCAAGGGGAGCACAAAAGTGCCAGAAAATGGCTGCCTCCACACGTTTTCATTGGCACCATTGCTAAGCCTAGGCTGAATCACCTGCCTCCAGTCTCAGCTAGGGACATGGTTTTTTAAACCAGGAAGCCCTGAGCTCCAGGCACACGGCAGCTGTGAAAGGCATCCCAAGGGGAGTACAAAAGTGCAACAACATGGCAGCTTTCACAGCTTTTTCCTTGGCACCATCCCTATACCTAGGCTGATTTATCTGCCTAGGGTTAGGGTTAGGGCTCAGCCTAGGGCTAGGATTTTTTTAACCAGGAAGCCCTGAGTTCCAGGCTTACTGCATCTGCCAAAGGCATCCCAAAGGGAGCGCAGAAGTGCCACAACATGGCTGCTTTCACAGCTTTTTCCTTAGGAAGAACCCTAATACCCGGCTGATTTACCTTCCTAGGGTTACTGTTAGGCTTAGGCCTAGGACTTTTAAAACCAGGAAGCCCTGTGCTCCAGGCACACTGCAGCTGTTAAAGGCATCCCAAGGGGAGCGCAAAAGTGACACAACTTGGCTGCCTCCACTGCTATTTCCATGAGACCATCCCGAATCATAGGCTGATTTTCCTTCCTAGGCTTAAGGTTTGAGTTAGGCCTAGGGTTAGTGTTCTTTTAACCAGAAAGCCCTGAGTTCCAAGAACACAGCAGCTGCGAAGGACTACCCAAGAAGAGCGCAGAAGTGCCTCAACATGCCTGCCTCCACAGCTTTTTCCTTGGGGACGTCCCGAAACGAAGGCTGATTTAGAAGCCTCCAGTTTGGGCTAAAGTTGTGGTTTTTTACACCAGGAAGCCCTGTGCTCCAAGCACACTGCAGCTGTGAAAGGCATCCCAAGGGGAGCGCAAAAGTGCCACAACATGGCTGCTTTCACAGCTTTTTCCTTGGCACCATCCCTATACCTAGGCTGATTTATCTGCCTAGGGTTAGGGTTAGGGCTCAGCCTAGGGCTAGGATTTTTTTAACCAGGAAGCCCTGAGTTCCAGGCTTACTGCATCTGCCAAAGGCATCCCAAAGGGAGCGCAGAAGTGCCACAACATGGCTGCTTTCACAGCTTTTTCCTTAGGAAGAACCCTAATACCCGGCTGATTTACCTTCCTAGGGTTACTGTTAGGCTTAGGCCTAGGACTTTTAAAACCAGGAAGCCCTGTGCTCCAGGCACACTGCAGCTGTTAAAGGCATCCCAAGGGGAGCGCAAAAGTGACACAACTTGGCTGCCTCCACTGCTATTTCCATGAGACCATCCCGAATCATAGGCTGATTTTCCTTCCTAGGCTTAAGGTTTGAGTTAGGCCTAGGGTTAGTGTTCTTTTAACCAGAAAGCCCTGAGTTCCAATGTAAGGTTTTCTGTGTTGCTGTTCTGGTGGCCTGGAAAAGCCCAGGGATGGCCTTGGAGAGCCGACGCTTCAAAGGACGAGGAGAGACTTCTGATCTTGTCTCGGTCTTGGTGTTTATTAATTGTTTATCTAAAAGATTTTCTTTCAGCCCGACAGAGGTCTGCACAGCAAGTCAGCCATGGGCACACTCCCGAAGCCCCCGGGCGGTCACTTATCTTTATATCCGAAGTTACGTGTACAATATTTATCATTTTTCTCCAATACTTTCTGCTCTTATTAACCTGTGCACTTCTAGTAATAACCAATCCCAAAGTGCCACCACCACCACAGAAGATGGAGGCCAAGAAGAAGAAGAAGAAGGACAGGACACGGCCCAATTCCTCCATCTTACTTCTTTAGACACCCCCGTACCAAAATCCTAAACCCTGTGTTTTACACTTCAACTAACTTATCCCTTCACCATTCACCAAGTGGAATCCTCCCAGTCCTCATACAGGTCTCATCTCCTGTGTAGGATCAAAATCCTGCCACCAGACACTTCTGGCAACATTCCAGGATTCCCAAGCCCCCAAAGGGTGGTCTCGGCCTCTCTGCACCTCCATCCTGAGGTGCTGAGATCACACATTCCAAGAACACAGCAGCTGCGAAGGACTACCCAAGAAGAGCGCAGAAGTGCCTCAACATGCCTGCCTCCACAGCTTTTTCCTTGGGGACGTCCCGAAACGAAGGCTGATTTAGAAGCCTCCAGTTTGGGCTAAAGTTGTGGTATTTTACACCAGGAAGCCCTGTGCTCCAAGCACACTGCAGCTGTGAAAGGCATCCCAAGGGGAGCGCAAAAGTGCCACAACATGGCTGTCTCCACAGCTTTTCCCTTGGGATAATTCCTAAACCCAGGCTGATTTAAATGACCAGTGTTACGGTTAGGGTTAGGGTTACGCCTAGGTGTAGAGCTTTTTAAACCAGCAAGCTCTGAGCTCCAGGCACACGGCAGCTGCGAAAGGCATCCCAAGGGGAGCCCAAAAGTGCCAGAAAATGGCTGCCTCCACACGTTTTCATTGGCACCATTGCTAAGCCTAGGCTGAATCACCTGCCTCCAGTCTCAGCTAGGGACATGGTTTTTTAAACCAGGAAGCCCTGAGCTCCAGGCACACGGCAGCTGTGAAAGGCATCCCAAGGGGAGTACAAAAGTGCAACAACATGGCAGCTTTCACAGCTTTTTCCTTGGCACCATCCCTATACCTAGGCTGATTTATCTGCCTAGGGTTAGGGTGAGGGCTCAGCCTAGGGCAAGGATTTTTTTAAGCAGGAAGCCCTGAGTTCCCGGCTTACTGCATCTGCCAAAGGCATCCCAAAGGGAGCGCAGAAGTGCCACAACATGGCTGCTTTCACAGCTTTTTCCTTAGGAAGAACCCTAATACCCGGCTGATTTACCTTCCTAGGGTTACTGTTAGGCTTAGGCCTAGGACTTTTAAAACCAGGAAGCCCTGTGCTCCAGGCACACTGCAGCTGTTAAAGGCATCCCAAGGGGAGCGCAAAAGTGACACAACTTGGCTGCCTCCACTGCTATTTCCATGAGACCATCCCGAATCATAGGCTGATTTTCCTTCCTAGGCTTAAGGTTTGAGTTAGGCCTAGGGTTAGTGTTCTTTTAACCAGAAAGCCCTGAGTTCCAATGTAAGGTTTTCTGTGTTGCTGTTCTGGTGGCCTGGAAAAGCCCAGGGATGGCCTTGGAGAGCCGACGCTTCAAAGGACGAGGAGAGACTTCTGATCTTGTCTCGGTCTTGGTGTTTATTAATTGTTTATCTAAAAGATTTTCTTTCAGCCCGACAGAGGTCTGCACAGCAAGTCAGCCATGGGCACACTCCCGAAGCCCCCGGGCGGTCACTTATCTTTATACCCGAAGTTACGTGTACAATATTTATCATTTTTCTCCAATACTTTCTGCTCTTATTAACCTGTGCACTTCTAGTAATAACCAATCCCAAAGTGCCACCACCACCACAGAAGATGGAGGCCAAGAAGAAGAAGAAGAAGGACAGGACACGGCCCAATTCCTCCATCTTACTTCTTTAGACACCCCCGTACCTAAATCCTAAACCCTGTGTTTTACACTTTAACTAACTTATCCCTTCACCATTCACCAAGTGGAATCCTCCCAGTCCTCATACAGGTCTCATCTCCTGTGTAGGATCAAAATCCTGCCACCAGACACTTCTGGCAACATTCCAGGATTCCCAAGCCCCCAAAGGGTGGTCTCGGCCTCTCTGCACCTCCATCCTGAGGTGCTGAGATCACACATTCCAAGAACACAGCAGCTGCGAAGGACTACCCAAGAAGAGCGCAGAAGTGCCTCAACATGCCTGCCTCCACAGCTTTTTCCTTGGGGACGTCCCGAAACGAAGGCTGATTTAGAAGCCTCCAGTTTGGGCTAAAGTTGTGGTTTTTTACACCAGGAAGCCCTGTGCTCCAAGCACACTGCAGCTGTTAAAGGCATCCCAAGGGGAGCGCAAAAGTGCCACAACATGGCTGTCTCCACAGCTTTTCCCTTGGGATAATTCCTAAACCCAGGCTGATTTAAATGACCAGTGTTACGGTTAGGGTTAGGGTTACGCCTAGGTGTAGAGCTTTTTAAACCAGCAAGCTCTGAGCTCCAGGCACACGGCAGCTGCGAAAGGCATCCCAAGGGGAGCACAAAAGTGCCAGAAAATGGCTGCCTCCACACGTTTTCATTGGCACCATTGCTAAGCCTAGGCTGAATCACCTGCCTCCAGTCTCAGCTAGGGACATGGTTTTTTAAACCAGGAAGCCCTGAGCTCCAGGCACACGGCAGCTGTGAAAGGCATCCCAAGGGGAGTACAAAAGTGCAACAACATGGCAGCTTTCACAGCTTTTTCCTTGGCACCATCCCTATACCTAGGCTGATTTATCTGCCTAGGGTTAGGGTTAGGGCTCAGCCTAGGGCTAGGATTTTTTTAACCAGGAAGCCCTGAGTTCCAGGCTTACTGCATCTGCCAAAGGCATCCCAAAGGGAGCGCAGAAGTGCCACAACATGGCTGCTTTCACAGCTTTTTCCTTAGGAAGAACCCTAATACCCGGCTGATTTACCTTCCTAGGGTTACTGTTAGGCTTAGGCCTAGGACTTTTAAAACCAGGAAGCCCTGTGCTCCAGGCACACTGCAGCTGTGAAAGGCATCCCAAGGGGAGCGCAAAAGTGACACAACTTGGCTGCCTCCACTGCTATTTCCATGAGACCATCCCGAATCATAGGCTGATTTTCCTTCCTAGGCTTAAGGTTTGAGTTAGGCCTAGGGTTAGTGTTCTTTTAACCAGAAAGCCCTGAGTTCCAAGAACACAGCAGCTGCGAAGGACTACCCAAGAAGAGCGCAGAAGTGCCTCAACATGCCTGCCTCCACAGCTTTTTCCTTGGGGACGTCCCGAAACGAAAGCTGATTTAGAAGCCTCCAGTTTGGGCTAAAGTTGTGGTTTTTTGCACCAGGAAGCCCTGTGCTCCAAGCTCACTGCAGCTGTGAAAGGCATCCCAAGGGGAGTGCAAAAGTGCCACAACATGGCTGTCTCCACAGCTTTTCCCTTGGGATAATTCCTAAACCCAGGCTGATTTAAATGACCAGTGTTACGGTTAGGGTTAGGGTTACGCCTAGGTGTAGAGCTTTTTAAACCAGCAAGCTCTGAGCTCCAGGCACACAGCAGCTGCGAAAGGCATCCCAAGGGGAGCACAAAAGTGCCAGAAAATGGCTGCCTCCACACGTTTTCATTGGCACCATTGCTAAGCCTAGGCTGAATCACCTGCCTCCAGTCTCAGCTAGGGACATGGTTTTTTAAACCAGGAAGCCCTGAGCTCCAGGCACACGGCAGCTGTGAAAGGCATCCCAAGGGGAGTACAAAAGTGCAACAACATGGCAGCTTTCACAGCTTTTTCCTTGGCACCATCCCTATACCTAGGCTGATTTATCTGCCTAGGGTTAGGGTTAGGGCTCAGCCTAGGGCAAGGATTTTTTTAAGCAGGAAGCCCTGAGTTCCCGGCTTACTGCATCTGCCAAAGGCATCCCAAAGGGAGCGCAGAAGTGCCACAACATGGCTGCTTTCACAGCTTTTTCCTTAGGAAGAACCCTAATACCCGGCTGATTTACCTTCCTAGGGTTACTGTTAGGCTTAGGCCTAGGACTTTTAAAACCAGGAAGCCCTGTGCTCCAGGCACACTGCAGCTGTTAAAGGCATCCCAAGGGGAGCGCAAAAGTGACACAACTTGGCTGCCTCCACTGCTATTTCCATGAGACCATCCCGAATCATAGGCTGATTTTCCTTCCTAGGCTTAAGGTTTGAGTTAGGCCTAGGGTTAGTGTTCTTTTAACCAGAAAGCCCTGAGTTCCAATGTAAGGTTTTCTGTGTTGCTGTTCTGGTGGCCTGGAAAAGCCCAGGGATGGCCTTGGAGAGCCGACGCTTCAAAGGACGAGGAGAGACTTCTGATCTTGTCTCGGTCTTGGTGTTTATTAATTGTTTATCTAAAAGATTTTCTTTCAGCCCGACAGAGGTCTGCACAGCAAGTCAGCCATGGGCACACTCCCGAAGCCCCCGGGCGGTCACTTATATTTATACCCGAAGTTACGTGTACAATATTTATCATTTTTCTCCAATACTTACTGCTCTTATTAACCTGTGCACTTCTAGTAATAACCAATCCCAAAGTGCCACCACCACCACAGAAGATGGAGGCCAAGAAGAAGAAGAAGAAGGACAGGACACGGCCCAATTCCTCCATCTTACTTCTTTAGACACCCCCGTACCAAAATCCTAAACCCTGTGTTTTACACTTTAACTAACTTATCCCTTCACCATTCACCAAGTGGAATCCTCCCAGTCCTCATACAGGTCTCATCTCCTGTGTAGGATCAAAATCCTGCCACCAGACACTTCTGGCAACATTCCAGGATTCCCGAGCCCCCAAAGGGTGGTCTCGGCCTCTCTGCACCTCCATCCTGAGGTGCTGAGATCACACATTCCAAGAACACAGCAGCTGCGAAGGACTACCCAAGAAGAGCGCAGAAGTGCCTCAACATGCCTGCCTCCACAGCTTTTTCCCTGGGGACGTCCCGAAACGAAGGCTGATTTAGAAGCCTCCAGTTTGGGCTAAAGTTGTGGTATTTTACACCAGGAAGCCCTGTGCTCCAAGCACACTGCAGCTGTGAAAGGCATCCCAAGGGGAGCGCAAAAGTGCCACAACATGGCTGTCTCCACAGCTTTTCCCTTGGGATAATTCCTAAACCCAGGCTGATTTAAATGACCAGTGTTACGGTTAGGGTTAGGGTTACGCCTAGGTGTAGAGCTTTTTAAACCAGCAAGCTCTGAGCTCCAGGCACACGGCAGCTGTGAAAGGCATCCCAAGGGGAGCACAAAAGTGCCAGAAAATGGCTGCCTCCACACGTTTTCATTGGCACCATTGCTAAGCCTAGGCTGAATCACCTGCCTCCAGTCTCAGCTAGGGACATGGTTTTTTAAACCAGGAAGCCCTGAGCTCCAGGCACACGGCAGCTGTGAAAGGCATCCCAAGGGGAGTACAAAAGTGCAACAACATGGCAGCTTTCACAGCTTTTTCCTTGGCACCATCCCTATACCTAGGCTGATTTATCTGCCTAGGGTTAGGGTTAGGGCTCAGCCTAGGGCTAGGATTTTTTTAACCAGGAAGCCCTGAGTTCCAGGCTTACTGCATCTGCCAAAGGCATCCCAAAGGGAGCGCAGAAGTGCCACAACATGGCTGCTTTCACAGCTTTTTCCTTAGGAAGAACCCTAATACCCGGCTGATTTACCTTCCTAGGGTTACTGTTAGGCTTAGGCCTAGGACTTTTAAAACCAGGAAGCCCTGTGCTCCAGGCACACTGCAGCTGTTAAAGGCATCCCAAGGGGAGCGCAAAAGTGACACAACTTGGCTGCCTCCACTGCTATTTCCATGAGACCATCCCGAATCATAGGCTGATTTTCCTTCCTAGGCTTAAGGTTTGAGTTAGGCCTAGGGTTAGTGTTCTTTTAACCAGAAAGCCCTGAGTTCCAAGAACACAGCAGCTGCGAAGGACTACCCAAGAAGAGCGCAGAAGTGCCTCAACATGCCTGCCTCCACAGCTTTTTCCCTGGGGACGTCCCGAAACGAAGGCTGATTTAGAAGCCTCCAGTTTGGGCTAAAGTTGTGGTATTTTACACCAGGAAGCCCTGTGCTCCAAGCACACTGCAGCTGTGAAAGGCATCCCAAGGGGAGCGCAAAAGTGCCACAACATGGCTGTCTCCACAGCTTTTCCCTTGGGATAATTCCTAAACCCAGGCTGATTTAAATGACCAGTGTTACGGTTAGTGTTAGGGTTACGCCTAGGTGTAGAGCTTTTTAAACCAGCAAGCTCTGAGCTCCAGGCACACGGCAGCTGTGAAAGGCATCCCAAGGGGAGCACAAAAGTGCCAGAAAATGGCTGCCTCCACACGTTTTCATTGGCACCATTGCTAAGCCTAGGCTGAATCACCTGCCTCCAGTCTCAGCTAGGGACATGGTTTTTTAAACCAGGAAGCCCTGAGCTCCAGGCACACGGCAGCTGTGAAAGGCATCCCAAGGGGAGTACAAAAGTGCAACAACATGGCAGCTTTCACAGCTTTTTCCTTGGCACCATCCCTATACCTAGGCTGATTTATCTGCCTAGGGTTAGGGTTAGGGCTCAGCCTAGGGCTAGGATTTTTTTAAGCAGGAAGCCCTGAGTTCCAGGCTTACTGCATCTGCCAAAGGCATCCCAAAGGGAGCGCAGAAGTGCCACAACATGGCTGCTTTCACAGCTTTTTCCTTAGGAAGAACCCTAATACCCGGCTGATTTACCTTCCTAGGGTTACTGTTAGGCTTAGGCCTAGGACTTTTAAAACCAGGAAGCCCTGTGCTCCAGGCACACTGCAGCTGTGAAAGGCATCCCAAGGGGAGTACAAAAGTGCAACAACATGGCAGCTTTCACAGCTTTTTCCTTGGCACCATCCCTATACCTAGGCTGATTTATCTGCCTAGGGTTAGGGTTAGGGCTCAGCCTAGGGCTAGGATTTTTTTAAGCAGGAAGCCCTGAGTTCCAGGCTTACTGCATCTGCCAAAGGCATCCCAAAGGGAGCGCAGAAGTGCCACAACATGGCTGCTTTCACAGCTTTTTCCTTAGGAAGAACCCTAATACCCGGCTGATTTACCTTCCTAGGGTTACTGTTAGGCTTAGGCCTAGGACTTTTAAAACCAGGAAGCCCTGTGCTCCAGGCACACTGCAGCTGTTAAAGGCATCCCAAGGGGAGCGCAAAAGTGACACAACTTGGCTGCCTCCACTGCTATTTCCATGAGACCATCCCGAATCATAGGCTGATTTTCCTTCCTAGGCTTAAGGTTTGAGTTAGGCCTAGGGTTAGTGTTCTTTTAACCAGAAAGCCCTGAGTTCCAATGTAAGGTTTTCTGTGTTGCTGTTCTGGTGGCCTGGAAAAGCCCAGGGATGGCCTTGGAGAGCCGACGCTTCAAAGGACGAGGAGAGACTTCTGATCTTGTCTCGGTCTTGGTGTTTATTAATTGTTTATCTAAAAGATTTTCTTTCAGCCCGACAGAGGTCTGCACAGCAAGTCAGCCATGGGCACACTCCCGAAGCCCCCGGGCGGTCACTTATCTTTATACCCGAAGTTACGTGTACAGTATTTATCATTTTTCTCCAATACTTTCTGCTCTTATTAACCTGTGCACTTCTAGTAATAACCAATCCCAAAGTGCCACCACCACCACAGAAGATGGAGGCCAAGAAGAAGAAGAAGAAGGACAGGACACGGCCCAATTCCTCCATCTTACTTCTTTAGACACCCCCGTACCAAAATCCTAAACCCTGTGTTATACACTTTAACTAACTTATCCCTTCACCATTCACCAAGTGGAATCCTCCCAGTCCTCATACAGGTCTCATCTCCTGTGTAGGATCAAAATCCTGCCACCAGACACTTCTGGCAACATTCCAGGATTCCCGAGCCCCCAAAGGGCGGTCTCGGCCTCTCTGCACCTCCATCCTGAGGTGCTGAGATCACACATTCCAAGAACACAGCAGCTGCGAAGGACTACCCAAGAAGTGCGCAGAAGTGCGTCAACATGCCTGCCTCCACAGCTTTTTCCTTGGGGACGTCCCGAAACGAAGGCTGATTTAGAAGCCTCCAGTTTGGGCTAAAGTTGTGGTATTTTACACCAGGAAGCCCTGTGCTCCAAGCACACTGCAGCTGTGAAAGGCATCCCAAGGGGAGCGCAAAAGTGCCACAACATGGCTGTCTCCACAGCTTTTCCCTTGGGATAATTCCTAAACCCAGGCTGATTTAAATGACCAGTGTTACGGTTAGGGTTAGGGTTACGCCTAGGTGTAGAGCTTTTTAAACCAGCAAGCTCTGAGCTCCAGGCACAAGGCAGCTGCGAAAGGCATCCCAAGGGGAGCACAAAAGTGCCAGAAAATGGCTGCCTCCACACGTTTTCATTGGCACCATTGCTAAGCCTAGGCTGAATCACCTGCCTCCAGTCTCAGCTAGGGACATGGTTTTTTAAACCAGGAAGCCCTGAGCTCCAGGCACACGGCAGCTGTGAAAGGCATCCCAAGGGGAGTACAAAAGTGCAACAACATGGCAGCTTTCACAGCTTTTTCCTTGGCACCATCCCTATACCTAGGCTGATTTATCTGCCTAGGCTTAGGGTTAGGGCTCAGCCTAGGGCTAGGATTTTTTTAACCAGGAAGCCCTGAGTTCCAGGCTTACTGCATCTGCCAAAGGCATCCCAAAGGGAGCGGTGAAGTGCCACAACATGGCTGCTTTCACAGCTTTTTCCTTAGGAAGAACCCTAATACCCGGCTGATTTACCTTCCTAGGTTACTGTTAGGCTTAGGCCTAGGACTTTTAAAACCAGGAAGCCCTGTGCTCCAGGCACACTGCAGCTGCGAAAGGCATCCCAAGGGGAGCGCAAAAGTGACACAACTTGGCTGCCTCCACTGCTATTTCCATGAGACCATCCCGAATCATAGGCTGATTTTCCTTCCTAGGCTTAAGGTTTGAGTTAGGCCTAGGGTTAGTGTTCTTTTAACCAGAAAGCCCTGAGTTCCAAGAACAGAGCAGCTGCGAAGGACTACCCAAGAAGAGCGCAGAAGTGCCTCAACATGCCTGCCTCCACAGCTTTTTCCTTGGGGATGTCCCGAAACGAAGGCTGATTTAGAAGCCTCCAGTTTGGGCTAAAGTTGTGGTTTTTTAAACCAGGAAGCCCTGTGCTCCAAGCACACTGCAGCTGTGAAAGGCATCCCAAGGGGAGCGCAAAAGTGCCACAACATGGCTGTGTCCACAGCTTTTCCCTTGGGATAATTCCTAAACCCAGGCTGATTTAAATGACCAGTGTTACGGTTAGGGTTAGGGTTACGCCTAGGTGTAGAGCTTTTTAAACCAGCAAGCTCTGAGCTCCAGGCACACGGCAGCTGCGAAAGGCATCCCAAGGGGAGCACAAAAGGGCCAGAAAATGGCTGCCTCCACACGTTTTCATTGGCACCATTGCTAAGCCTAGGCTGAATCACCTGCCTCCAGTCTCAGCTAGGGACATGGTTTTTTAAACCAGGAAGCCCTGAGCTCCAGGCACACAGCAGCTGTGAAAGGCATCCCAAGGGGAGTACAAAAGTGCAACAACATGGCAGCTTTCACAGCTTTTTCCTTGGCACCATCCCTATACCTAGGCTGATTTATCTGCCTAGGGTTAGGGTTAGGGCTCAGCCTAGGGCTAGGATTTTTTTAACCAGGAAGCCCTGAGTTCCAGGCTTACTGCATCTGCCAAAGGCATCCCAAAGGGAGCGCAGAAGTGCCACAACATGGCTGCTTTCACAGCTTTTTCCTTAGGAAGAACCCTATTACCTGGCTGATTTACCTTCCTAGGGTTACTGTTAGGCTTAGGCCTAGGACTTTTAAAACCAGGAAGCCCTGTGCTCCAGGCACACTGCAGCTGTTAAAGGCATCCCAAGGGGAGCGCAAAAGTGACACAACTTGGCTGCCTCCACTGCTATTTCCATGAGACCATCCCGAATCATAGGCTGATTTTCCTTCCTAGGCTTAAGGTTTGAGTTAGGCCTAGGGTTAGTGTTCTTTTAACCAGAAAGCCCTGAGTTCCAAGAACACAGCAGCTGCGAAGGACTACCCAAGAAGAGCGCAGAAGTGCCTCAACATGCCTGCCTCCACAGCTTTTTCCTTGGGGACGTCCCGAAACGAAGGCTGATTTAGAAGCCTCCAGTTTGGGCTAAAGTTGTGGTTTTTTAAACCAGGAAGCCCTGTGCTCCAAGCACACTGCAGCTGTGAAAGGCATCCCAAGGGGAGCGCAAAAGTGCCACAACATGGCTGTCTCCACAGCTTTTCCCTTGGGATAATTCCTAAACCCAGGCTGATTTAAATGACCAGTGTTACGGTTAGGGTTAGGGTTACGCCTAGGTGTAGAGCTTTTTAAACGAGCAAGCTCTGAGCTCCAGGCACACGGCAGCTGTGAAAGGCATCCCAAGGGGAGTACAAAAGTGCAACAACATGGCAGCTTTCACAGCTTTTTCCTTGGCACCATCCCTATACCTAGGCTGATTTATCTGCCTAGGGTTAGGGTTAGGGCTCAGCCTAGGGCTACGATTTTTTTAACCAGGAAGCCCTGTGTTCCAGGCTTACTGCATCTGCCAAAGGCTTCCCAAAGGGAGCGCAGAAGTGCCACAACATGGCTGCTTTCACAGCTTTTTCCTTAGGAAGAACCCTAATACCCGGCTGATTTACCTTCCTAGGGTTACTGTTAGGCTTAGGCCTAGGACTTTTAAAACCAGGAAGCCCTGTGCTCCAGGCACACTGCAGCTGTGAAAGGCATCCCAAGGGGAGCGCAAAAGTGACACAACTTGGCTGCCTCCACTGCTATTTCCATGAGACCATCCCGAATCATAGGCTGATTTTCCTTCCTAGGCTTAAGGTTTGAGTTAGGCCTAGGGTTAGTGTTCTTTTAACCAGAAAGCCCTGAGTTCCAAGAACACAGCAGCTGCGAAGGACTACCCAAGAAGAGCGCAGAAGTGCCTCAACATGCCTGCCTCCACAGCTTTTTCCTTGGGGACGTCCCGAAACGAAGGCTGATTTAGAAGCCTCCAGTTTGGGCTAAAGTTGTGGTTTTTTA
The DNA here is from genome assembly GCF_027579445.1 of Ammospiza nelsoni. Taxonomy (NCBI): domain Eukaryota; kingdom Metazoa; phylum Chordata; class Aves; order Passeriformes; family Passerellidae; genus Ammospiza; species Ammospiza nelsoni. The sequence continues at coordinate 2,019,529 of NW_026683187.1, forward strand.
AACCAGGAAGCCCTGTGCTCCAAGCACACTGCAGCTGCGAAAGGCATCCCAAGGGGAGCGCAAAAGTGCCACAACATGGCTGTCTCCACAGCTTTTCCCTTAGGATAATTCCTAAACACAGGCTGATTTAAATGACCAGTGTTACGGTTAGGGTTAGGGTTACGCCTAGGTGTAGAGCTTTTTAAACCAGCAAGCTCTGAGCTCCAGGCACACGGCAGCTGCGAAAGGCATCCCAAGGGGAGCACAAAAGTGCCAGAAAATGGCTGCCTCCACACGTTTTCATTGGCGCCATTGCTAAGCCTAGGCTGAATCACCTGCCTCCAGTCTCAGCTAGGGACATGGTTTTTTAAACCAGGAAGCCCTGAGCTCCAGGCACTTGGCAGCTGTGAAAGGCATCCCAAGGGGAGTACAAAAGTGCAACAACATGGCAGCTTTCACAGCTTTTTCCTTGGCACCATCCCTATACCTAGGCTGATTTATCTGCCTAGGGTTAGGGTTAGGGCTCAGCCAAGGGCAAGGATTTTTTTAACCAGGAAGCCCTGAGTTCCAGGCTTACTGCATCTGCCAAAGGCATCCCAAAGGGAGCGCAGAAGTGCCACAACATGGCTGCTTTCACAGCTTTTTCCTTAGGAAGAACCCTAATACCCAGCTGATTTACCTTCCTAGGGTTACTGTTAGGCTTAGGCCTAGGACTTTTAAAACCAGGAAGCCCTGTGCTCCAGGCACACTGCAGCTGTTAAAGGCATACCAAGGGGAGCGCAAAAGTGACACAACTTGGCTGCCTCCACTGCTATTTCCATGAGACCATCCCGAATCATAGGCTGATTTTCCTTCCTAGGCTTAAGGTTTGCGTTAGGCCTAGGGTTAGTGTTCTTTTAACCAGAAAGCCCTGAGTTCCAAGAACACAGCAGCTGCGAAGGACTACCCAAGAAGAGCGCAGAAGTGCCTCAACATGCCTGCCTCCACAGCTTTTTCCTTGGGGACGTCCCGAAACGAAGGCTGATTTAGAAGCCTCCAGTTTGGGCTAAAGTTGTGGTTTTTTACACCAGGAAGCCCTGTGCTCCAAGCTCACTGCAGCTGTGAAAGGCATCCCAAGCGGAGCGCAAAAGTGCCACAACATGGCTGTCTCCACAGCTTTTCCCTTGGGATAATTCCTAAACCCAGGCTGATTTAAATGACCAGTGTTACGGTTAGGGTTAGGGTTACGCCTAGGTGTAGAGCTTTTTAAACCAGCAAGCTCTGAGCTCCAGGCACACGGCAGCTGCGAAAGGCATCCCAAGGGGAGCACAAAAGTGCCAGAAAATGGCTGCCTCCACACGTTTTCATTGGCACCATTGCTAAGCCTAGCCTGAATCACCTGCCTCCAGTCTCAGCTAGGGACATTGTTTTTTAAACCAGGAAGCCCTGAGCTCCAGGCACTTGGCAGCTGTGAAAGGCATCCCAAGGGGAGTACAAAAGTGCAACAACATGGCAGCTTTCACAGCTTTTTCCTTGGCACCATCCCTGTACATAGGCTGATTTATCTGCCTAGGGTTAGGGTTAGGGCTCAGCCTAGGGCTAGGATTTTTTAACCAGGAAGCCCTGAGTTCCAGGCTTACTGCATCTGCCAAAGGCATCCCAAAGGGAGCGCAGAAGTGCCACAACATGGCTGCTTTCGCAGCTTTTTCCTTAGGAAGAACCCTAATACCCGGCTGATTTACCTTCCTAGGGTTACTGTTAGGTTTAGGCCTAGGACTTTTAAAACCAGGAAGCCCTGTGCTCCAGGCACACTGCAGCTGTGAAAGGCATCCCAAGGGGAGCGCAAAAGTGACACAACTTGGCTGCCTCCACTGCTATTTCCATGAGACCATCCCGAATCATAGGCTGATTTTCCTTCCTAGGCTTAAGGTTTGAGTTAGGCCTAGGGTTAGTGTTCTTTTAACCAGAAAGCCCTGAGTTCCAAGAACACAGCAGCTGCGAAGGACTACCCAAGAAGAGCGCAGAAGTGCCTCAACATGCCTGCCTCCACAGCTTTTTCCTTGGGGACGTCCTGAAACGAAGGCTGATTTAGAAGCCTCCAGTTTGGGCTAAAGTTGTGGTTTTTTAAACCAGGAAGCCCTGTGCTCCAAGCACACTGCAGCTGTGAAAGGCATCCCAAGGGGAGCGCAAAAGTGCCACAACATGGCTGTCTCCACAGCTTTTCCCTTGGGATAATTCCTAAACCCAGGCTGATTTAAATGACCAGTGTTACGGTTAGGGTTAGGGTTACGCCTAGGTGTAGAGCTCTTTAAACCAGCAAGCTCTGAGCTCCAGGCACACGGCAGCTGTGAAAGGCATCCCAAGGGGAGCACAAAAGTGCCAGAAAATGGCTGCCTCCACACGTTTTCATTGGCACCATTGCTAAGCCTAGGCTGAATCACCTGCCTCCAGTCTCAGCTAGGGACATTGTTTTTTAAACCAGGAAGCCCTGAGCTCCAGGCACACGGCAGCTGTGAAAGGCATCCCAAGGGGAGTACAAAAGTGCAACAACATGGCAGCTTTCACAGCTTTTTCCTTGGCACAATCCCTATACCTAGGCTGATTTATCTGCCTAGGGTTAGGGTTAGGGCTCAGCCAAGGGCAAGGATTTTTTTAACCAGGAAGCCCTGAGTTCCAGGCTTACTGCATCTGCCAAAGGCATCCCAAAGGGAGCGCAGAAGTGCCGCAACATGGCTGCTTTCACAGCTTTTTCCTTAGGAAGAACCCTAATACCCGGCTGATTTGCCTTCCTAGGGTTACTGTTAGGCTTAGGCCTAGGACTTTTAAAACCAGGAAGCCCTGTGCTCCAGGCACACTGCAGCTGTTAAAGGCATCCCAAGGGGAGCGCAAAAGTGACACAACTTGGCTGCCTCCACTGCTATTTCCATGAGACCATCCCGAATCATAGGCTGATTTTCCTTCCTAGGCTTAAGGTTTGAGTTAGGCCTAGGGTTAGTGTTCTTTTAACCAGAAAGCCCTGAGTTCCAAGAACACAGCAGCTGCGAAGGACTACCCAAGAAGAGCGCAGAAGTGCCTCAACATGCCTGCCTCCACAGCTTTTTCCTTGGGGACGTCCCGAAACGAAGGCTGATTTAGAAGCCTCCAGTTTCGGCTAAAGTTGTGGTTTTTTACACCAGGAAGCCCTGTGCTCCAAGCACACTGCAGCTGTGAAAGGCATCCCAAGGGGAGCGCAAAAGTGCCACAACATGGCTGTCTCCACAGCTTTTCCCTTAGGATAATTCCTAAACCCAGGCTGATTTAAATGACCAGTGTTACGGTTAGGGTTAGGGTTACGCCTAGGTGTAGAGCTTTTTAAACCAGCAAGCTCTGAGCTCCAGGCACACGGCAGCTGTGAAAGGCATCCCAAGGGGAGCACAAAAGTGCCAGAAAATGGCTGCCTCCACACGTTTTCATTGGCACCATTGCTAAGCCTAGGCTGAATCACCTGCCTCCAGTCTCAGCTAGGGACATTGTTTTTTAAACCAGGAAGCCCTGAGCTCCAGGCACACGGCAGCTGTGAAAGGCATCCCAAGGGGAGTACAAAAGTGCAACAACATGGCAGCTTTCACAGCTTTTTCCTTGGCACAATCCCTATACCTAGGCTGATTTATCTGCCTAGGGTTAGGGTTAGGGCTCAGCCAAGGGCAAGGATTTTTTTAACCAGGAAGCCCTGAGTTCCAGGCTTACTGCATCTGCCAAAGGCATCCCAAAGGGAGCGCAGAAGTGCCGCAACATGGCTGCTTTCACAGCTTTTTCCTTAGGAAGAACCCTAATACCCGGCTGATTTGCCTTCCTAGGGTTACTGTTAGGCTTAGGCCTAGGACTTTTAAAACCAGGAAGCCCTGTGCTCCAGGCACACTGCAGCTGTTAAAGGCATCCCAAGGGGAGCGCAAAAGTGACACAACTTGGCTGCCTCCACTGCTATTTCCATGAGACCATCCCGAATCATAGGCTGATTTTCCTTCCTAGGCTTAAGGTTTGAGTTAGGCCTAGGGTTAGTGTTCTTTTAACCAGAAAGCCCTGAGTTCCAAGAACACAGCAGCTGCGAAGGACTACCCAAGAAGAGCGCAGAAGTGCCTCAACATGCCTGCCTCCACAGCTTTTTCCTTGGGGACGTCCCGAAACGAAGGCTGATTTAGAAGCCTCCAGTTTCGGCTAAAGTTGTGGTTTTTTACACCAGGAAGCCCTGTGCTCCAAGCACACTGCAGCTGTGAAAGGCATCCCAAGGGGAGCGCAAAAGTGCCACAACATGGCTGTCTCCACAGCTTTTCCCTTAGGATAATTCCTAAACCCAGGCTGATTTAAATGACCAGTGTTACGGTTAGGGTTAGGGTTACGCCTAGGTGTAGAGCTTTTTAAACCAGCAAGCTCTGAGCTCCAGGCACACGGCAGCTGCGAAAGGCATCCCAAGGGGAGCACAAAAGTGCCAGAAAATGGCTGCCTCCACACGTTTTCATTGGCACCATTGCTAAGCCTAGGCTGAATCACCTGCCTCCAGTCTCAGCTAGGGACATGGTTTTTTAAACCAGGAAGCCCTGAGCTCCAGGCACACGGCAGCTGTGAAAGGCATCCCAAGGGGAGTACAAAAGTGCAACAACATGGCAGCTTTCACAGCTTTTTCCTTGGCACCATCCCTATACCTAGGCTGATTTATCTGCCTAGGGTTAGGGTTAGGGCTCAGCCAAGGGCAAGGATTTTTTTAAGCAGGAAGCCCTGAGTTCCAGGCTTACTGCATCTGCCAAAGGCATCCCAAAGGGAGCGCAGAAGTGCCACAACATGGCTGCTTTCACAGCTTTTTCCTTAGGAAGAACCCTAATACCCGGCTGATTTACCTTCCTAGGGTTACTGTTAGGCTTAGGCCTAGGACTTTTAAAACCAGGAAGCCCTGTGCTCCAGGCACACTGCAGCTGTTAAAGGCATCCCAAGGGGAGCGCAAAAGTGACACAACTTGGCTGCCTCCACTGCTATTTCCATGAGACCATCCCGAATCATAGGCTGATTTTCCTTCCTAGGCTTAAGGTTTGAGTTAGGCCTACGGTTAGGGTTCTTTTAACCAGAAAGCCCTGAGTTCCAAGAACACAGCAGCTGCGAAGGACTACCCAAGAAGAGCGCAGAAGTGCCTCAACATGCCTGCCTCCACAGCTTTTTCCTTGGGGACGTCCCGAAATGAAGGCTGATTTAGAAGCCTCCAGTTTGGGCTAAAGTTGTGGTTTTTTAAACCAGGAAGCCCTGTGCTCCAAGCACACTGCAGCTGCGAAAGGCATCCCAAGGGGAGCACAAAAGTGCCAGAAAATGGCTGCCTCCACACGTTTTCATTGGCACCATCTCTAAGCCTAGGCTGAATCACCTGCCTCCAGTCTCAGCTAGGGACATGGTTTTTTAAACCAGGAAGCCCTGAGCTCCAGGCACACGGCAGCTGTGAAAGGCATCCCAAGGGGAGTACAAAAGTGCAACAACATGGCAGCTTTCACAGCTTTTTCCTTGGCACCATCCCTGTACCAAGGCTGATTTATCTGCCTAGGGTTAGGGTTAGGGCTCAGCCTAGGGCTAGGATTTTTTAACCAGGAAGCCCTGAGTTCCAGGCTTACTGCATCTGCCAAAGGCATCCCAAAGGGAGCGCAGAAGTGCCACAACATGGCTGCTTTCACAGCTTTTTCCTTAAGAAGAACCCTAATACCCAGCTGATTTACCTTCCTAGGGTTACTGTTAGGCTTAGGCCTAGGACTTTTAAAACCAGGAAGCCCTGTGCTCCAGGCACACTGCAGCTGTGAAAGGCATCCCAAGGGGAGCGCAAAAGTGACACAACTTGGCTGCCTCCACTGCTATTTCCATGAGACCATCCCGAATCATAGGCTGATTTTCCTTCCTAGGCTTAAGGTTTGAGTTAGGCCTAAGGTTAGTGTTCTTTTAACCAGAAAGCCCTGAGTTCCAAGAACACAGCAGCTGCGAAGGACTACCCAAGAAGAGCGCAGAAGTGCCTCAACATGCCTGCCTCCACAGCTTTTTCCTTGGGGACGTCCTGAAACGAAGGCTGATTTAGAAGCCTCCAGTTTGAGCTAAAGTTGTGGTTTTTTAAACCAGGAAGCCCTGTGCTCCAAGCACACTGCAGCTGTGAAAGGCATCCCAAGGGGAGCGCAAAAGTGCCACAACATGGCTGTCTCCACATCTTTTCCCTTGGGATAATTCCTAAACCCAGGCTGATTTAAATGACCAGTGTTACGGTTAGGGTTAGGGTTACGCCTAGGTGTAGAGCTTTTTAAACCAGCAAGCTCTGAGCTCCAGGCACACGGCAGCTGTGAAAGGCATCCCAAGGGGAGCACAAAAGTGCCAGAAAATGGCTGCCTCCACACGTTTTCATTGGCACCATTGCTAAGCCTAGGCTGAATCACCTGCCTCCAGTCTCAGCTAGGGACATTGTTTTTTAAACCAGGAAGCCCTGAGCTCCAGGCACACGGCAGCTGTGAAAGGCATCCCAAGGGGAGTACAAAAGTGCAACAACATGGCAGCTTTCACAGCTTTTTCCTTGGCACAATCCCTATACCTAGGCTGATTTATCTGCCTAGGGTTAGGGTTAGGGCTCAGCCTAGGGCTAGGATTTTTTAACCAGGAAGCCCTGAGTTCCAGGCTTACTGCATCTGCCAAAGGCATCCCAAAGGGAGCGCAGAAGTGCCACAACATGGCTGCTTTCACAGCTTTTTCCTTAGGAAGAACCCTAATACCCGGCTGATTTACCTTCCTAGGGTTACTGTTAGGCTTAGGCCTAGGACTTTTAAAACCAGGAAGCCCTGTGCTCCAGGCACACTGCAGCTGTTAAAGGCATCCCAAGGGGAGCGCAAAAGTGACACAACTTGGCTGCCTCCACTGCTATTTCCATGAGACCATCCCGAATCATAGGCTGATTTTCCTTCCTAGGCTTAAGGTTTGAGTTAGGCCTAGGGTTAGTGTTCTTTTAACCAGAAAGCCCTGAGTTCCAAGAACACAGCAGCTGCGAAGGACTACCCAAGAAGAGCGCAGAAGTGCCTCAACATGCCTGCCTCCACAGCTTTTTCCTTGGGGACGTCCCGAAAAGAAGGCTGATTTAGAAGCCTCCAGTTTGGGCTAAAGTTGTGGTTTTTTAAACCAGGAAGCCCTGTGCTCCAAGCACACTGCAGCTGTGAAAGGCATCCCAAGGGGAGCGCAAAAGTGCCACAACATGGCTGTCTCCACAGCTTTTCCCTTGGGATAATTCCTAAACCCAGGCTGATTTAAATGACCAGTGTTACGGTTAGGGTTAGGGTTACGCCTAGGTGTAGAGCTTTTTAAACCAGCAAGCTCTGAGCTCCAGGCACACGGCAGCTGCGAAAGGCATCCCAAGGGGAGCACAAAAGTGCCAGAAAATGGCTGCCTCCACACGTTTTCATTGGCACCATTGCTAAGCCTAGGCTGGATCACCTGCCTCCAGTCTCAGCTAGGGACATTGTTTTTTAAACCAGGAAGCCCTGAGCTCCAGGCACACGGCAGCTGTGAAAGGCATCCCAAGGGGAGTACAAAAGTGCAACAACATGGCAGCTTTCACAGCTTTTTCCTTGGCACCATCCCTATACCTAGGCTGATTTATCTGCCTAGGGTTAGGGTTAGGGCTCAGCCTAGGGCTAGGATTTTTTTAAGCAGGAAGCCCTGAGTTCCAGGCTTACTGCATCTGCCAAAGGCATCCCAAAGGGAGCGCAGAAGTGCCACAACATGGCTGCTTTCACAGCTTTTTCCTTAGGAAGAACCCTAATACCCGGCTGATTTACCTTCCTAGGGTTACTGTTAGGCTTAGGCCTAGGACTTTTAAAACCAGGAAGCCCTGTGCTCCAGGCACACTGCAGCTGTGAAAGGCATCCCAAGGGGAGCGCAAAAGTGACACAACTTGGCTGCCTCCACTGCTATTTCCATGAGACCATCCCGAATCATAGGCTGATTTTCCTTCCTAGGCTTAAGGTTTGAGTTAGGCCTAGGGTTAGTGTTTTTTTAACCAGAAAGCCCTGAGTTCCAAGAACACAGCAGCTGCGAAGGACTACCCAAGAAGAGCGCAGAAGTGCCTCAACATGCCTGCCTCCACAGCTTTTTCCTTGGGGACGTCCCGAAACGAAGGCTGATTTGGAAGCCTCCAGTTTGGGCTAAAGTTGTGGTTTTTTAAAGCAGGAAGCCCTGTGCTCCAAGCACACTGCAGCTGTGAAAGGCATCCCAAGGGGAGCGCAAAAGTGCCACAACATGGCTGTCTCCACAGCTTTTCCCTTGGGATAATTCCTAAACCCAGGCTGATTTAAATGACCAGTGTTACGGTTAGGGTTAGGGTTACGCCTAGGTGTAGAGCTTTTTAAACCAGCAAGCTCTGAGCTCCAGGCACACGGCAGCTGCGAAATGCATCCCAAAGGGAGCACAAAAGTGCCAGAAAATGGCTGCCTCCACACGTTTTCATTGGCAGCATTGCTAAGCCTAGGCTGAATCACCTGCCTCCAGTCTCAGCTAGGGACATTGTTTTTTAAACCAGGAAGCCCTGAGCTCCAGGCACACGGCAGCTGTGAAAGGCATCCCAAGGGGAGTACAAAAGTGCAACAACATGGCAGCTTTCACAGCTTTTTCCTTGGCACCATCCCTATACCTAGGCTGATTTATCTGCCTAGGCTTAGGGTTAGGGCTCAGCCTAGGGCTAGGATTTTTTTAAGCAGGAAGCCCTGAGTTCCAGGCTTACTGCATCTGCCAAAGGCATCCCAAAGGGAGCGCAGAAGGTCCACAACATGGCTGCTTTCACAGCTTTTTCCTTAGGAAGAACCCTAATACCCGGCTGATTTACCTTCCTAGGGTTACTGTTAGGCTTAGGCCTAGGACTTTTAAAACCAGGAAGCCCTGTGCTCCAGGCACACTGCAGCTGTTAAAGGCATCCCAAGGGGAGCGCAAAAGTGACACAACTTAGCTGCCTCCACTGCTATTTCCATGAGACCATCCCGAATCATAGGCTGATTTTCCTTCCTAGGCTTAAGGTTTGAGTTAGGCCTAGGGTTAGTGTTCTTTTAACCAGAAAGCCCTGAGTTCCAAGAACACAGCAGCTGCGAAGGACTACCCAAGAAGAGCGCAGAAGTGCCTCAACATGCCTGCCTCCACAGCTTTTTCCTTGGGGACGTCCCGAAACGAAGGCTGATTTAGAAGCCTCCAGTTTGGGCTAAAGTTGTGGTTTTTTAAAGCAGGAAGCCCTGTGCTCCAAGCACACTGCAGCTGTGAAAGGCATCCCAAGGGGAGCGCAAAAGTGCCACAACATGGCTGTCTCCACAGCTTTTCCCTTGGGATAATTCCTAAACCCAGGCTGATTTAAATGACCAGTGTTACGGTTAGGGTTAGGGTTACGCCTAGGTGTAGAGCTTTTTAAACCAGCAAGCTCTGAGCTCCAGGCACACGGCAGCTGCGAAAGGCATCCCAAGGGGAGCACAAAAGTGCCAGAAAATGGCTGCCTCCACACGTTTTCATTGGCACCATTGCTAAGCCTAGGCTGAATCACCTGCCTCCAGTCTCAGCTAGGGACATGGTTTTTTAAACCAGGAAGCCCTGAGCTCCAGGCACACGGCAGCTGTGAAAGGCATCCCAAGGGGAGTACAAAAGTGCAACAACATGGCAGCTTTCACAGCTTTTTCCTTGGCACCATCCCTATACCTAGGCTGATTTATCTGCCTAGGCTTAGGGTTAGGGCTCAGCCTAGGGCTAGGATTTTTTTAACCAGGAAGCCCTGAGTTCCAGGCTTTCTGCATCTGCCAAAGGCATCCCAAAGGGAGCGCAGAAGTGCCACAACATGGCTGCTTTCACAGCTTTTTCCTTAGGAAGAACCCTAATACCCGGCTGATTTACCTTCCTAGGGTTACTGTTAGGCTTAGGCCTAGGACTTTTAAAACCAGGAAGCCCTGTGCTCCAGGCACACTGCAGCTGTTAAAGGCATCCCAAGGGGAGCGCAAAAGTGACACAACTTGGCTGCCTCCACTGCTATTTCCATGAGACCATCCCGAATCATAGGCTGATTTTCCTTCCTAGGCTTAAGGTTTGAGTTAGGCCTAGGGTTAGTGTTCTTTTAACCAGAAAGCCCTGAGTTCCAAGAACACAGCAGCTGCGAAGGACTACCCAAGAAGAGCGCAGAAGTGCCTCAACATGCCTGCCTCCACAGCTTTTTCCTTGGGGACGTCCCGAAACGAAGGCTGATTTAGAAGCCTCCAGTTTGGGCTAAAGTTGTGGTTTTTTAAACCAGGAAGCCCTGTGCTCCAAGCACACTGCAGCTGTGAAAGGCATCCCAAGGGGAGCGCAAAAGTGCCACAACATGGCTGTCTCCACAGCTTTTCCCTTGGGATAATTCCTAAACCCAGGCTGATTTAAATGACCAGTGTTACGGTTAGGGTTAGGGTTACGCCTAGGTGTAGAGCTTTTTAAACCAGCAAGCTCTGAGCTCCAGGCACACGGCAGCTGCGAAAGGCATCCCAAGGGGAGCACAAAAGTGCCAGAAAATGGCTGCCTCCACACGTTTTCATTGGCACCATTGCTAAGCCTAGGCTGAATCACCTGCCTCCAGTCTCAGCTAGGGACATGGATTTTTAAACCAGGAAGCCCTGAGCTCCAGGCACACGGCAGCTGTGAAAGGCATCCCAAGGGGAGTACAAAAGTGCAACAACATGGCAGCTTTCACAGCTTTTTCCTTGGCACCATCCCTATACCTAGGCTGATTTATCTGCCTAGGGTTAGGGTTAGGGCTCAGCCTAGGGCTAGGATTTTTTTAAGCAGGAAGCCCTGAGTTCCAGGCTTACTGCATCTGCCAAAGGCATCCCAAAGGGAGCGCAGAAGTGCCACAACATGGCTGCTTTCACAGCTTTTTCCTTAGGAAGAACCCTAATACCCGGCTGATTTACCTTCCTAGGGTTACTGTTAGGCTTAGGCCTAGGACTTTTAAAACCAGGAAGCCCTGTGCTCCAGGCACACTGCAGCTGTTAAAGGCATCCCAAGGGGAGCGCAAAAGTGACACAACTTGGCTGCCTCCACTGCTATTTCCATGAGACCATCCCGAATCATAGGCTGATTTTCCTTCCTAGGCTTAAGGTTTGAGTTAGGCCTAGGGTTAGTGTTCTTTTAACCAGAAAGCCCTGAGTTCCAAGAACACAGCAGCTGCGAAGGACTACCCAAGAAGAGCGCAGAAGTGCCTCAACATGCCTGCCTCCACAGCTTTTTCCTTGGGGACGTCCCGAAACGAAGGCTGATTTAGAAGCCTCCAGTTTGGGCTAAAGTTGTGGTATTTTACACCAGGAAGCCCTGTGCTCCAAGCACACTGCAGCTGTGAAAGGCATCCCAAGGGGAGCGCAAAAGTGCCACAACATGGCTGTCTCCACAGCTTTTCCCTTGGGATAATTCCTAAACCCAGGCTGATTTAAATGACCAGTGTTACGGTTAGGGTTAGGGTTACGCCTAGGTGTAGAGCTTTTTAAACCAGCAAGCTCTGAGCTCCAGGCACACGGCAGCTGCGAAAGGCATCCCAAGGGGAGCACAAAAGTGCCAGAAAATGGCTGCCTCCACACGTTTTCATTGGCACCATTGCTAAGCCTAGGCTGAATCACCTGCCTCCAGTCTCAGCTAGGGACATTGTTTTTTAAACCAGGAAGCCCTGAGCTCCAGGCACACGGCAGCTGTGAAAGGCATCCCAAGGGGAGTACAAAAGTGCAACAACATGGCAGCTTTCACAGCTTTTTCCTTGGCACCATCCCTATACCTAGGCTGATTTATCTGCCTAGGGTTAGGGTTAGGGCTCAGCCAAGGGCAAGGATTTTTTTAACCAGGAAGCCCTGAGTTCCAGGCTTACTGCATCTGCCAAAGGCATCCCAAAGGGAGCGCAGAAGTGCCACAACATGGCTGCTTTCACAGCTTTTTCCTTAGGAAGAACCCTAATACCCGGCTGATTTACCTTCCTAGGGTTACTGTTAGGCTTAGGCCTAGGACTTTTAAAACCAGGAAGCCCTGTGCTCCAGGCACACTGCAGCTGTGAAAGGCATCCCAAGGGGAGCGCAAAAGTGACACAACTTGGCTGCCTCCACTGCTATTTCCATGAGACCATCCCGAATCATAGGCTGATTTTCCTTCCTAGGCTTAAGGTTTGAGTTAGGCCTAGGGTTAGTGTTCTTTTAACCAGAAAGCCCTGAGTTCCAAGAACACAGCAGCTGTGAAGGACTACCCAAGAAGAGCGCAGAAGTGCCTCAACATGCCTGCCTCCACAGCTTTTTCCTTGGGGACGTCCCGAAACGAAGGCTGATTTAGAAGCCTCCAGTTTGGGCTAAAGTTGTGGTTTTTTAAACCAGGAAGCCCTGTGCTCCAAGCACACTGCAGCTGTGAAAGGCATCCCAAGGGGAGCGCAAAAGTGCCACAACATGGCTGTCTCCACAGCTTTTCCCTTGGGATAATTCCTAAACCCAGGCTGATTTAAATGACCAGTGTTACGGTTAGGGTTAGGGTTACGCCTAGGTGTAGAGCTTTTTAAACCAGCAAGCTCTGAGCTCCAGGCACACGGCAGCTGCGAAAGGCATCCCAAGGGGAGCACAAAAGTGCCAGAAAATGGCTGCCTCCACACGTTTTCATTGGCACCATTGCTAAGCCTAGGCTGAATCACCTGCCTCCAGTCTCAGCTAGGGACATTGTTTTTTAAACCAGGAAGCCCTGAGCTCCAGGCACACGGCAGCTGTGAAAGGCATCCCAAGGGGAGTACAAAAGTGCAACAACATGGCAGCTTTCACAGCTTTTTCCTTGGCACCATCCCTCTACCTAGGCTGATTTATCTGCCTAGGGTTAGGGTTAGGGCTCAGCCAAGGGCAAGGATTTTTTTAAGCAGGAAGCCCTGAGTTCCAGGCTTACTGCATCTGCCAAAGGCATCCCAAAGGGAGCGCAGAAGTGCCACAACATGGCTGCTTTCACAGCTTTTTCCTTAGGAAGAACCCTAATACCCGGCTGATTTACCTTCCTAGGGTTACTGTTAGGCTTAGGCCTAGGACTTTTAAAACCAGGAAGCCCTGTGCTCCAGGCACACTGCAGCTGTTAAAGGCATCCCAAGGGGAGCGCAAAAGTGACACAACTTGGCTGCCTCCACTGCTATTTCCATGAGACCATCCCAAATCATAGGCTGATTTTCCTTCCTAGGCTTAAGGTTTGAGTTAGGCCTAGGGTTAGTGTTCTTTTAACCAGAAAGCCCTGAGTTCCAAGAACACAGCAGCTGTGAAGGACTACCCAAGAAGAGCGCAGAAGTGCCTCAACATGCCTGCCTCCACAGCTTTTTCCTTGGGGACGTCCCGAAACGAAGGCTGATTTAGAAGCCTCCAGTTTGGGCTAAAGTTGTGGTTTTTTAAACCAGGAAGCCCTGTGCTCCAAGCACACTGCAGCTGTGAAAGGCATCCCAAGGGGAGCGCAAAAGTGCCACAACATGGCTGTCTCCACAGCTTTTCCCTTGGGATAATTCCTAAACCCAGGCTGATTTAAATGACCAGTGTTACGGTTAGGGTTAGGGTTACGCCTAGGTGTAGAGCTTTTTAAACCAGCAAGCTCTGAGCTCCAGGCACACGGCAGCTGCGAAAGGCATCCCAAGGGGAGCACAAAAGTGCCAGAAAATGGCTGCCTCCACACGTTTTCATTGGCACCATTGCTAAGCCTAGGCTGAATCACCTGCCTCCAGTCTCAGCTAGGGACATTGTTTTTTAAACCAGGAAGCCCTGAGCTCCAGGCACACGGCAGCTGTGAAAGGCATCCCAAGGGGAGTACAAAAGTGCAACAACATGGCAGCTTTCACAGCTTTTTCCTTGGCACCATCCCTATACCTAGGCTGATTTATCTGCCTAGGGTTAGGGTTAGGGCTCAGCCAAGGGCAAGGATTTTTTTAAGCAGGAAGCCCTGAGTTCCAGGCTTACTGCATCTGCCAAAGGCATCCCAAAGGGAGCGCAGAAGTGCCACAACATGGCTGCTTTCACAGCTTTTTCCTTAGGAAGAACCCTAATACCCGGCTGATTTACCTTCCTAGGGTTACTGTTAGGCTTAGGCCTAGGACTTTTAAAACCAGGAAGCCCTGTGCTCCAGGCACACTGCAGCTGTTAAAGGCATCCCAAGGGGAGCGCAAAAGTGACACAACTTGGCTGCCTCCACTGCTATTTCCATGAGACCATCCCAAATCATAGGCTGATTTTCCTTCCTAGGCTTAAGGTTTGAGTTAGGCCTAGGGTTAGTGTTCTTTTAACCAGAAAGCCCTGAGTTCCAAGAACACAGCAGCTGCGAAGGACTACCCAAGAAGAGCGCAGAAGTGCCTCAACATGCCTGCCTCCACAGCTTTTTCCTTGGGGACGTCCCGAAACGAAGGCTGATTTAGAAGCCTCCAGTTTGGGCTAAAGTTGTGGTTTTTTAAACCAGGAAGCCCTGTGCTCCAAGCACACTGCAGCTGTGAAAGGCATCCCAAGGGGAGCGCAAAAGTGCCACAACATGGCTGTCTCCACAGCTTTTCCCTTGGGATAATTCCTAAACCCAGGCTGATTTAAATGACCAGTGTTACGGTTAGGGTTAGGGTTACGCCTAGGTGTAGAGCTTTTTAAACCAGCAAGCTCTGAGCTCCAGGCACACGGCAGCTGCGAAAGGCATCCCAAGGGGAGCACAAAAGTGCCAGAAAATGGCTGCCTCCACACGTTTTCATTGGCACCATTGCTAAGCCTAGGCTGAATCACCTGCCTCCAGTCTCAGCTAGGGACATTGTTTTTTAAACCAGGAAGCCCTGAGCTCCAGGCACACGGCAGCTGTGAAAGGCATCCCAAGGGGAGTACAAAAGTGCAACAACATGGCAGCTTTCACAGCTTTTTCCTTGGCACCATCCCTCTACCTAGGCTGATTTATCTGCCTAGGGTTAGGGTTAGGGCTCAGCCTAGGGCTAGGATTTTTTTAACCAGGAAGCCCTGAGTTCCAGGCTTACTGCATCTGCCAAAGGCATCCCAAAGGGAGCGCAGAAGTGCCACAACATGGCTGCTTTCACAGCTTTTTCCTTAGGAAGAACCCTAATACCTGGCTGATTTACCTTCCTAGGGTTACTGTTAGGCTTAGGCCTAGGACTTTTAAAACCAGGAAGCCCTGTGCTCCAGGCACACTGCAGCTGTGAAAGGCATCCCAAGGGGAGCGCAAAAGTGACACAACTTGGCTGCCTCCACTGCTATTTCCATGAGACCATCCCGAATCATAGGCTGATTTTCCTTCCTAGGCTTAAGGTTTGAGTTAGGCCTAGGGTTAGTGTTCTTTTAACCAGAAAGCCCTGAGTTCCAAGAACACAGCAGCTGCGAAGGACTACCCAAGAAGAGCGCAGAAGTGCCTCAACATGCCTGCCTGCACAGCTTTTTCCTTGGGGACGTCCCGAAACGAAGGCTGATTAAGAAGCGTCCAGTTTGGGCTAAAGTTGTGGTTTTTTAAAGAAGGAAGCCCTGTGCTCCAAGCACACTGCAGCTGTGAAAGGCATCCCAAGGGGAGCGCAAAAGTGCCACAACATGGCTGTCTCCACAGCTTTTCCCTTGGGATAATTCCTAAACCCAGGCTGATTTAAATGACCAGTGTTACGGTTAGGGTTAGGGTTACGCCTAGGTGTAGAGCTTTTTAAACCAGCAAGCTCTGAGCTCCAGGCACACGGCAGCTGCGAAAGGCATCCCAAGGGGAGCACAAAAGTGCCAGAAAATGGCTGCCTCCACACGTTTTCATTGGCACCATTGCTAAGCCTAGGCTGAATCACCTGCCTCCAGTCTCAGCTAGGGACATTGTTTTTTAAACCAGGAAGCCCTGAGCTCCAGGCACACGGCAGCTGTGAAAGGCATCCCAAGGGGAGTACAAAAGTGCAACAACATGGCAGCTTTCACAGCTTTTTCCTTGGCACCATCCCTATACCTAGGCTGATTTATCTGCCTAGGGTTAGGGTTAGGGCTCAGCCTAGGGCTAGGATTTTTTTAACCAGGAAGCCCTGAGTTCCAGGCTTAATGCATCTGCCAAAGGCATCCCAAAGGGAGCGCAGAAGTGCCACAACATGGCTGCTTTCACAGCTTTTTCCTTAGGAAGAACCCTAATACCCGGCTGATTTACCTTCCTAGGGTTACTGTTAGGCTTAGGCCTAGGACTTTTAAAACCAGGAAGCCCTGTGCTCCAGGCACACTGCAGCTGTGAAAGGCATCCCAAGGGGAGCGCAAAAGTGACACAACTTGGCTGCCTCCACTGCTATTTCCATGAGACCATCCCGAATCATAGGCTGATTTTCCTTCCTAGGCTTAAGGTTTGAGTTAGGCCTAGGGTTAGTGTTTTTTTAACCAGAAAGCCCTGAGTTCCAAGAACACAGCAGCTGCGAAGGACTACCCAAGAAGAGCGCAGAAGTGCCTCAACATGCCTGCCTCCACAGCTTTTTCCTTGGGGACGTCCCGAAACGAAGGCTGATTTAGAAGCCTCCAGTTTGGGCTAAAGTTGTGGTTTTTTAAAGCAGGAAGCCCTGTGCTCCAAGCACACTGCAGCTGTGAAAGGCATCCCAAGGGGAGCGCAAAAGTGCCACAACATGGCTGTCTCCACAGCTTTTCCCTTGGGATAATTCCTAAACCCAGGCTGATTTAAATGACCAGTGTTACGGTTAGGGTTAGGGTTACGCCTAGGTGTAGAGCTTTTTAAACCAGCAAGCTCTGAGCTCCAGGCACACGGCAGCTGCGAAAGGCATCCCAAGGGGAGCACAAAAGTGCCAGAAAATGGCTGCCTCCACACGTTTTCATTGGCACCATTGCTAAGCCTAGGCTGAATCACCTGCCTCCAGTCTCAGCTAGGGACATTGTTTTTTAAACCAGGAAGCCCTGAGCTCCAGGCACACGGCAGCTGTGAAAGGCATCCCAAGGGGAGTACAAAAGTGCAACAACATGGCAGCTTTCACAGCTTTTTCCTTGGCACCATCCCTATACCTAGGCTGATTTATCTGCCTAGGGTTAGGGTTAGGGCTCAGCCAAGGGCAAGGATTTTTTTAAGCAGGAAGCCCTGAGTTCCAGGCTTACTGCATCTGCCAAAGGCATCCCAAAGGGAGCGCAGAAGTGCCACAACATGGCTGCTTTCACAGCTTTTTCCTTAGGAAGAACCCTAATACCCGGCTGATTTACCTTCCTAGGGTTACTGTTAGGCTTAGGCCTAGGACTTTTAAAACCAGGAAGCCCTGTGCTCCAGGCACACTGCAGCTGTGAAAGGCATCCCAAGGGGAGCGCAAAAGTGACACAACTTGGCTGCCTCCACTGCTATTTCCATGAGACCATCCCGAATCATAGGCTGATTTTCCTTCCTAGGCTTAAGGTTTGAGTTAGGCCTAGGGTTAGTGTTCTTTTAACCAGAAAGCCCTGAGTTCCAAGAACACAGCAGCTGCGAAGGACTACCCAAGAAGAGCGCAGAAGTGCCTCAACATGCCTGCCTCCACAGCTTTTTCCTTGGGGACGTCCCGAAACGAAGGCTGATTTAGAAGCCTCCAGTTTGGGCTAAAGTTGTGGTTTTTTAAACCAGGAAGCCCTGTGCTCCAAGCACACTGCAGCTGTGAAAGGCATCCCAAGGGGAGCGCAAAAGTGCCACAACATGGCTGTCTCCACAGCTTTTCCCTTGGGATAATTCCTAAACCCAGGCTGATTTAAATGACCAGTGTTACGGTTAGGGTTAGGGTTACGCCTAGGTGTAGAGCTTTTTAAACCAGCAAGCTCTGAGCTCCAGGCACACGGCAGCTGCGAAAGGCATCCCAAGGGGAGCACAAAAGTGCCAGAAAATGGCTGCCTCCACACGTTTTCATTGGCACCATTGCTAAGCCTAGGCTGAATCACCTGCCTCCAGTCTCAGCTAGGGACATGGTTTTTTAAACCAGGAAGCCCTGAGCTCCAGGCACACGGCAGCTGTGAAAGGCATCCCAAGGGGAGTACAAAAGTGCAACAACATGGCAGCTTTCACAGCTTTTTCCTTGGCACCATCCCTATACCTAGGCTGATTTATCTGCCTAGGGTTAGGGTTAGGGCTCAGCCTAGGGCTAGGATTTTTTTAACCAGGAAGCCCTGAGTTCCAGGCTTACTGCATCTGCCAAAGGCATCCCAAAGGGAGCGCAGAAGTGCCACAACATGGCTGCTTTCACAGCTTTTTCCTTAGGAAGAACCCTAATACCCGGCTGATTTACCTTCCTAGGGTTACTGTTAGGCTTAGGCCTAGGACTTTTAAAACCAGGAAGCCCTGTGCTCCAGGCACACTGCAGCTGTTAAAGGCATCCCAAGGGGAGCACAAAAGTGACACAACTTGGCTGCCTCCACTGCTATTTCCATGAGACCATCCCGAATCATAGGCTGATTTTCCTTCCTAGGCTTAAGGTTTGAGTTAGGCCTAGGGTTAGTGTTCTTTTAACCAGAAAGCCCTGAGTTCCAAGAACACAGCAGCTGCGAAGGACTACCCAAGAAGAGCGCAGAAGTGCCTCAACATGCCTGCCTCCACAGCTTTTTCCTTGGGGACGTCCCGAAACGAAGGCTGATTTAGAAGCCTCCAGTTTGGGCTAAAGTTGTGGTTTTTTACACCAGGAAGCCCTGTGCTCCAAGCACACTGCAGCTGTTAAAGGCATCCCAAGGGGAGCGCAAAAGTGCCACAACATGGCTGTCTCCACAGCTTTTCCCTTGGGATAATTCCTAAACCCAGGCTGATTTAAATGACCAGTGTTACGGTTAGGGTTAGGGTTACGCCTAGGTGTAGAGCTTTTTAAACCAGCAAGCTCTGAGCTCCAGGCACACGGCAGCTGCGAAAGGCATCCCAAGGGGAGCACAAAAGTGCCAGAAAATGGCTGCCTCCACACGTTTTCATTGGCACCATTGCTAAGCCTAGGCTGAATCACCTGCCTCCAGTCTCAGCTAGGGACATGGTTTTTTAAACCAGGAAGCCCTGAGCTCCAGGCACACGGCAGCTGTGAAAGGCATCCCAAGGGGAGTACAAAAGTGCAACAACATGGCAGCTTTCACAGCTTTTTCCTTGGCACCATCCCTATACCTAGGCTGATTTATCTGCCTAGGGTTAGGGTTAGGGCTCAGCCTAGGGCTAGGATTTTTTTAACCAGGAAGCCCTGAGTTCCAGGCTTACTGCATCTGACAAAGGCATCCCAAAGGGAGCGCAGAAGTGCCACAACATGGCTGCTTTCACAGCTTTTTCCTTAGGAAGAACCCTAATACCCGGCTGATTTACCTTCCTAGGGTTACTGTTAGGCTTAGGCCTAGGACTTTTAAAACCAGGAAGCCCTGTGCTCCAGGCACACTGCAGCTGTGAAAGGCATCCCAAGGGGAGCGCAAAAGTGACACAACTTGGCTGCCTCCACTGCTATTTCCATGAGACCATCCCGAATCATAGGCTGATTTTCCTTCCTAGGCTTAAGGTTTGAGTTAGGCCTAGGGTTAGTGTTCTTTTAACCAGAAAGCCCTGAGTTCCAAGAACACAGCAGCTGCGAAGGACTACCCAAGAAGAGCGCAGAAGTGCCTCAACATGCCTGCCTCCACAGCTTTTTCCTTGGGGACGTCCCGAAACGAAGGCTGATTTAGAAGCCTCCAGTTTGGGCTAAAGTTGTGGTTTTTTAAAGCAGGAAGCCCTGTGCTCCAAGCACACTGCAGCTGTGAAAGGCATCCCAAGGGGAGCGCAAAAGTGCCACAACATGGCTGTCTCCACAGCTTTTCCCTTGGGATAATTCCTAAACCCAGGCTGATTTAAATGACCAGTGTTACGGTTAGGGTTAGGGTTACGCCTAGGTGTAGAGCTTTTTAAACCAGCAAGCTCTGAGCTCCAGGCACACGGCAGCTGCGAAAGGCATCCCAAGGGGAGCACAAAAGTGCCAGAAAATGGCTGCCTCCACACGTTTTCATTGGCACCATTGCTAAGCCTAGGCTGAATCACCTGCCTCCAGTCTCAGCTAGGGACATTGTTTTTTAAACCAGGAAGCCCTGAGCTCCAGGCACACGGCAGCTGTGAAAGGCATCCCAAGGGGAGTACAAAAGTGCAACAACATGGCAGCTTTCACAGCTTTTTCCTTGGCACCATCCCTATACCTAGGCTGATTTATCTGCCTAGGGTTAGGGTTAGGGCTCAGCCAAGGGCAAGGATTTTTTTAAGCAGGAAGCCCTGAGTTCCAGGCTTACTGCATCTGCCAAAGGCATCCCAAAGGGAGCGCAGAAGTGCCACAACATGGCTGCTTTCACAGCTTTTTCCTTAGGAAGAACCCTAATACCCGGCTGATTTACCTTCCTAGGGTTACTGTTAGGCTTAGGCCTAGGACTTTTAAAACCAGGAAGCCCTGTGCTCCAGGCACACTGCAGCTGTTAAAGGCATCCCAAGGGGAGCGCAAAAGTGACACAACTTGGCTGCCTCCACTGCTATTTCCATGAGACCATCCCGAATCATAGGCTGATTTTCCTTCCTAGGCTTAAGGTTTGAGTTAGGCCTAGGGTTAGTGTTCTTTTAACCAGAAAGCCCTGAGTTCCAAGAGCACAGCAGCTGCGAAGGACTACCCAAGAAGAGCGCAGAAGTGCCTCAACATGCCTGCCTCCACAGCTTTTTCCTTGGGGACGTCCCGAAACGAAGGCTGATTTAGAAGCCTCCAGTTTGGGCTAAAGTTGTGGTTTTTTAAAGCAGGAAGCCCTGTGCTCCAAGCACACTGCAGCTGTGAAAGGCATCCCAAGGGGAGCGCAAAAGTGCCACAACATGGCTGTCTCCACAGCTTTTCCCTTGGGATAATTCCTAAACCCAGGCTGATTTAAATGACCAGTGTTACGGTTAGGGTTAGGGTTACGCCTAGGTGTAGAGCTTTTTAAACCAGCAAGCTCTGAGCTCCAGGCACACGGCAGCTGCGAAAGGCATCCCAAGGGGAGCACAAAAGTGCCAGAAAATGGCTGCCTCCACACGTTTTCATTGGCACCATTGCTAAGCCTAGGCTGAATCACCTGCCTCCAGTCTCAGCTAGGGACATTGTTTTTTAAACCAGGAAGCCCTGAGCTCCAGGCACACGGCAGCTGTGAAAGGCATCCCAAGGGGAGTACAAAAGTGCAACAACATGGCAGCTTTCACAGCTTTTTCCTTGGCACCATCCCTATACCTAGGCTGATTTATCTGCCTAGGGTTAGGGTTAGGGCTCAGCCTAGGGCTAGGATTTTTTTAAGCAGGAAGCCCTGAGTTCCAGGCTTACTGCATCTGCCAAAGGCATCCCAAAGGGAGCGCAGAAGTGCCACAACATGGCTGCTTTCACAGCTTTTTCCTTAGGAAGAACCCTAATACCCGGCTGATTTACCTTCCTAGGGTTACTGTTAGGCTTAGGCCTAGGACTTTTAAAACCAGGAAGCCCTGTGCTCCAGGCACACTGCAGCTGTTAAAGGCATCCCAAGGGGAGCGCAAAAGTGACACAACTTGGCTGCCTCCACTGCTATTTCCATGAGACCATCCCGAATCATAGGCTGATTTTCCTTCCTAGGCTTAAGGTTTGAGTTAGGCCTAGGGTTAGTGTTCTTTTAACCAGAAAGCCCTGAGTTCCAAGAACACAGCAGCTGCGAAGGACTACCCAAGAAGAGCGCAGAAGTGCCTCAACATGCCTGCCTCCACAGCTTTTTCCTTGGGGACATCCCGAAACGAAGGCTGATTTAGAAGCCTCCAGTTTGGGCTAAAGTTGTGGTTTTTTAAAGCAGGAAGCCCTGTGCTCCAAGCACACTGCAGCTGTGAAAGGCATCCCAAGGGGAGCGCAAAAGTGCCACAACATGGCTGTCTCCACAGCTTTTCCCTTGGGATAATTCCTAAACCCAGGCTGATTTAAATGACCAGTGTTACGGTTAGGGTTAGGGTTACGCCTAGGTGTAGAGCTTTTTAAACCAGCAAGCTCTGAGCTCCAGGCACACGGCAGCTGCGAAAGGCATCCCAAGGGGAGCACAAAAGTGCCAGAAAATGGCTGCCTCCACACGTTTTCATTGGCACCATTGCTAAGCCTAGGCTGAATCACCTGCCTCCAGTCTCAGCTAGGGACATGGTTTTTTAAACCAGGAAGCCCTGAGCTCCAGGCACACGGCAGCTGTGAAAGGCATCCCAAGGGGAGTACAAAAGTGCAACAACATGGCAGCTTTCACAGCTTTTTCCTTGGCACCATCCCTATACCTAGGCTGATTTATCTGCCTAGGGTTAGGGTTAGGGCTCAGCCTAGGGCTACGATTTTTTTAACCAGGAAGCCCTGAGTTCCAGGCTTACTGCATCTGCCAAAGGCATCCCAAAGGGAGCGCAGAAGTGCCACAACATGGCTGCTTTCACAGCTTTTTCCTTAGGAAGAACCCTAATACCCGGCTGATTTACCTTCCTAGGGTTACTGTTAGGCTTAGGCCTAGGACTTTTAAAACCAGGAAGCCCTGTGCTCCAGGCACACTGCAGCTGTTAAAGGCATCCCAAGGGGAGCGCAAAAGTGACACAACTTGGCTGCCTCCACTGCTATTTCCATGAGACCATCCCGAACCATAGGCTGATTTTCCTTCCTAGGGTTAAGGTTTGAGTTACGCCTAGGGTAACGTTTCTATTTACCAGAAAGCCCTGAGTTCCAAGAACACAGCAGCTGCGAAGGACTACCCAAGAAGAGCGCAGAAGTGCCTCAACATGCCTGCCTCCACAGCTTTTTCCTTGGGGACGTCCCGAAACGAAGGCTGATTTAGAAGCCTCCAGTTTGGGCTAAAGTTGTGGTTTTTTACACCAGGAAGCCCTGTGCTCCAAGCACACTGCAGCTGTTAAAGGCATCCCAAGGGGAGCGCAAAAGTGCCACAACATGGCTGTCTCCACAGCTTTTCCCTTGGGATAATTCCTAAACCCAGGCTGATTTAAATGACCAGTGTTACGGTTAGGGTTAGGGTTACGCCTAGGTGTAGAGCTTTTTAAACCAGCAAGCTCTGAGCTCCAGGCACACGGCAGCTGCGAAAGGCATCCCAAGGGGAGCACAAAAGTGCCAGAAAATGGCTGCCTCCACACGTTTTCATTGGCACCATTGCTAAGCCTAGGCTGAATCACCTGCCTCCAGTCTCAGCTAGGGACATGGTTTTTTAAACCAGGAAGCCCTGAGCTCCAGGCACACGGCAGCTGTGAAAGGCATCCCAAGGGGAGTACAAAAGTGCAACAACATGGCAGCTTTCACAGCTTTTTCCTTGGCACCATCCCTATACCTAGGCTGATTTATCTGCCTAGGGTTAGGGTTAGGGCTCAGCCTAGGGCTAGGATTTTTTTAACCAGGAAGCCCTGAGTTCCAGGCTTACTGCATCTGCCAAAGGCATCCCAAAGGGAGCGCAGAAGTGCCACAACATGGCTGCTTTCACAGCTTTTTCCTTAGGAAGAACCCTAATACCCGGCTGATTTACCTTCCTAGGGTTACTGTTAGGCTTAGGCCTAGGACTTTTAAAACCAGGAAGCCCTGTGCTCCAGGCACACTGCAGCTGTTAAAGCCATCCCAAGGGGAGCGCAAAAGTGACACAACTTGGCTGCCTCCACTGCTATTTCCATGAGACCATCCCGAATCATAGGCTGATTTTCCTTCCTAGGCTTAAGGTTTGAGTTAGGCCTAGGGTTAGTGTTCTTTTAACCAGAAAGCCCTGAGTTCCAAGAACACAGCAGCTGCGAAGGACTACCCAAGAAGAGCGCAGAAGTGCCTCAACATGCCTGCCTCCACAGCTTTTTCCTTGGGGACGTCCCGAAACGAAGGCTGATTTAGAAGCCTCCAGTTTGGGCTAAAGTTGTGGTTTTTTAAAGCAGGAAGCCCTGTGCTCCAAGCACTCTGCAGCTGTGAAAGGCATCCCAAGGGGAGCGCAAAAGTGCCACAACATGGCTGTCTCCACAGCTTTTCCCTTGGGATAATTCCTAAACCCAGGCTGATTTAAATGACCAGTGTTACGGTTAGGGTTAGGGTTACGCCTAGGTGTAGAGCTTTTTAAACCAGCAAGCTCTGAGCTCCAGGCACACGGCAGCTGCGAAAGGCATCCCAAGGGGAGCACAAAAGTGCCAGAAAATGGCTGCCTCCACACGTTTTCATTGGCACCATTGCTAAGCCTAGGCTGAATCACCTGCCTCCAGTCTCAGCTAGGGACATGGTTTTTTAAACCAGGAAGCCCTGAGCTCCAGGCACACGGCAGCTGTGAAAGGCATCCCAAGGGGAGTACAAAAGTGCAACAACATGGCAGCTTTCACAGCTTTTTCCTTGGCACCATCCCTATACCTAGGCTGATTTATCTGCCTAGGGTTAGGGTTAGGGCTCAGCCTAGGGCTAGGATTTTTTTAACCAGGAAGCCCTGAGTTCCAGGCTTACTGCATCTGCCAAAGGCATCCCAAAGGGAGCGCAGAAGTGCCACAACATGGCTGCTTTCACAGCTTTTTCCTTAGGAAGAACCCTAATACCCGGCTGATTTACCTTCCTAGGGTTACTGTTAGGCTTAGGCCTAGGACTTTTAAAACCAGGAAGCCCTGTGCTCCAGGCACACTGCAGCTGTGAAAGGCATCCCAAGGGGAGCGCAAAAGTGACACAACTTGGCTGCCTCCACTGCTATTTCCATGAGACCATCCCGAATCATTGGCTGATTTTCCTTCCTAGGCTTAAGGTTTGAGTTAGGCCTAGGGTTAGTGTTCTTTTAACCAGAAAGCCCTGAGTTCCAAGAACACAGCAGCTGCGAAGGACTACCCAAGAAGAGCGCAGAAGTGCCTCAACATGCCTGCCTCCACAGCTTTTTCCTTGGGGACGTCCCGAAACGAAGGCTGATTTAGAAGCCTCCAGTTTGGGCTAAAGTTGTGGTTTTTTAAACCAGGAAGCCCTGTGCTCCAAGCACACTGCAGCTGTGAAAGGCATCCCAAGGGGAGCGCAAAAGTGCCACAACATGGCTGTCTCCACAGCTTTTCCCTTGGGATAATTCCTAAACCCAGGCTGATTTAAATGACCAGTGTTACGGTTAGGGTTAGGGTTACGCCTAGGTGTAGAGCTTTTTAAACCAGCAAGCTCTGAGCTCCAGGCACACGGCAGCTGCGAAAGGCATCCCAAGGGGAGCACAAAAGTGCCAGAAAATGGCTGCCTCCACACGTTTTCATTGGCACCATTGCTAAGCCTAGGCTGAATCACCTGCCTCCAGTCTCAGCTAGGGACATGGTTTTTTAAACCAGGAAGCCCTGAGCTCCAGGCACACGGCAGCTGTGAAAGGCATCCCAAGGGGAGTACAAAAGTGCAACAACATGGCAGCTTTCACAGCTTTTTCCTTGGCACCATCCCTATACCTAGGCTGATTTATCTGCCTAGGGTTAGGGTTAGGGCTCAGCCTAGGGCTAGGATTTTTTTAAGCAGGAAGCCCTGAGTTCCAGGCTTACTGCATCTGCCAAAGGCATCCCAAAGGGAGCGCAGAAGTGCCACAACATGGCTGCTTTCACAGCTTTTTCCTTAGGAAGAACCCTAATACCCGGCTGATTTACCTTCCTAGGGTTACTGTTAGGCTTAGGCCTAGGACTTTTAAAACCAGGAAGCCCTGTGCTCCAGGCACACTGCAGCTGTTAAAGGCATCCCAAGGGGAGCGCAAAAGTGACACAACTTGGCTGCCTCCACTGCTATTTCCATGAGACCATCCCGAATCATAGGCTGATTTTCCTTCCTAGGCTTAAGGTTTCAGTTAGGCCTAGGGTTAGTGTTCTTTTAACCAGAAAGCCCTGAGTTCCAAGAACACAGCAGCTGCGAAGGACTACCCAAGAAGAGCGCAGAAGTGCCTCAACATGCCTGCCTCCACAGCTTTTTCCTTGGGGACGTCCCGAAACGAAGGCTGATTTAGAAGCCTCCAGTTTGGGCTAAAGTTGTGGTTTTTTAAACCAGGAAGCCCTGTGCTCCAAGCACACTGCAGCTGTGAAAGGCATCCCAAGGGGAGCGCAAAAGTGCCACAACATGGCTGTCTCCACAGCTTTTCCCTTGGGATAATTCCTAAACCCAGGCTGATTTAAATGACCAGTGTTACGGTTAGGGTTAGGGTTACGCCTAGGTGTAGAGCTTTTTAAACCAGCAAGCTCTGAGCTCCAGGCACACGGCAGCTGCGAAAGGCATCCCAAGGGGAGCACAAAAGTGCCAGAAAATGGCTGCCTCCACACGTTTTCATTGGCACCATTGCTAAGCCTAGGCTGAATCACCTGCCTCCAGTCTCAGCTAGGGACATGGATTTTTAAACCAGGAAGCCCTGAGCTCCAGGCACACGGCAGCTGTGAAAGGCATCCCAAGGGGAGTACAAAAGTGCAACAACATGGCAGCTTTCACAGCTTTTTCCTTGGCACCATCCCTATACCTAGGCTGATTTATCTGCCTAGGGTTAGGGTTAGGGCTCAGCCTAGGGCTAGGATTTTTTTAACCAGGATGCCCTGAGTTCCAGGCTTACTGCATCTGCCAAAGGCATCCCAAAGGGAGCGCAGAAGTGCCACAACATGGCTGCTTTCACAGCTTTTTCCTTAGGAAGAACCCTAATACCCGGCTGATTTACCTTCCTAGGGTTACTGTTAGGCTTAGGCCTAGGACTTTTAAAACCAGGAAGCCCTGTGCTCCAGGCACACTGCAGCTGTGAAAGGCATCCCAAGGGGAGCGCAAAAGTGACACAACTTGGCTGCCTCCACTGCTATTTCCATGAGACCATCCCGAATCATAGGCTGATTTTCCTTCCTAGGCTTAAGGTTTGAGTTAGGCCTAGGGTTAGTGTTCTTTTAACCAGAAAGCCCTGAGTTCCAAGAACACAGCAGCTGCGAAGGACTACCCAAGAAGAGCGCAGAAGTGCCTCAACATGCCTGCCTCCACAGCTTTTTCCTTGGGGACGTCCCGAAACGAAGGCTGATTTAGAAGCCTCCAGTTTGGGCTAAAGTTGTGGTTTTTTAAACCAGGAAGCCCTGTGCTCCAAGCACACTGCAGCTGTGAAAGGCATCCCAAGGGGAGCGCAAAAGTGCCACAACATGGCTGTCTCCACAGCTTTTCCCTTGGGATAATTCCTAAACCCAGGCTGATTTAAATGACCAGTGTTACGGTTAGGGTTAGGGTTACGCCTAGGTGTAGAGCTTTTTAAACCAGCAAGCTCTGAGCTCCAGGCACACGGCAGCTGCGAAAGGCATCCCAAGGGGAGCACAAAAGTGCCAGAAAATGGCTGCCTCCACACGTTTTCATTGGCACCATTGCTAAGCCTAGGCTGAATCACCTGCCTCCAGTCTCAGCTAGGGACATGGTTTTTTAAACCAGGAAGCCCTGAGCTCCAGGCACACGGCAGCTGTGAAAGGCATCCCAAGGGGAGTACAAAAGTGCAACAACATGGCAGCTTTCACAGCTTTTTCCTTGGCACCATCCCTATACCTAGGCTGATTTATCTGCCTAGGGTTAGGGTTAGGGCTCAGCCTAGGGCTAGGATTTTTTTAACCAGGAAGCCCTGAGTTCCAGGCTTACTGCATCTGCCAAAGGCATCCCAAAGGGAGCGCAGAAGTGCCACAACATGGCTGCTTTCACAGCTTTTTCCTTAGGAAGAACCCTAATACCCGGCTGATTTACCTTCCTAGGGTTACTGTTAGGCTTAGGCCTAGGACTTTTAAAACCAGGAAGCCCTGTGCTCCAGGCACACTGCAGCTGTTAAAGGCATCCCAAGGGGAGCGCAAAAGTGACACAACTTGGCTGCCTCCACTGCTATTTCCATGAGACCATCCCGAATCATAGGCTGATTTTCCTTCCTAGGCTTAAGGTTTGAGTTAGGCCTAGGGTTAGTGTTCTTTTAACCAGAAAGCCCTGAGTTCCAAGAACACAGCAGCTGCGAAGGACTACCCAAGAAGAGCGCAGAAGTGCCTCAACATGCCTGCCTCCACAGCTTTTTCCTTGGGGACGTCCCGAAACGAAGGCTGATTTAGAAGCCTCCAGTTTGGGCTAAAGTTGTGGTTTTTTAAACCAGGAAGCCCTGTGCTCCAAGCACACTGCAGCTGTGAAAGGCATCCCAAGGGGAGCGCAAAAGTGCCACAACATGGCTGTCTCCACAGCTTTTCCCTTGGGATAATTCCTAAACCCAGGCTGATTTAAATGACCAGTGTTACGGTTAGGGTTAGGGTTACGCCTAGGTGTAGAGCTTTTTAAACCAGCAAGCTCTGAGCTCCAGGCACACGGCAGCTGCGAAAGGCATCCCAAGGGGAGCACAAAAGTGCCAGAAAATGGCTGCCTCCACACGTTTTCATTGGCACCATTGCTAAGCCTAGGCTGAATCACCTGCCTCCAGTCTCAGCTAGGGACATGGTTTTTTAAACCAGGAAGCCCTGAGCTCCAGGCACACGGCAGCTGTGAAAGGCATCCCAAGGGGAGTACAAAAGTGCAACAACATGGCAGCTTTCACAGCTTTTTCCTTGGCACCATCCCTATACCTAGGCTGATTTATCTGCCTAGGGTTAGGGTTAGGGCTCAGCCTAGGGCTAGGATTTTTTTAAGCAGGAAGCCCTGAGTTCCAGGCTTACTGCATCTGCCAAAGGCATCCCAAAGGGAGCGCAGAAGTGCCACAACATGGCTGCTTTCACAGCTTTTTCCTTAGGAAGAACCCTAATACCCGGCTGATTTACCTTCCTAGGGTTACTGTTAGGCTTAGGCCTAGGACTTTTAAAACCAGGAAGCCCTGTGCTCCAGGCACACTGCAGCTGTTAAAGGCATCCCAAGGGGAGCGCAAAAGTGACACAACTTGGCTGCCTCCACTGCTATTTCCATGAGACCATCCCGAATCATAGGCTGATTTTCCTTCCTAGGCTTAAGGTTTGAGTTAGGCCTAGGGTTAGTGTTCTTTTAACCAGAAAGCCCTGAGTTCCAAGAACACAGCAGCTGCGAAGGACTACCCAAGAAGAGCGCAGAAGTGCCTCAACATGCCTGCCTCCACAGCTTTTTCCTTGGGGACGTCCCGAAACGAAGGCTGATTTAGAAGCCTCCAGTTTGGGCTAAAGTTGTGGTTTTTTAAACCAGGAAGCCCTGTGCTCCAAGCACACTGCAGCTGTGAAAGGCATCCCAAGGGGAGCGCAAAAGTGCCACAACATGGCTGTCTCCACAGCTTTTCCCTTGGGATAATTCCTAAACCCAGGCTGATTTAAATGACCAGTGTTACGGTTAGGGTTAGGGTTACGCCTAGGTGTAGAGCTTTTTAAACCAGCAAGCTCTGAGCTCCAGGCACACGGCAGCTGCGAAAGGCATCCCAAGGGGAGCACAAAAGTGCCAGAAAATGGCTGCCTCCACACGTTTTCATTGGCACCATTGCTAAGCCTAGGCTGAATCACCTGCCTCCAGTCTCAGCTAGGGACATGGATTTTTAAACCAGGAAGCCCTGAGCTCCAGGCACACGGCAGCTGTGAAAGGCATCCCAAGGGGAGTACAAAAGTGCAACAACATGGCAGCTTTCACAGCTTTTTCCTTGGCACCATCCCTATACCTAGGCTGATTTATCTGCCTAGGGTTAGGGTTAGGGCTCAGCCTAGGGCTAGGATTTTTTTAACCAGGAAGCCCTGAGTTCCAGGCTTACTGCATCTGCCAAAGGCATCCCAAAGGGAGCGCAGAAGTGCCACAACATGGCTGCTTTCACAGCTTTTTCCTTAGGAAGAACCCTAATACCCGGCTGATTTACCTTCCTAGGGTTACTGTTAGGCTTAGGCCTAGGACTTTTAAAACCAGGAAGCCCTGTGCTCCAGGCACACTGCAGCTGTGAAAGGCATCCCAAGGGGAGCGCAAAAGTGACACAACTTGGCTGCCTCCACTGCTATTTCCATGAGACCATCCCGAATCATAGGCTGATTTTCCTTCCTAGGCTTAAGGTTTGAGTTAGGCCTAGGGTTAGTGTTCTTTTAACCAGAAAGCCCTGAGTTCCAAGAACACAGCAGCTGCGAAGGACTACCCAAGAAGAGCGCAGAAGTGCCTCAACATGCCTGCCTCCACAGCTTTTTCCTTGGGGACGTCCCGAAACGAAGGCTGATTTAGAAGCCTCCAGTTTGGGCTAAAGTTGTGGTTTTTTAAACCAGGAAGCCCTGTGCTCCAAGCTCACTGCAGCTGTGAAAGGCATCCCAAGGGGAGCGCAAAAGTGCCACAACATGGCTGTCTCCACAGCTTTTCCCTTGGGATAATTCCTAAACCCAGGCTGATTTAAATGACCAGTGTTACGGTTAGGGTTAGGGTTACGCCTAGGTGTAGAGCTTTTTAAACCAGCAAGCTCTGAGCTCCAGGCACACGGCAGCTGCGAAAGGCATCCCAAGGGGAGCACAAAAGTGCCAGAAAATGGCTGCCTCCACACGTTTTCATTGGCACCATTGCTAAGCCTAGGCTGAATCACCTGCCTCCAGTCTCAGCTAGGGACATGGTTTTTTAAACCAGGAAGCCCTGAGCTCCAGGCACACGGCAGCTGTGAAAGGCATCCCAAGGGGAGTACAAAAGTGCAACAACATGGCAGCTTTCACAGCTTTTTCCTTGGCACCATCCCTATACCTAGGCTGATTTATCTGCCTAGGGTTAGGGTTAGGGCTCAGCCTAGGGCTAGGATTTTTTTAACCAGGAAGCCCTGAGTTCCAGGCTTACTGCATCTGCCAAAGGCATCCCAAAGGGAGCGCAGAAGTGCCACAACATGGCTGCTTTCACAGCTTTTTCCTTAGGAAGAACCCTAATACCCGGCTGATTTACCTTCCTAGGGTTACTGTTAGGCTTAGGCCTAGGACTTTTAAAACCAGGAAGCCCTGTGCTCCAGGCACACTGCAGCTGTGAAAGGCATCCCAAGGGGAGCGCAAAAGTGACACAACTTGGCTGCCTCCACTGCTATTTCCATGAGACCATCCCGAATCATAGGCTGATTTTCCTTCCTAGGCTTAAGGTTTGAGTTAGGCCTAGGGTTAGTGTTTTTTTAACCAGAAAGCCCTGAGTTCCAAGAACACAGCAGCTGCGAAGGACTACCCAAGAAGAGCGCAGAAGTGCCTCAACATGCCTGCCTCCACAGCTTTTTCCTTGGGGACGTCCCGAAACGAAGGCTGATTTAGAAGCCTCCAGTTTGGGCTAAAGTTGTGGTTTTTTAAACCAGGAAGCCCTGTGCTCCAAGCACACTGCAGCTGTGAAAGGCATCCCAAGGGGAGCGCAAAAGTGCCACAACATGGCTGTCTCCACAGCTTTTCCCTTGGGATAATTCCTAAACCCAGGCTGATTTAAATGACCAGTGTTACGGTTAGGGTTAGGGTTACGCCTAGGTGTAGAGCTTTTTAAACCAGCAAGCTCTGAGCTCCAGGCACACGGCAGCTGCGAAAGGCATCCCAAGGGGAGCACAAAAGTGCCAGAAAATGGCTGCCTCCACACGTTTTCATTGGCACCATTGCTAAGCCTAGGCTGAATCACCTGCCTCCAGTCTCAGCTAGGGACATGGTTTTTTAAACCAGGAAGCCCTGAGCTCCAGGCACACGGCAGCTGTGAAAGGCATCCCAAGGGGAGTACAAAAGTGCAACAACATGGCAGCTTTCACAGCTTTTTCCTTGGCACCATCCCTATACCTAGGCTGATTTATCTGCCTAGGGTTAGGGTTAGGGCTCAGCCTAGGGCTAGGATTTTTTTAACCAGGAAGCCCTGAGTTCCAGGCTTACTGCATCTGCCAAAGGCATCCCAAAGGGAGCGCAGAAGTGCCACAACATGGCTGCTTTCACAGCTTTTTCCTTAGGAAGAACCCTAATACCCGGCTGATTTACCTTCCTAGGGTTACTGTTAGGCTTAGGCCTAGGACTTTTAAAACCAGGAAGCCCTGTGCTCCAGGCACACTGCAGCTGTTAAAGGCATCCCAAGGGGAGCGCAAAAGTGACACAACTTGGCTGCCTCCACTGCTATTTCCATGAGACCATCCCGAATCATAGGCTGATTTTCCTTCCTAGGCTTAAGGTTTGAGTTAGGCCTAGGGTTAGTGTTCTTTTAACCAGAAAGCCCTGAGTTCCAAGAACACAGCAGCTGCGAAGGACTACCCAAGAAGAGCGCAGAAGTGCCTCAACATGCCTGCCTCCACAGCTTTTTCCTTGGGGACGTCCCGAAACGAAGGCTGATTTAGAAGCCTCCAGTTTGGGCTAAAGTTGTGGTTTTTTAAACCAGGAAGCCCTGTGCTCCAAGCACACTGCAGCTGTGAAAGGCATCCCAAGGGGAGCGCAAAAGTGCCACAACATGGCTGTCTCCACAGCTTTTCCCTTGGGATAATTCCTAAACCCAGGCTGATTTAAATGACCAGTGTTACGGTTAGGGTTAGGGTTACGCCTAGGTGTAGAGCTTTTTAAACCAGCAAGCTCTGAGCTCCAGGCACACGGCAGCTGCGAAAGGCATCCCAAGGGGAGCACAAAAGTGCCAGAAAATGGCTGCCTCCACACGTTTTCATTGGCACCATTGCTAAGCCTAGGCTGAATCACCTGCCTCCAGTCTCAGCTAGGGACATGGTTTTTTAAACCAGGAAGCCCTGAGCTCCAGGCACACGGCAGCTGTGAAAGGCATCCCAAGGGGAGTACAAAAGTGCAACAACATGGCAGCTTTCACAGCTTTTTCCTTGGCACCATCCCTATACCTAGGCTGATTTATCTGCCTAGGGTTAGGGTTAGGGCTCAGCCTAGGGCTAGGATTTTTTTAAGCAGGAAGCCCTGAGTTCCAGGCTTACTGCATCTGCCAAAGGCATCCCAAAGGGAGCGCAGAAGTGCCACAACATGGCTGCTTTCACAGCTTTTTCCTTAGGAAGAACCCTAATACCCGGCTGATTTACCTTCCTAGGGTTACTGTTAGGCTTAGGCCTAGGACTTTTAAAACCAGGAAGCCCTGTGCTCCAGGCACACTGCAGCTGTTAAAGGCATCCCAAGGGGAGCGCAAAAGTGACACAACTTGGCTGCCTCCACTGCTATTTCCATGAGACCATCCCGAATCATAGGCTGATTTTCCTTCCTAGGCTTAAGGTTTGAGTTAGGCCTAGGGTTAGTGTTCTTTTAACCAGAAAGCCCTGAGTTCCAAGAACACAGCAGCTGCGAAGGACTACCCAAGAAGAGCGCAGAAGTGCCTCAACATGCCTGCCTCCACAGCTTTTTCCTTGGGGACGTCCCGAAACGAAGGCTGATTTAGAAGCCTCCAGTTTGGGCTAAAGTTGTGGTTTTTTAAACCAGGAAGCCCTGTGCTCCAAGCACACTGCAGCTGTGAAAGGCATCCCAAGGGGAGCGCAAAAGTGCCACAACATGGCTGTCTCCACAGCTTTTCCCTTGGGATAATTCCTAAACCCAGGCTGATTTAAATGACCAGTGTTACGGTTAGGGTTAGGGTTACGCCTAGGTGTAGAGCTTTTTAAACCAGCAAGCTCTGAGCTCCAGGCACACGGCAGCTGCGAAAGGCATCCCAAGGGGAGCACAAAAGTGCCAGAAAATGGCTGCCTCCACACGTTTTCATTGGCACCATTGCTAAGCCTAGGCTGAATCACCTGCCTCCAGTCTCAGCTAGGGACATGGATTTTTAAACCAGGAAGCCCTGAGCTCCAGGCACACGGCAGCTGTGAAAGGCATCCCAAGGGGAGTACAAAAGTGCAACAACATGGCAGCTTTCACAGCTTTTTCCTTGGCACCATCCCTATACCTAGGCTGATTTATCTGCCTAGGGTTAGGGTTAGGGCTCAGCCTAGGGCTAGGATTTTTTTAACCAGGAAGCCCTGAGTTCCAGGCTTACTGCATCTGCCAAAGGCATCCCAAAGGGAGCGCAGAAGTGCCACAACATGGCTGCTTTCACAGCTTTTTCCTTAGGAAGAACCCTAATACCCGGCTGATTTACCTTCCTAGGGTTACTGTTAGGCTTAGGCCTAGGACTTTTAAAACCAGGAAGCCCTGTGCTCCAGGCACACTGCAGCTGTGAAAGGCATCCCAAGGGGAGCGCAAAAGTGACACAACTTGGCTGCCTCCACTGCTATTTCCATGAGACCATCCCGAATCATAGGCTGATTTTCCTTCCTAGGCTTAAGGTTTGAGTTAGGCCTAGGGTTAGTGTTCTTTTAACCAGAAAGCCCTGAGTTCCAAGAACACAGCAGCTGCGAAGGACTACCCAAGAAGAGCGCAGAAGTGCCTCAACATGCCTGCCTCCACAGCTTTTTCCTTGGGGACGTCCCGAAACGAAGGCTGATTTAGAAGCCTCCAGTTTGGGCTAAAGTTGTGGTTTTTTAAACCAGGAAGCCCTGTGCTCCAAGCTCACTGCAGCTGTGAAAGGCATCCCAAGGGGAGCGCAAAAGTGCCACAACATGGCTGTCTCCACAGCTTTTCCCTTGGGATAATTCCTAAACCCAGGCTGATTTAAATGACCAGTGTTACGGTTAGGGTTAGGGTTACGCCTAGGTGTAGAGCTTTTTAAACCAGCAAGCTCTGAGCTCCAGGCACACGGCAGCTGCGAAAGGCATCCCAAGGGGAGCACAAAAGTGCCAGAAAATGGCTGCCTCCACACGTTTTCATTGGCACCATTGCTAAGCCTAGGCTGAATCACCTGCCTCCAGTCTCAGCTAGGGACATGGTTTTTTAAACCAGGAAGCCCTGAGCTCCAGGCACACGGCAGCTGTGAAAGGCATCCCAAGGGGAGTACAAAAGTGCAACAACATGGCAGCTTTCACAGCTTTTTCCTTGGCACCATCCCTATACCTAGGCTGATTTATCTGCCTAGGGTTAGGGTTAGGGCTCAGCCTAGGGCTAGGATTTTTTTAACCAGGAAGCCCTGAGTTCCAGGCTTACTGCATCTGCCAAAGGCATCCCAAAGGGAGCGCAGAAGTGCCACAACATGGCTGCTTTCACAGCTTTTTCCTTAGGAAGAACCCTAATACCCGGCTGATTTACCTTCCTAGGGTTACTGTTAGGCTTAGGCCTAGGACTTTTAAAACCAGGAAGCCCTGTGCTCCAGGCACACTGCAGCTGTTAAAGGCATCCCAAGGGGAGCACAAAAGTGACACAACTTGGCTGCCTCCACTGCTATTTCCATGAGACCATCCCGAATCATAGGCTGATTTTCCTTCCTAGGCTTAAGGTTTGAGTTAGGCCTAGGGTTAGTGTTCTTTTAACCAGAAAGCCCTGAGTTCCAAGAACACAGCAGCTGCGAAGGACTACCCAAGAAGAGCGCAGAAGTGCCTCAACATGCCTGCCTCCACAGCTTTTTCCTTGGGGACGTCCCGAAACGAAGGCTGATTTAGAAGCCTCCAGTTTGGGCTAAAGTTGTGGTTTTTTAAACCAGGAAGCCCTGTGCTCCAAGCACACTGCAGCTGTGAAAGGCATCCCAAGGGGAGCGCAAAAGTGCCACAACATGGCTGTCTCCACAGCTTTTCCCTTGGGATAATTCCTAAACCCAGGCTGATTTAAATGACCAGTGTTACGGTTAGGGTTAGGGTTACGCCTAGGTGTAGAGCTTTTTAAACCAGCAAGCTCTGAGCTCCAGGCACACGGCAGCTGCGAAAGGCATCCCAAGGGGAGCACAAAAGTGCCAGAAAATGGCTGCCTCCACACGTTTTCATTGGCACCATTGCTAAGCCTAGGCTGAATCACCTGCCTCCAGTCTCAGCTAGGGACATGGTTTTTTAAACCAGGAAGCCCTGAGCTCCAGGCACACGGCAGCTGTGAAAGGCATCCCAAGGGGAGTACAAAAGTGCAACAACATGGCAGCTTTCACAGCTTTTTCCTTGGCACCATCCCTATACCTAGGCTGATTTATCTGCCTAGGGTTAGGGTTAGGGCTCAGCCTAGGGCTAGGATTTTTTTAACCAGGAAGCCCTGAGTTCCAGGCTTACTGCATCTGCCAAAGGCATCCCAAAGGGAGCGCAGAAGTGCCACAACATGGCTGCTTTCACAGCTTTTTCCTTAGGAAGAACCCTAATACCCGGCTGATTTACCTTCCTAGGGTTACTGTTAGGCTTAGGCCTAGGACTTTTAAAACCAGGAAGCCCTGTGCTCCAGGCACACTGCAGCTGTTAAAGGCATCCCAAGGGGAGCGCAAAAGTGACACAACTTGGCTGCCTCCACTGCTATTTCCATGAGACCATCCCGAATCATAGGCTGATTTTCCTTCCTAGGCTTAAGGTTTGAGTTAGGCCTAGGGTTAGTGTTCTTTTAACCAGAAAGCCCTGAGTTCCAAGAACACAGCAGCTGCGAAGGACTACCCAAGAAGAGCGCAGAAGTGCCTCAACATGCCTGCCTCCACAGCTTTTTCCTTGGGGACGTCCCGAAACGAAGGCTGATTTAGAAGCCTCCAGTTTGGGCTAAAGTTGTGGTTTTTTAAACCAGGAAGCCCTGTGCTCCAAGCACACTGCAGCTGTGAAAGGCATCCCAAGGGGAGCGCAAAAGTGCCACAACATGGCTGTCTCCACAGCTTTTCCCTTGGGATAATTCCTAAACCCAGGCTGATTTAAATGACCAGTGTTACGGTTAGGGTTAGGGTTACGCCTAGGTGTAGAGCTTTTTAAACCAGCAAGCTCTGAGCTCCAGGCACACGGCAGCTGCGAAAGGCATCCCAAGGGGAGCACAAAAGTGCCAGAAAATGGCTGCCTCCACACGTTTTCATTGGCACCATTGCTAAGCCTAGGCTGAATCACCTGCCTCCAGTCTCAGCTAGGGACATTGTTTTTTAAACCAGGAAGCCCTGAGCTCCAGGCACACGGCAGCTGTGAAAGGCATCCCAAGGGGAGTACAAAAGTGCAACAACATGGCAGCTTTCACAGCTTTTTCCTTGGCACCATCCCTATACCTAGGCTGATTTATCTGCCTAGGGTTAGGGTTAGGGCTCAGCCTAGGGCTAGGATTTTTTTAACCAGGAAGCCCTGAGTTCCAGGCTTACTGCATCTGCCAAAGGCATCCCAAAGGGAGCGCAGAAGTGCCACAACATGGCTGCTTTCACAGCTTTTTCCTTAGGAAGAACCCTAATACCCGGCTGATTTACCTTCCTAGGGTTACTGTTAGGCTTAGGCCTAGGACTTTTAAAACCAGGAAGCCCTGTGCTCCAGGCACACTGCAGCTGTGAAAGGCATCCCAAGGGGAGCGCAAAAGTGACACAACTTGGCTGCCTCCACTGCTATTTCCATGAGACCATCCCGAATCATAGGCTGATTTTCCTTCCTAGGCTTAAGGTTTGAGTTAGGCCTAGGGTTAGTGTTTTTTTAACCAGAAAGCCCTGAGTTCCAAGAACACAGCAGCTGCGAAGGACTACCCAAGAAGAGCGCAGAAGTGCCTCAACATGCCTGCCTCCACAGCTTTTTCCTTGGGGACGTCCCGAAACGAAGGCTGATTTAGAAGCCTCCAGTTTGGGCTAAAGTTGTGGTTTTTTAAACCAGGAAGCCCTGTGCTCCAAGCACACTGCAGCTGTGAAAGGCATCCCAAGGGGAGCGCAAAAGTGCCACAACATGGCTGTCTCCACAGCTTTTCCCTTGGGATAATTCCTAAACCCAGGCTGATTTAAATGACCAGTGTTACGGTTAGGGTTAGGGTTACGCCTAGGTGTAGAGCTTTTTAAACCAGCAAGCTCTGAGCTCCAGGCACACGGCAGCTGCGAAAGGCATCCCAAGGGGAGCACAAAAGTGCCAGAAAATGGCTGCCTCCACACGTTTTCATTGGCACCATTGCTAAGCCTAGGCTGAATCACCTGCCTCCAGTCTCAGCTAGGGACATGGTTTTTTAAACCAGGAAGCCCTGAGCTCCAGGCACACGGCAGCTGTGAAAGGCATCCCAAGGGGAGTACAAAAGTGCAACAACATGGCAGCTTTCACAGCTTTTTCCTTGGCACCATCCCTATACCTAGGCTGATTTATCTGCCTAGGGTTAGGGTTAGGGCTCAGCCTAGGGCTAGGATTTTTTTAACCAGGAAGCCCTGAGTTCCAGGCTTACTGCATCTGCCAAAGGCATCCCAAAGGGAGCGCAGAAGGTCCACAACATGGCTGCTTTCACAGCTTTTTCCTTAGGAAGAACCCTAATACCCGGCTGATTTACCTTCCTAGGGTTACTGTTAGGCTTAGGCCTAGGACTTTTAAAACCAGGAAGCCCTGTGCTCCAGGCACACTGTAGCTGTTAAAGTCATCCCAAGGGGAGCACAAAAGTGACACAACTTGGCTGCCTCCACTGCTATTTCCATGAGACCATCCCGAATCATAGGCTGATTTTCCTTCCTAGGCTTAAGGTTTGAGTTAGGCCTAGGGTTAGTGTTCTTTTAACCAGAAAGCCCTGAGTTCCAAGAACACAGCAGCTGCGAAGGACTACCCAAGAAGAGCGCAGAAGTGCCTCAACATGCCTGCCTCCACAGCTTTTTCCTTGGGGACGTCCCGAAACGAAGGCTGATTTAGAAGCCTCCAGTTTGGGCTAAAGTTGTGGTTTTTTAAACCAGGAAGCCCTGTGCTCCAAGCACACTGCAGCTGTTAAAGGCATCCCAAGGGGAGCGCAAAAGTGCCACAACATGGCTGTCTCCACAGCTTTTCCCTTGGGATAATTCCTAAACCCAGGCTGATTTAAATGACCAGTGTTACGGTTAGGGTTAGGGTTACGCCTAGGTGTAGAGCTTTTTAAACCAGCAAGCTCTGAGCTCCAGGCACACGGCAGCTGCGAAATGCATCCCAAGGGGAGCACAAAAGTGCTAGAAAATGGCTGCCTCCACACGTTTTCATTGGCACCATTGCTAAGCCTAGGCTGAATCACCTGCCTCCAGTCTCAGCTAGGGACATGGTTTTTTAAACCAGGAAGCCCTGAGCTCCAGGCACACGGCAGCTGTGAAAGGCATCCCAAGGGGAGTACAAAAGTGCAACAACATGGCAGCTTTCACAGCTTTTTCCTTGGCACCATCCCTATACCTAGGCTGATTTATCTGCCTAGGGTTAGGGTTAGGGCTCAGCCAAGGGCTAGGATTTTTTTAACCAGGAAGCCCTGAGTTCCAGGCTTACTGCATCTGCCAAAGGCATCCCAAAGGGAGCGCAGAAGGTCCACAACATGGCTGCTTTCACAGCTTTTTCCTTAGGAAGAACCCTAATACCCGGCTGATTTACCTTCCTAGGGTTACTGTTAGGCTTAGGCCTAGGACTTTTAAAACCAGGAAGCCCTGTGCTCCAGGCACACTGTAGCTGTTAAAGGCATCCCAAGGGGAGCACAAAAGTGACACAACTTGGCTGCCTCCACTGCTATTTCCATGAGACCATCCCGAATCATAGGCTGATTTTCCTTCCTAGGCTTAAGGTTTGAGTTAGGCCTAGGGTTAGTGTTCTTTTAACCAGAAAGCCCTGAGTTCCAAGAACACAGCAGCTGCGAAGGACTACCCAAGAAGAGCGCAGAAGTGCCTCAACATGCCTGCCTCCACAGCTTTTTCCTTGGGGACGTCCCGAAACGAAGGCTGATTTAGAAGCCTCCAGTTTGGGCTAAAGTTGTGGTTTTTTAAACCAGGAAGCCCTGTGCTCCAAGCACACTGCAGCTGTTAAAGGCATCCCAAGGGGAGCGCAAAAGTGCCACAACATGGCTGTCTCCACAGCTTTTCCCTTGGGATAATTCCTAAACCCAGGCTGATTTAAATGACCAGTGTTACGGTTAGGGTTAGGGTTACGCCTAGGTGTAGAGCTTTTTAAACCAGCAAGCTCTGAGCTCCAGGCACACGGCAGCTGCGAAATGCATCCCAAGGGGAGCACAAAAGTGCCAGAAAATGGCTGCCTCCACACGTTTTCATTGGCACCATTGCTAAGCCTAGGCTGAATCACCTGCCTCCAGTCTCAGCTAGGGACATGGTTTTTTAAACCAGGAAGCCCTGAGCTCCAGGCACACGGCAGCTGTGAAAGGCATCCCAAGGGGAGTACAAAAGTGCAACAACATGGCAGCTTTCACAGCTTTTTCCTTGGCACCATCCCTATACCTAGGCTGATTTATCTGCCTAGGGTTAGGGTTAGGGCTCAGCCAAGGGCTAGGATTTTTTTAACCAGGAAGCCCTGAGTTCCAGGCTTACTGCATCTGCCAAAGGCATCCCAAAGGGAGCGCAGAAGGTCCACAACATGGCTGCTTTCACAGCTTTTTCCTTAGGAAGAACCCTAATACCCGGCTGATTTACCTTCCTAGGGTTACTGTTAGGCTTAGGCCTAGGACTTTTAAAACCAGGAAGCCCTGTGCTCCAGGCACACTGCAGGTGTGAAAGGCATCCCAAGGGGAGCGCAAAAGTGACACAACTTGGCTGCCTCCACTGCTATTTCCATGAGACCATCCCGAATCATAGGCTGATTTTCCTTCCTAGGCTTAAGGTTTGAGTTAGGCCTAGGGTTAGTGTTCTTTTAACCAGAAAGCCCTGAGTTCCAAGAACACAGCAGCTGCGAAGGACTACCCAAGAAGAGCGCAGAAGTGCCTCAACATGCCTGCCTCCACAGCTTTTTCCTTGGGGACGTCCCGAAACGAAGGCTGATTTAGAAGCCTCCAGTTTGGGCTAAAGTTGTGGTTTTTTAAAGCAGGAAGCCCTGTGCTCCAAGCACACTGCAGCTGTGAAAGGCATCCCAAGGGGAGCGCAAAAGTGCCACAACATGGCTGTCTCCACAGCTTTTCCCTTGGGATAATTCCTAAACCCAGGCTGATTTAAATGACCAGTGTTACGGTTAGGGTTAGGGTTACGCCTAGGTGTAGAGCTTTTTAAACCAGCAAGCTCTGAGCTCCAGGCACACGGCAGCTGCGAAAGGCATCCCAAGGGGAGCACAAAAGTGCCAGAAAATGGCTGCCTCCACACGTTTTCATTGGCACCATTGCTAAGCCTAGGCTGAATCACCTGCCTCCAGTCTCAGCTAGGGACATGGTTTTTTAAACCAGGAAGCCCTGAGCTCCAGGCACACGGCAGCTGTGAAAGGCATCCCAAGGGGAGTACAAAAGTGCAACAACATGGCAGCTTTCACAGCTTTTTCCTTGGCACCATCCCTATACCTAGGCTGATTTATCTGCCTAGGGTTAGGGTTAGGGCTCAGCCAAGGGCTAGGATTTTTTTAAGCAGGAAGCCCTGAGTTCCAGGCTTACTGCATCTGCCAAAGGCATCCCAAAGGGAGCGCAGAAGGTCCACAACATGGCTGCTTTCACAGCTTTTTCCTTAGGAAGAACCCTAATACCCGGCTGATTTACCTTCCTAGGGTTACTGTTAGGCTTAGGCCTAGGACTTTTAAAACCAGGAAGCCCTGTGCTCCAGGCACACTGCAGCTGTTAAAGGCATCCCAAGGGGAGCGCAAAAGTGACACAACTTGGCTGCCTCCACTGCTATTTCCATGAGACCATCCCGAATCATAGGCTGATTTTCCTTCCTAGGCTTAAGGTTTGAGTTAGGCCTAGGGTTAGTGTTCTTTTAACCAGAAAGCCCTGAGTTCCAA
The DNA here is from genome assembly GCF_027579445.1 of Ammospiza nelsoni. Classification (NCBI taxonomy): domain Eukaryota; kingdom Metazoa; phylum Chordata; class Aves; order Passeriformes; family Passerellidae; genus Ammospiza; species Ammospiza nelsoni. The sequence goes on from NW_026683187.1 coordinate 2,060,919, forward strand.
GAACACAGCAGCTGCGAAGGACTACCCAAGAAGAGCGCAGAAGTGCCTCAACATGCCTGCCTCCACAGCTTTTTCCTTGGGGACGTCCCGAAACGAAGGCTGATTTAGAAGCCTCCAGTTTGGGCTAAAGTTGTGGTTTTTTAAAGCAGGAAGCCCTGTGCTCCAAGCACACTGCAGCTGTGAAAGGCATCCCAAGGGGAGCGCAAAAGTGCCACAACATGGCTGTCTCCACAGCTTTTCCCTTGGGATAATTCCTAAACCCAGGCTGATTTAAATGACCAGTGTTACGGTTAGGGTTAGGGTTACGCCTAGGTGTAGAGCTTTTTAAACCAGCAAGCTCTGAGCTCCAGGCACACGGCAGCTGCGAAAGGCATCCCAAGGGGAGCGCAAAAGTGCCACAACATGGCTGCTTTCACAGCTTTTTCCTTAGGAAGAACCCTAATACCCGGCTGATTTACCTTCCTAGGGTTACTGTTAGGCTTAGGCCTAGGACTTTTAAAACCAGGAAGCCCTGTGCTCCAGGCACACTGCAGCTGTTAAAGGCATCCCAAGGGGAGCGAAAAGTGCCACAACATGGCTGTCTCCACAGCGTTTCCTTTGGGATAATTCCTAAACCCAGGCTGATTTAAATGACCAGTGTTACGGTTAGGGTTAGGGTTACGCCTAGGTGTAGAGCTTTTTAAACCAGCAAGCTCTGAGCTCCAGGCACACGGCAGCTGCGAAAGGCATCCCAAGGGGAGCACAAAAGTGCCAGAAAATGGCTGCCTCCACACGTTTTCATTGGCACCATTGCTAAGCCTAGGCTGAATCACCTGCCTCCAGTCTCAGCTAGGGACATGGTTTTTTAAACCAGGAAGCCCTGAGCTCCAGGCACACGGCAGCTGTGAAAGGCATCCCAAGGGGAGTACAAAAGTGCAACAACATGGCAGCTTTCACAGCTTTTTCCTTGGCACCATCCCTATACCTAGGCTGATTTATCTGCCTAGGGTTAGGGTTAGGGCTCAGCCAAGGGCAAGAATTTTTTTAACCAGGAAGCCCTGAGTTCCAGGCTTTCTGCATCTGCCAAAGGCATCCCAAAGGGAGCGCAGAAGTGCCACAACATGGCTGCTTTCACAGCTTTTTCCTTAGGAAGAACCCTAATACCCGGCTGATTTACCTTCCTAGGGTTACTGTTAGGCTTAGGCCTAGGACTTTTAAAACCAGGAAGCCCTGTGCTCCAGGCACACTGCAGCTGTTAAAGGCATCCCAAGGGGAGCGCAAAAGTGACACAACTTGGCTGCCTCCACTGCTATTTCCATGAGACCATCCCGAATCATAGGCTGATTTTCCTTCCTAGGCTTAAGGTTTGAGTTAGGCCTAGGGTTAGTGTTCTTTTAACCAGAAAGCCCTGAGTTCCAAGAACACAGCAGCTGCGAAGGACTACCCAAGAAGAGCGCAGAAGTGCCTCAACATGCCTGCCTCCACAGCTTTTTCCTTGGGGACGTCCCGAAACGAAGGCTGATTTAGAAGCCTCCAGTTTGGGCTAAAGTTGTGGTTTTTTAAAACAGGAAGCCCTGTGCTCCAAGCACACTGCAGCTGTGAAAGGCATCCCAAGGGGAGCGCAAAAGTGCCACAACATGGCTGTCTCCACAGCTTTTCCCTTGGGATAATTCCTAAACCCAGGCTGATTTAAATGACCAGTGTTACGGTTAGGGTTAGGGTTACGCCTTGGTGTAGAGCTTTTTAAACCAGCAAGCTCTGAGCTCCAGGCACACGGCAGCTGCGAAATGCATCCCAAAGGGAGCACAAAAGTGCCAGAAAATGGCTGCCTCCACACGTTTTCATTGGCACCATTGCTAAGCCTAGCCTGAATCACCTGCCTCCAGTCTCAGCTAGGGACATTGTTTTTTAAACCAGGAAGCCCTGAGCTCCAGGCACACGGCAGCTGTGAAAGGCATCCCAAGGGGAGTACAAAAGTGCAACAACATGGCAGCTTTCACAGCTTTTTCCTTGGCACCATCCCTATACCTAGGCTGATTTATCTGCCTAGGGTTAGGCTTAGGGCTCAGCCAAGGGCAAGGATTTTTTTAACCAGGAAGCCCTGAGTTCCAGGCTTACTGCATCTGCCAAAGGCATCCCAAAGGGAGCGCAGAAGTGCCACAACATGGCTGCTTTCACAGCTTTTTCCTTAGGAAGAACCCTAATACCCGGCTGATTTACCTTCCTAGGGTTACTGTTAGGCTTAGGCCTAGGACTTTTAAAACCAGGAAGCCCTGTGCTCCAGGCACACTGCAGCTGTTAAAGGCATCCCAAGGGGAGCGCAAAAGTGACACAACTTGGCTGCCTCCACTGCTATTTCCATGAGACCATCCCGAATCATAGGCTGATTTTCCTTCCTAGGCTTAAGGTTTGAGTTAGGCCTAGGGTTAGTGTTCTTTTAACCAGAAAGCCCTGAGTTCCAAGAACACAGCAGCTGCGAAGGACTACCCAAGAAGAGCGCAGAAGTGCCTCAACATGCCTGCCTCCACAGCTTTTTCCTTGGGGACGTCCCGAAACGAAGGCTGATTTAGAAGCCTCCAGTTTGGGCTAAAGTTGTGGTTTTTTAAAGCAGGAAGCCCTGTGCTCCAAGCACACTGCAGCTGTGAAAGGCATCCCAAGGGGAGCGCAAAAGTGCCACAACATGGCTGTCTCCACAGCTTTTCCCTTGGGATAATTCCTAAACCCAGGCTGATTTAAATGACCAGTGTTACGGTTAGGGTTAGGGTTACGCCTAGGTGTAGAGCTTTTTAAACCAGCAAGCTCTGAGCTCCAGGCACACGGCAGCTGCGAAAGGCATCCCAAGGGGAGCGCATAAGTGCCACAACATGGCTGCTTTCACAGCTTTTTCCTTAGGAAGAACCCTAATACCCGGCTGATTTACCTTCCTAGGGTTACTGTTAGGCTTAGGCCTAGGACTTTTAAAACCAGGAAGCCCTGTGCTCCAGGCACACTGCAGCTGTTAAAGGCATCCCAAGGGGAGCGAAAAGTGCCACAACATGGCTGTCTCCACAGCGTTTCCTTTGGGATAATTCCTAAACCCAGGCTGATTTAAATGACCAGTGTTACGGTTAGGGTTAGGGTTACGCCTAGGTGTAGAGCTTTTTAAACCAGCAAGCTCTGAGCTCCAGGCACACGGCAGCTGCGAAAGGCATCCCAAGGGGAGCACAAAAGTGCCAGAAAATGGCTGCCTCCACACGTTTTCATTGGCACCATTGCTAAGCCTAGGCTGAATCACCTGCCTCCAGTCTCAGCTAGGGACATGGTTTTTTAAACCAGGAAGCCCTGAGCTCCAGGCACACGGCAGCTGTGAAAGGCATCCCAAGGGGAGTACAAAAGTGCAACAACATGGCAGCTTTCACAGCTTTTTCCTTGGCACCATCCCTATACCTAGGCTGATTTATCTGCCTAGGGTTAGGGTTAGGGCTCAGCCAAGGGCAAGAATTTTTTTAACCAGGAAGCCCTGAGTTCCAGGCTTTCTGCATCTGCCAAAGGCATCCCAAAGGGAGCGCAGAAGTGCCACAACATGGCTGCTTTCACAGCTTTTTCCTTAGGAAGAACCCTAATACCCGGCTGATTTACCTTCCTAGGGTTACTGTTAGGCTTAGGCCTAGGACTTTTAAAACCAGGAAGCCCTGTGCTCCAGGCACACTGCAGCTGTTAAAGGCATCCCAAGGGGAGCGCAAAAGTGACACAACTTGGCTGCCTCCACTGCTATTTCCATGAGACCATCCCGAATCATAGGCTGATTTTCCTTCCTAGGCTTAAGGTTTGAGTTAGGCCTAGGGTTAGTGTTCTTTTAACCAGAAAGCCCTGAGTTCCAAGAACACAGCAGCTGCGAAGGACTACCCAAGAAGAGCGCAGAAGTGCCTCAACATGCCTGCCTCCACAGCTTTTTCCTTGGGGACGTCCCGAAACGAAGGCTGATTTAGAAGCCTCCAGTTTGGGCTAAAGTTGTGGTTTTTTAAACCAGGAAGCCCTGTGCTCCAAGCACACTGCAGCTGTGAAAGGCATCCCAAGGGGAGCGCAAAAGTGCCACAACATGGCTGTCTCCACAGCTTTTCCCTTGGGATAATTCCTAAACCCAGGCTGATTTAAATGACCAGTGTTACGGTTAGGGTTAGGGTTACGCCTTGGTGTAGAGCTTTTTAAACCAGCAAGCTCTGAGCTCCAGGCACACGGCAGCTGCGAAATGCATCCCAAAGGGAGCACAAAAGTGCCAGAAAATGGCTGCCTCCACACGTTTTCATTGGCACCATTGCTAAGCCTAGCCTGAATCACCTGCCTCCAGTCTCAGCTAGGGACATTGTTTTTTAAACCAGGAAGCCCTGAGCTCCAGGCACACGGCAGCTGTGAAAGGCATCCCAAGGGGAGTACAAAAGTGCAACAACATGGCAGCTTTCACAGCTTTTTCCTTGGCACCATCCCTATACCTAGGCTGATTTATCTGCCTAGGGTTAGGCTTAGGGCTCAGCCAAGGGCAAGGAGTTTTTTAACCAGGAAGCCCTGAGTTCCAGGCTTACTGCATCTGCCAAAGGCATCCCAAAGGGAGCGCAGAAGTGCCACAACATGGCTGCTTTCACAGCTTTTTCCTTAGGAAGAACCCTAATACCCGGCTGATTTACCTTCCTAGGGTTACTGTTAGGCTTAGGCCTAGGACTTTTAAAACCAGGAAGCCCTGTGCTCCAGGCACACTGCAGCTGTTAAAGGCATCCCAAGGGGAGCGCAAAAGTGACACAACTTGGCTGCCTCCACTGCTATTTCCATGAGACCATCCCGAATCATAGGCTGATTTTCCTTCCTAGGCTTAAGGTTTGAGTTAGGCCTAGGGTTAGTGTTCTTTTAACCAGAAAGCCCTGAGTTCCAAGAACACAGCAGCTGCGAAGGACTACCCAAGAAGAGCGCAGAAGTGCCTCAACATGCCTGCCTCCACAGCTTTTTCCTTGGGGACGTCCCGAAACGAAGGCTGATTTAGAAGCCTCCAGTTTGGGCTAAAGTTGTGGTTTTTTAAACCAGGAAGCCCTGTGCTCCAAGCACACTGCAGCTGTGAAAGGCATCCTAAGGGGAGCGCAAAAGTGCCACAACATGGCTGTCTCCACAGCTTTTCCCTTGGGATAATTCCTAAACCCAGGCTGATTTAAATGACCAGTGTTACGGTTAGGGTTAGGGTTACGCCTAGGTGTAGAGCTTTTTAAACCAGCAAGCTCTGAGCTCCAGGCACACGGCAGCTGCGAAAGGCATCCCAAGGGGAGCACAAAAGTGCCAGAAAATGGCTGCCTCCACACGTTTTCATTGGCGCCATTGCTAAGCCTAGGCTGAATCACCTGCCTCCAGTCTCAGCTAGGGACATTGTTTTTTAAACCAGGAAGCCCTGAGCTCCAGGCACACGGCAGCTGTGAAAGGCATCCCAAGGGGAGTACAAAAGTGCAACAACATGGCAGCTTTCACAGCTTTTTCCTTGGCACAATCCCTATACCTAGGCTGATTTATCTGCCTAGGGTTAGGGTTAGGGCTCAGCCTAGGGCTAGGATTTTTTTAAGCAGGAAGCCCTGAGTTCCAGGCTTACTGCATCTGCCAAAGGCATCCCAAAGGGAGCGCAGAAGGTCCACAACATGGCTGCTTTCACAGCTTTTTCCTTAGGAAGAACCCTAATACCCGGCTGATTTACCTTCCTAGGGTTACTGTTAGGCTTAGGCCTAGGACTTTTAAAACCAGGAAGCCCTGTGCTCCAGGCACACTGCAGCTGTTAAAGGCATCCCAAGGGGAGCGCAAAAGTGACACAACTTGGCTGCCTCCACTGCTATTTCCATGAGACCATCCCGAATCATAGGCTGATTTTCCTTCCTAGGCTTAAGGTTTGAGTTAGGCCTAGGGTTAGTGTTCTTTTAACCAGAAAGCCCTGAGTTCCAAGAACACAGCAGCTGCGAAGGACTACCCAAGAAGAGCGCAGAAGTGCCTCAACATGCCTGCCTCCACAGCTTTTTCCTTGGGGACGTCCCGAAACGAAGGCTGATTTAGAAGCCTCCAGTTTGGGCTAAAGTTGTGGTTTTTTAAACCAGGAAGCCCTGTGCTCCAAGCACACTGCAGCTGTGAAAGGCATCCCAAGGGGAGCGCAAAAGTGCCACAACATGGCTGTCTCCACAGCTTTTCCCTTGGGATAATTCCTAAACCCAGGCTGATTTAAATGACCAGTGTTACGGTTAGGGTTAGGGTTACGCCTAGGTGTAGAGCTTTTTAAACCAGCAAGCTCTGAGCTCCAGGCACACGGCAGCTGCGAAAGGCATCCCAAGGGGAGCACAAAAGTGCCAGAAAATGGCTGCCTCCACACGTTTTCATTGGCACCATTGCTAAGCCTAGGCTGAATCACCTGCCTCCAGTCTCAGCTAGGGACATGGTTTTTTAAACCAGGAAGCCCTGAGCTCCAGGCACACGGCAGCTGTGAAAGGCATCCCAAGGGGAGTACAAAAGTGCAACAACATGGCAGCTTTCACAGCTTTTTCCTTGGCACCATCCCTATACCTAGGCTGATTTATCTGCCTAGGGTTAGGGTTAGGGCTCAGCCTAGGGCTAGGATTTTTTTAACCAGGAAGCCCTGAGTTCCAGGCTTACTGCATCTGCCAAAGGCATCCCAAAGGGAGCGCAGAAGTGCCACAACATGGCTGCTTTCACAGCTTTTTCCTTAGGAAGAACCCTAATACCCGGCTGATTTACCTTCCTAGGGTTACTGTTAGGCTTAGGCCTAGGACTTTTAAAACCAGGAAGCCCTGTGCTCCAGGCACACTGCAGCTGTTAAAGGCATCCCAAGGGGAGCGCAAAAGTGACACAACTTGGCTGCCTCCACTGCTATTTCCATGAGACCATCCCGAATCATAGGCTGATTTTCCTTCCTAGGCTTAAGGTTTGAGTTAGGCCTAGGGTTAGTGTTCTTTTAACCAGAAAGCCCTGAGTTCCAAGAACACAGCAGCTGCGAAGGACTACCCAAGAAGAGCGCAGAAGTGCCTCAACATGCCTGCCTCCACAGCTTTTTCCTTGGGGACGTCCCGAAACGAAGGCTGATTTAGAAGCCTCCAGTTTGGGCTAAAGTTGTGGTTTTTTACACCATGAAGCCCTGTGCTCCAAGCACACTGCAGCTGTGAAAGGCATCCCAAGGGGAGCGCAAAAGTGCCACAACATGGCTGTCTCCACAGCTTTTCCCTTGGGATAATTCCTAAACCCAGGCTGATTTAAATGACCAGTGTTATGGTTAGGGTTAGGGTTACGCCTAGGTGTAGAGCTTTTTAAACCAGCAAGCTCTGAGCTCCAGGCACACGGCAGCTGCGAAAGGCATCCCAAGGGGAGCACAAAAGTGCCAGAAAATGGCTGCCTCCACACGTTTTCATTGGCACCATTGCTAAGCCTAGGCTGAATCACCTGCCTCCAGTCTCAGCTAGGGACATTGTTTTTTAAACCAGGAAGCCCTGAGCTCCAGGCACACGGCAGCTGTGAAAGGCATCCCAAGGGGAGTACAAAAGTGCAACAACATGGCAGCTTTCACAGCTTTTTCCTTGGCACCATCCCTATACCTAGGCTGATTTATCTGCCTAGGGTTAGGGTTAGGGCTCAGCCAAGGGCAAGGAGTTTTTTAACCAGGAAGCCCTGAGTTCCAGGCTTACTGCATCTGCCAAAGGCATCCCAAAGGAGCGGTGAAGTGCCACAACATGGCTGCTTTCACAGCTTTTTCCTTAGGAAGAACCCTAATACCCGGCTGATTTACCTTCCTAGGGTTACTGTTAGGCTTAGGCCTAGGACTTTTAAAACCAGGAAGCCCTGTGCTCCAGGCACACTGCAGCTGTTAAAGGCATCCCAAGGGGAGCGCAAAAGTGACACAACTTGGCTGCCTCCACTGCTATTTCCATGAGACCATCCCGAATCATAGGCTGATTTTCCTTCCTAGGCTTAAGGTTTGAGTTAGGCCTAGGGTTAGTGTTCTTTTAACCAGAAAGCCCTGAGTTCCAAGAACACAGCAGCTGCGAAGGACTACCCAAGAAGAGCGCAGAAGTGCCTCAACATGCCTGCCTCCACAGCTTTTTCCTTGGGGACGTCCCGAAACGAAGGCTGATTTAGAAGCCTCCAGTTTGGGCTAAAGTTGTGGTTTTTTAAACCAGGAAGCCCTGTGCTCCAAGCACACTGCAGCTGTGAAAGGCATCCCAAGGGGAGCGCAAAAGTGCCACAACATGGCTGTCTCCACAGCTTTTCCCTTGGGATAATTCCTAAACCCAGGCTGATTTAAATGACCAGTGTTACGGTTAGGGTTAGGGTTACGCCTAGGTGTAGAGCTTTTTAAACCAGCAAGCTCTGAGCTCCAGGCACACGGCAGCTGCGAAAGGCATCCCAAGGGGAGCACAAAAGTGCCAGAAAATGGCTGCCTCCACACGTTTTCATTGGCACCATTGCTAAGCCTAGGCTGAATCACCTGCCTCCAGTCTCAGCTAGGGACATGGATTTTTAAACCAGGAAGCCCTGAGCTCCAGGCACACGGCAGCTGTGAAAGGCATCCCAAGGGGAGTACAAAAGTGCAACAACATGGCAGCTTTCACAGCTTTTTCCTTGGCACCATCCCTATACCTAGGCTGATTTATCTGCCTAGGGTTAGGGTTAGGGCTCAGCCTAGGGCTAGGATTTTTTTAACCAGGAAGCCCTGAGTTCCAGGCTTACTGCATCTGCCAAAGGCATCCCAAAGGGAGCGCAGAAGTGCCACAACATGGCTGCTTTCACAGCTTTTTCCTTAGGAAGAACCCTAATACCCGGCTGATTTACCTTCCTAGGGTTACTGTTAGGCTTAGGCCTAGGACTTTTAAAACCAGGAAGCCCTGTGCTCCAGGCACACTGCAGCTGTTAAAGGCATCCCAAGGGGAGCGCAAAAGTGACACAACTTGGCTGCCTCCACTGCTATTTCCATGAGACCATCCCGAATCATAGGCTGATTTTCCTTCCTAGGCTTAAGGTTTGAGTTAGGCCTAGGGTTAGTGTTCTTTTAACCAGAAAGCCCTGAGTTCCAAGAACACAGCAGCTGCGAAGGACTACCCAAGAAGAGCGCAGAAGTGCCTCAACATGCCTGCCTCCACAGCTTTTTCCTTGGGGACGTCCCGAAACGAAGGCTGATTTAGAAGCCTCCAGTTTGGGCTAAAGTTGTGGTTTTTTAAACCAGGAAGCCCTGTGCTCCAAGCACACTGCAGCTGTGAAAGGCATCCCAAGGGGAGCGCAAAAGTGCCACAACATGGCTGTCTCCACAGCTTTTCCCTTGGGATAATTCCTAAACCCAGGCTGATTTAAATGACCAGTGTTACGGTTAGGGTTAGGGTTACGCCTAGGTGTAGAGCTTTTTAAACCAGCAAGCTCTGAGCTCCAGGCACACGGCAGCTGCGAAAGGCATCCCAAGGGGAGCACAAAAGTGCCAGAAAATGGCTGCCTCCACACGTTTTCATTGGCACCATTGCTAAGCCTAGGCTGAATCACCTGCCTCCAGTCTCAGCTAGGGACATGGATTTTTAAACCAGGAAGCCCTGAGCTCCAGGCACACGGCAGCTGTGAAAGGCATCCCAAGGGGAGTACAAAAGTGCAACAACATGGCAGCTTTCACAGCTTTTTCCTTGGCACCATCCCTATACCTAGGCTGATTTATCTGCCTAGGGTTAGGGTTAGGGCTCAGCCAAGGGCTAGGATTTTTTTAACCAGGAAGCCCTGAGTTCCAGGCTTACTGCATCTGCCAAAGGCATCCCAAAGGGAGCGCAGAAGTGCCACAACATGGCTGCTTTCACAGCTTTTTCCTTAGGAAGAACCCTAATACCCGGCTGATTTACCTTCCTAGGGTTACTGTTAGGCTTAGGCCTAGGACTTTTAAAACCAGGAAGCCCTGTGCTCCAGGCACACTGCAGCTGTGAAAGGCATCCCAAGGGGAGCGCAAAAGTGACACAACTTGGCTGCCTCCACTGCTATTTCCATGAGACCATCCCGAATCATAGGCTGATTTTCCTTCCTAGGCTTAAGGTTTTAATTAGGCCTAGGGTTAGTGTTCTTTTAACCAGAAAGCCCTGAGTTCCAAGAACACAGCAGCTGCGAAGGACTACCCAAGAAGAGCGCAGAAGTGCCTCAACATGCCTGCCTCCACAGCTTTTTCCTTGGGGACGTCCCGAAACGAAGGCTGATTTAGAAGCCTCCAGTTTGGGCTAAAGTTGTGGTTTTTTACACCATGAAGCCCTGTGCTCCAAGCACACTGCAGCTGTGAAAGGCATCCCAAGGGGAGCGCAAAAGTGCCACAACATGGCTGTCTCCACAGCTTTTCCCTTGGGATAATTCCTAAACCCAGGCTGATTTAAATGACCAGTGTTACGGTTAGGGTTAGGGTTACGCCTAGGTGTAGAGCTTTTTAAACCAGCAAGCTCTGAGCTCCAGGCACACGGCAGCTGCGAAAGGCATCCCAAGGGGAGCACAAAAGTGCCAGAAAATGGCTGCCTCCACACGTTTTCATTGGCACCATTGCTAAGCCTAGGCTGAATCACCTGCCTCCAGTCTCAGCTAGGGACATGGTTTTTTAAACCAGGAAGCCCTGAGCTCCAGGCACACGGCAGCTGTTCAAGGCATCCCAAGGGGAGTACAAAAGTGCAACAACATGGCAGCTTTCACAGCTTTTTCCTTGGCACCATCCCTATACCTAGGCTGATTTATCTGCCTAGGGTTAGGGTTAGGGCTCAGCCTAGGGCTAGGATTTTTTTAAGCAGGAAGCCCTGAGTTCCAGGCTTACTGCATCTGCCAAAGGCATCCCAAAGGGAGCGCAGAAGTGCCACAACATGGCTGCTTTCACAGCTTTTTCCTTAGGAAGAACCCTAATACCCGGCTGATTTACCTTCCTAGGGTTACTGTTAGGCTTAGGCCTAGGACTTTTAAAACCAGGAAGCCCTGTGCTCCAGGCACACTGCAGCTGTTAAAGGCATCCCAAGGGGAGCGCAAAAGTGACACAACTTGGCTGCCTCCACTGCTATTTCCATGAGACCATCCCGAATCATAGGCTGATTTTCCTTCCTAGGCTTAAGGTTTGAGTTAGGCCTAGGGTTAGTGTTCTTTTAACCAGAAAGCCCTGAGTTCCAAGAACACAGCAGCTGCGAAGGACTACCCAAGAAGAGCGCAGAAGTGCCTCAACATGCCTGCCTCCACAGCTTTTTCCTTGGGGACGTCCCGAAACGAAGGCTGATTTAGAAGCCTCCAGTTTGGGCTAAAGTTGTGGTTTTTTAAAGCAGGAAGCCCTGTGCTCCAAGCACACTGCAGCTGTGAAAGGCATCCCAAGGGGAGCGCAAAAGTGCCACAACATGGCTGTGTCCACAGCTTTTCCCTTGGGATAATTCCTAAACCCAGGCTGATTTAAATGACCAGTGTTACGGTTAGGGTTAGGGTTACGCCTAGGTGTAGAGCTTTTTAAACCAGCAAGCTCTGAGCTCCAGGCACACGGCAGCTGCGAAATGCATCCCAAGGGGAGCACAAAAGTGCCAGAAAATGGCTGCCTCCACACGTTTTCATTGGCACCATTGCTAAGCCTAGGCTGAATCACCTGCCTCCAGTCTCAGCTAGGGACATGGTTTTTTAAACCAGGAAGCCCTGAGCTCCAGGCACACGGCAGGTGTGAAAGGCATCCCAAGGGGAGTACAAAAGTGCAACAACATGGCAGCTTTCACAGCTTTTTCCTTGGCACCATCCCTATACCTAGGCTGATTTATCTGCCTAGGGTTAGGGTTAGGGCTCAGCCAAGGGCTAGGATTTTTTTAACCAGGAAGCCCTGAGTTCCAGGCTTACTGCATCTGCCAAAGGCATCCCAAAGGGAGCACAGAAGTGCCACAACATGGCTGCTTTCACAGCTTTTTCCTTAGGAAGAACCCTAATACCCGGCTGATTTACCTTCCTAGGGTTACTGTTAGGCTTAGGCCTAGGACTTTTAAAACCAGGAAGCCCTGTGCTCCAGGCACACTGCAGCTGTTAAAGGCATCCCAAGGGGAGCGCAAAAGTGACACAACTTGGCTGCCTCCACTGCTATTTCCATGAGACCATCCCGAATCATAGGCTGATTTTCCTTCCTAGGCTTAAGGTTTGAGTTAGGCCTAGGGTTAGTGTTCTTTTAACCAGAAAGCCCTGAGTTCCAAGAGCACAGCAGCTGCGAAGGACTACCCAAGAAGAGCGCAGAAGTGCCTCAACATGCCTGCCTCCACAGCTTTTACCTTGGGGACGTCCCGAAACGAAGGCTGATTTAGAAGCCTCCAGTTTGGGCTAAAGTTGTGGTTTTTTAAACCAGGAAGCCCTGTGCTCCAAGCACACTGCAGCTGTGAAAGGCATCCCAAGGGGAGCGCAAGAGTGCCACAACATGGCTGCTTTCACAGCTTTTTCCTTAGGAAGAACCCTAATACCCGGCTGATTTACCTTCCTAGGGTTACTGTTAGGCTTAGGCCTAGGACTTTTAAAACCAGGAAGCCCTGTGCTCCAGGCACACTGCAGCTGTTAAAGGCATCCCAAGGGGAGCGCAAAAGTGCCACAACATGGCTGTCTCCACAGCTTTTCCTTTGGGATAATTCCTAAACCCAGGCTGATTTAAATGACCAGTGTTACGGTTAGGGTTAGGGTTACGCCTAGGTGTAGAGCTTTTTAATCCAGCAAGCTCTGAGCTCCAGACACACGGCAGCTGCGAAAGGCATCCCAAGGGGAGCACAAAAGTGCCAGAAAATGGCTGCCTCCACACGTTTTCATTGGCACCATTGCTAAGCCTAGGCTGAATCACCTGCCTCCAGTCTCAGCTAGGGACATGGTTTTTTAAACCAGGAAGCCCTGAGCTCCAGGCACACGGCAGCTGTGAAAGGCATCCCAAGGGGAGTACAAAAGTGCAACAACATGGCAGCTTTCACAGCTTTTTCCTTGGCACCATCCCTATACCTAGGCTGATTTATCTGCCTAGGGTTAGGGTTAGGGCTCAGCCTGGGGCTAGGATTTTTTTAACCAGGAAGCCCTGAGTTCCAGGCTTACTGCATCTGCCAAAGGCATCCCAAAGGGAGCACAGAAGTGCCACAACATGGCTGCTTTCACAGCTTTTTCCTTAGGAAGAACCCTAATACCCGGCTGATTTACCTTCCTAGGGTTACTGTTAGGCTTAGGCCTAGGACTTTTAAAACCAGGAAGCCCTGTGCTCCAGGCACACTGCAGCTGTTAAAGGCATCCCAAGGGGAGCGCAAAAGTGACACAACTTGGCTGCCTCCACTGCTATTTCCATGAGACCATCCCGAATCATAGGCTGATTTTCCTTCCTAGGCTTAAGGTTTGAGTTAGGCCTAGGGTTAGTGTTCTTTTAACCAGAAAGCCCTGAGTTCCAAGAACACAGCAGCTGCGAAGGACTACCCAAGAAGAGCGCAGAAGTGCCTCAACATGCCTGCCTCCACAGCTTTTTCCTTGGGGACGTCCCGAAACGAAGGCTGATTTAGAAGCCTCCAGTTTGGGCTAAAGTTGTGGTTTTTTAAACCAGGAAGCCCTGTGCTCCAAGCACACTGCAGCTGTGAAAGGCATCCCAAGGGGAGCGCAAAAGTGCCACAACATGGCTGCTTTCACAGCTTTTTCCTTAGGAAGAACCCTAATACCCGGCTGATTTACCTTCCTAGGGTTACTGTTAGGCTCAGGCCTAGGACTTTTAAAACCAGGAAGCCCTGTGCTCCAGGCACACTGCAGCTGTTAAAGGCATCCCAAGGGGAGCGCAAAAGTGCCACAACATGGCTGTCTCCACAGCTTTTCCTTTGGGATAATTCCTAAACCCAGGCTGATTTAAATGACCAGTGTTACGGTTAGGGTTAGGGTTACGCCTAGGTGTAGAGCTTTTTAATCCAGCAAGCTCTGAGCTCCAGGCACACGGCAGCTGCGAAAGGCATCCCAAGGGGAGCACAAAAGTGCCAGAAAATGGCTGCCTCCACACGTTTTCATTGGCACCATTGCTAAGCCTAGGCTGAATCACCTGCCTCCAGTCTCAGCTAGGGACATGGTTTTTTAAACCAGGAAGCCCTGAGCTCCAGGCACACGGCAGCTGTGAAAGGCATCCCAAGGGGAGTACAAAAGTGCAACAACATGGCAGCTTTCACAGCTTTTTCCTTGGCACCATCCCTATACCTAGGCTGATTTATCTGCCTAGGGTTAGGGTTAGGGCTCAGCCTAGGGCTAGGATTTTTTTAAGCAGGAAGCCCTGAGTTCCAGGCTTACTGCATCTGCCAAAGGCATCCCAAAGGGAGCGCAGAAGTGCCACAACATGGCTGCTTTCACAGCTTTTTCCTTAGGAAGAACCCTAATACCCGGCTGATTTACCTTCCTAGGGTTACTGTTAGGCTTAGGCCTAGGACTTTTAAAACCAGGAAGCCCTGTGCTCCAGGCACACTGCAGCTGTTAAAGGCATCCCAAGGGGAGCGCAAAAGTGACACAACTTGGCTGCCTCCACTGCTATTTCCATGAGACCATCCCGAATCATAGGCTGATTTTCCTTCCTAGGCTTAAGGTTTGAGTTAGGCCTAGGGTTAGTGTTCTTTTAACCAGAAAGCCCTGAGTTCCAAGAACACAGCAGCTGCGAAGGACTACCCAAGAAGAGCGCAGAAGTGCCTCAACATGCCTGCCTCCACAGCTTTTTCCTTGGGGACGTCCCGAAACGAAGGCTGATTTAGAAGCCTCCAGTTTGGGCTAAAGTTGTGGTTTTTTAAAGCAGGAAGCCCTGTGCTCCAAGCACACTGCAGCTGTGAAAGGCATCCCAAGGGGAGCGCAAAAGTGCCACAACATGGCTGTCTCCACAGCTTTTCCCTTGGGATAATTCCTAAACCCAGGCTGATTTAAATGACCAGTGTTACGGTTAGGGTTAGGGTTACGCCTAGGTGTAGAGCTTTTTAAACCAGCAAGCTCTGAGCTCCAGGCACACGGCAGCTGCGAAATGCATCCCAAGGGGAGCACAAAAGTGCCAGAAAATGGCTGCCTCCACACGTTTTCATTGGCACCATTGCTAAGCCTAGGCTGAATCACCTGCCTCCAGTCTCAGCTAGGGACATGGTTTTTTAAACCAGGAAGCCCTGAGCTCCAGGCACACGGCAGGTGTGAAAGGCATCCCAAGGGGAGTACAAAAGTGCAACAACATGGCAGCTTTCACAGCTTTTTCCTTGGCACCATCCCTATACCTAGGCTGATTTATCTGCCTAGGGTTAGGGTTAGGGCTCAGCCAAGGGCTAGGATTTTTTTAACCAGGAAGCCCTGAGTTCCAGGCTTACTGCATCTGCCAAAGGCATCCCAAAGGGAGCACAGAAGTGCCACAACATGGCTGCTTTCACAGCTTTTTCCTTAGGAAGAACCCTAATACCCGGCTGATTTACCTTCCTAGGGTTACTGTTAGGCTTAGGCCTAGGACTTTTAAAACCAGGAAGCCCTGTGCTCCAGGCACACTGCAGCTGTTAAAGGCATCCCAAGGGGAGCGCAAAAGTGACACAACTTGGCTGCCTCCACTGCTATTTCCATGAGACCATCCCGAATCATAGGCTGATTTTCCTTCCTAGGCTTAAGGTTTGAGTTAGGCCTAGGGTTAGTGTTCTTTTAACCAGAAAGCCCTGAGTTCCAAGAGCACAGCAGCTGCGAAGGACTACCCAAGAAGAGCGCAGAAGTGCCTCAACATGCCTGCCTCCACAGCTTTTACCTTGGGGACGTCCCGAAACGAAGGCTGATTTAGAAGCCTCCAGTTTGGGCTAAAGTTGTGGTTTTTTAAACCAGGAAGCCCTGTGCTCCAAGCACACTGCAGCTGTGAAAGGCATCCCAAGGGGAGCGCAAGAGTGCCACAACATGGCTGCTTTCACAGCTTTTTCCTTAGGAAGAACCCTAATACCCGGCTGATTTACCTTCCTAGGGTTACTGTTAGGCTTAGGCCTAGGACTTTTAAAACCAGGAAGCCCTGTGCTCCAGGCACACTGCAGCTGTTAAAGGCATCCCAAGGGGAGCGCAAAAGTGCCACAACATGGCTGTCTCCACAGCTTTTCCTTTGGGATAATTCCTAAACCCAGGCTGATTTAAATGACCAGTGTTACGGTTAGGGTTAGGGTTACGCCTAGGTGTAGAGCTTTTTAATCCAGCAAGCTCTGAGCTCCAGACACACGGCAGCTGCGAAAGGCATCCCAAGGGGAGCACAAAAGTGCCAGAAAATGGCTGCCTCCACACGTTTTCATTGGCACCATTGCTAAGCCTAGGCTGAATCACCTGCCTCCAGTCTCAGCTAGGGACATGGTTTTTTAAACCAGGAAGCCCTGAGCTCCAGGCACACGGCAGCTGTGAAAGGCATCCCAAGGGGAGTACAAAAGTGCAACAACATGGCAGCTTTCACAGCTTTTTCCTTGGCACCATCCCTATACCTAGGCTGATTTATCTGCCTAGGGTTAGGGTTAGGGCTCAGCCTGGGGCTAGGATTTTTTTAACCAGGAAGCCCTGAGTTCCAGGCTTACTGCATCTGCCAAAGGCATCCCAAAGGGAGCACAGAAGTGCCACAACATGGCTGCTTTCACAGCTTTTTCCTTAGGAAGAACCCTAATACCCGGCTGATTTACCTTCCTAGGGTTACTGTTAGGCTTAGGCCTAGGACTTTTAAAACCAGGAAGCCCTGTGCTCCAGGCACACTGCAGCTGTTAAAGGCATCCCAAGGGGAGCGCAAAAGTGACACAACTTGGCTGCCTCCACTGCTATTTCCATGAGACCATCCCGAATCATAGGCTGATTTTCCTTCCTAGGCTTAAGGTTTGAGTTAGGCCTAGGGTTAGTGTTCTTTTAACCAGAAAGCCCTGAGTTCCAAGAACACAGCAGCTGCGAAGGACTACCCAAGAAGAGCGCAGAAGTGCCTCAACATGCCTGCCTCCACAGCTTTTTCCTTGGGGACGTCCCGAAACGAAGGCTGATTTAGAAGCCTCCAGTTTGGGCTAAAGTTGTGGTTTTTTAAACCAGGAAGCCCTGTGCTCCAAGCACACTGCAGCTGTGAAAGGCATCCCAAGGGGAGCGCAAAAGTGCCACAACATGGCTGCTTTCACAGCTTTTTCCTTAGGAAGAACCCTAATACCCGGCTGATTTACCTTCCTAGGGTTACTGTTAGGCTCAGGCCTAGGACTTTTAAAACCAGGAAGCCCTGTGCTCCAGGCACACTGCAGCTGTTAAAGGCATCCCAAGGGGAGCGCAAAAGTGCCACAACATGGCTGTCTCCACAGCTTTTCCTTTGGGATAATTCCTAAACCCAGGCTGATTTAAATGACCAGTGTTACGGTTAGGGTTAGGGTTACGCCTAGGTGTAGAGCTTTTTAATCCAGCAAGCTCTGAGCTCCAGGCACACGGCAGCTGCGAAAGGCATCCCAAGGGGAGCACAAAAGTGCCAGAAAATGGCTGCCTCCACACGTTTTCATTGGCACCATTGCTAAGCCTAGGCTGAATCACCTGCCTCCAGTCTCAGCTAGGGACATGGTTTTTTAAACCAGGAAGCCCTGAGCTCCAGGCACACGGCAGCTGTGAAAGGCATCCCAAGGGGAGTACAAAAGTGCAACAACATGGCAGCTTTCACAGCTTTTTCCTTGGCACCATCCCTATACCTAGGCTGATTTATCTGCCTAGGGTTAGGGTTAGGGCTCAGCCTAGGGCTAGGATTTTTTTAACCAGGAAGCCCTGAGTTCCAGGCTTACTGCATCTGCCAAAGGCATCCCAAAGGGAGTGCAGAAGTGCCACAACATGGCTGCTTTCACAGCTTTTTCCTTAGGAAGAACCCTAATACCCGGCTGATTTACCTTCCTAGGGTTACTGTTAGGCTTAGTCCTAGGACTTTTAAAACCAGGAAGCCCTGTGCTCCAGGCACACTGCAGCTGTTAAAGGCATCCCAAGGGGAGCGCAAAAGTGCCACAACTTGGCTGCCTCCACTGCTATTTCCATGAGACCATCCCGAATCATAGGCTGATTTTCCTTCCTAGGCTTAAGGTTTGAGTTAGGCCTAGGGTTAGTGTTCTTTTAACCAGAAAGCCCTGAGTTCCAAGAACACAGCAGCTGCGAAGGACTACCCAAGAAGAGCGCAGAAGTGCCTCAACATGCCTGCCTCCACAGCTTTTTCCTTGGGGACGTCCCGAAACGAAGGCTGATTTAGAAGCCTCCAGTTTGGGCTAAAGTTGTGGTTTTTTAAACCAGGAAGCCCTGTGCTCCAAGCACACTGCAGCTGTGAAAGGCATCCCAAGGGGAGCGCAAAAGTGCCACAACATGGCTGTCTCCACAGCTTTTCCCTTGGGATAATTCCTAAACCCAGGCTGATTTAAATGACCAGTGTTACGGTTAGGGTTAGGGTTACGCCTAGGTGTAGAGCTTTTTAAACCAGCAAGCTCTGAGCTCCAGGCACACGGCAGCTGCGAAAGGCATCCCAAGGGGAGCACAAAAGTGCCAGAAAATGGCTGCCTCCACACGTTTTCATTGGCACCATTGCTAAGCCTAGGCTGAATCACCTGCCTCCAGTCTCAGCTAGGGACATTGTTTTTTAAACCAGGAAGCCCTGAGCTCCAGGCACACGGCAGCTGTGAAAGGCATCCCAAGGGGAGTACAAAAGTGCAACAACATGGCAGCTTTCACAGCTTTTTCCTTGGCACCATCCCTATACCTAGGCTGATTTATCTGCCTAGGGTTAGGGTTAGGGCTCAGCCTAGGGCTAGGATTTTTTTAACCAGGAAGCCCTGAGTTCCAGGCTTACTGCATCTGCCAAAGGCATCCCAAAGGGAGCGCAGAAGTGCCACAACATGGCTGCTTTCACAGCTTTTTCCTTAGGAAGAACCCTAATACCCGGCTGATTTACCTTCCTAGGGTTACTGTTAGGCTTAGGCCTAGGACTTTTAAAACCAGGAAGCCCTGTGCTCCAGGCACACTGCAGCTGTGAAAGGCATCCCAAGGGGAGCGCAAAAGTGACACAACTTGGCTGCCTCCACTGCTATTTCCATGAGACCATCCCGAATCATAGGCTGATTTTCCTTCCTAGGCTTAAGGTTTGAGTTAGGCCTAGGGTTAGTGTTCTTTTAACCAGAAAGCCCTGAGTTCCAAGAACACAGCAGCTGCGAAGGACTACCCAAGAAGAGCGCAGAAGTGCCTCAACATGCCTGCCTCCACAGCTTTTTCCTTGGGGACGTCCCGAAACGAAGGCTGATTTAGAAGCCTCCAGTTTGGGCTAAAGTTGTGGTTTTTTACACCAGGAAGCCCTGTGCTCCAAGCACACTGCAGCTGTGAAAGGCATCCCAAGGGGAGCGCAAAAGTGCCACAACATGGCTGTCTCCACAGCTTTTCCCTTGGGATAATTCCTAAACCCAGGCTGATTTAAATGACCAGTGTTACGGTTAGGGTTAGGGTTACGCCTAGGTGTAGAGCTTTTTAAACCAGCAAGCTCTGAGCTCCAGGCACACGGCAGCTGCGAAATGCATCCCAAGGGGAGCACAAAAGTGCCAGAAAATGGCTGCCTCCACACGTTTTCATTGGCACCATTGCTAAGCCTAGGCTGAATCACCTGCCTCCAGTCTCAGCTAGGGACATGGTTTTTTAAACCAGGAAGCCCTGAGCTCCAGGCACACGGCAGCTGTGAAAGGCATCCCAAGGGGAGTACAAAAGTGCAACAACATGGCAGCTTTCACAGCTTTTTCCTTGGCACCATCCCTATACCTAGGCTGATTTATCTGCCTAGGGTTAGGGTTAGGGCTCAGCCAAGGGCTAGGATTTTTTAACCAGGAAGCCCTGAGTTCCAGGCTTACTGCATCTGCCAAAGGCATCCCAAAGGGAGCACAGAAGTGCCACAACATGGCTGCTTTCACAGCTTTTTCCTTAGGAAGAACCCTAATACCCGGCTGATTTACCTTCCTAGGGTTACTGTTAGGCTTAGGCCTAGGACTTTTAAAACCAGGAAGCCCTGTGCTCCAGGCACACTGCAGCTGTTAAAGGCATCCCAAGGGGAGCGCAAAAGTGACACAACTTGGCTGCCTCCACTGCTATTTCCATGAGACCATCCCGAATCATAGGCTGATTTTCCTTCCTAGGCTTAAGGTTTGAGTTAGGCCTAGGGTTAGTGTTCTTTTAACCAGAAAGCCCTGAGTTCCAAGAGCACAGCAGCTGTGAAGGACTACCCAAGAAGAGCGCAGAAGTGCCTCAACATGCCTGCCTCCACAGCTTTTTCCTTGGGGACGTCCCGAAACGAAGGCTGATTTAGAAGCCTCCAGTTTGGGCTAAAGTTGTGGTTTTTTAAACCAGGAAGCCCTGTGCTCCAAGCACACTGCAGATGTGAAAGGCATCCCAAGGGGAGCGCAAAAGTGCCACAACATGGCTGCTTTCACAGCTTTTTCCTTAGGAAGAACCCTAATACCCGGCTGATTTACCTTCCTAGGGTTACTGTTAGGCTTAGGCCTAGGACTTTTAAAACCAGGAAGCCCTGTGCTCCAGGCACACTGCAGCTGTTAAAGGCATCCCAAGGGGAGCGCAAAAGTTCCACAACATGGCTGTCTCCACAGCTTTTCCTTTGGGATAATTCCTAAACCCAGGCTGATTTAAATGACCAGTGTTACGGTTAGGGTTAGGGTTACGCCTAGGTGTAGAGCTTTTTAATCCAGCAAGCTCTGAGCTCCAGGCACACGGCAGCTGCGAAAGGCATCCCAAGGGGAGCACAAAAGTGCCAGAAAATGGCTGCCTCCACACGTTTTCATTGGCACCATTGCTAAGCCTAGGCTGAATCACCTGCCTCCAGTCTCAGCTAGGGACATGGTTTTTTAAAACAGGAAGCCCTGAGCTCCAGGCACACGGCAGCTGTGAAAGGCATCCCAAGGGGAGTACAAAAGTGCAACAACATGGCAGCTTTCACAGCTTTTTCCTTGGCACCATCCCTATACCTAGGCTGATTTATCTGCCTAGGGTTAGGGTTAGGGCTCAGCCAAGGCCAAGGATTTTTTTAACCAGGAAGCCCTGAGTTCCAGGCTTACTGCATCTGCCAAAGGCATCCCAAAGGGAGCGCAGAAGTGCCACAACATGGCTGCTTTCACAGCTTTTTCCTTAGGAAGAACCCTAATACCCGGCTGATTTACCTTCCTAGGGTTACTGTTAGGCTTAGGCCTAGGACTTTTAAAACCAGGAAGCCCTGTGCTCCAGGCACACTGCAGCTGTTAAAGGCATCCCAAGGGGAGCGCAAAAGTGACACAACTTGGCTGCCTCCACTGCTATTTCCATGAGACCATCCCGAATCATAGGCTGATTTTCCTTCCTAGGCTTAAGGTTTGAGTTAGGCCTAGGGTTAGTGTTCTTTTAACCAGAAAGCCCTGAGTTCCAAGAACACAGCAGCTGCGAAGGACTACCCAAGAAGAGCGCAGAAGTGCCTCAACATGCCTGCCTCCACAGCTTTTTCCTTGGGGACGTCCCGAAACGAAGGCTGATTTAGAAGCCTCCAGTTTGGGCTAAAGTTGTGGTTTTTTAAACCAGGAAGCCCTGTGCTCCAAGCACACTGCAGCTGTGAAAGGCATCCCAAGGGGAGCGCAAAAGTGCCACAACATGGCTGTCTCCACAGCTTTTCCCTTGGGATAATTCCTAAACCCAGGCTGATTTAAATGACCAGTGTTACGGTTAGGGTTAGGGTTACGCCTAGGTGTAGAGCTTTTTAAACCAGCAAGCTCTGAGCTCCAGGCACACGGCAGCTGCGAAAGGCATCCCAAGGGGAGCACAAAAGTGCCAGAAAATGGCTGCCTCCACACGTTTTCATTGGCACCATTGCTAAGCCTAGGCTGAATCACCTGCCTCCAGTCTCAGCTAGGGACATGGTTTTTTAAACCAGGAAGCCCTGAGCTCCAGGCACACGGCAGCTGTGAAAGGCATCCCAAGGGGAGTACAAAAGTGCAACAACATGGCAGCTTTCACAGCTTTTTCCTTGGCACCATCCCTATACGTAGGCTGATTTATCTGCCTAGGGTTAGGGTTAGGGCTCAGCCTAGGGCTAGGATTTTTTTAACCAGGAAGCCCTGAGTTCCAGGCTTACTGCATCTGCCAAAGGCATCCCAAAGGGAGCGCAGAAGTGCCACAACATGGCTGCTTTCACAGCTTTTTCCTTAGGAAGAACCCTAATACCCGGCTGATTTACCTTCCTAGGGTTACTGTTAGGCTTAGGCCTAGGACTTTTAAAACCAGGAAGCCCTGTGCTCCAGGCACACTGCAGCTGTTAAAGGCATCCCAAGGGGAGCGCAAAAGTGACACAACTTGGCTGCCTCCACTGCTATTTCCATGAGACCATCCCGAATCATAGGCTGATTTTCCTTCCTAGGCTTAAGGTTTGAGTTAGGCCTAGGGTTAGTGTTCTTTTAACCAGAAAGCCCTGAGTTCCAAGAACACAGCAGCTGCGAAGGACTACCCAAGAAGAGCGCAGAAGTGCCTCAACATGCCTGCCTCCACAGCTTTTTCCTTGGGGACGTCCCGAAACGAAGGCTGATTTAGAAGCCTCCAGTTTGGGCTAAAGTTGTGGTTTTTTAAACCAGGAAGCCCTGTGCTCCAAGCACACTGCAGCTGTGAAAGGCATCCCAAGGGGAGCGCAAAAGTGCCACAACATGGCTGTCTCCACAGCTTTTCCCTTGGGATAATTCCTAAACCCAGGCTGATTTAAATGACCAGTGTTACAGTTAGGGTTAGGGTTACGCCTAGGTGTAGAGCTTTTTAAACCAGCAAGCTCTGAGCTCCAGGCACACGGCAGCTGCGAAAGGCATCCCAAGGGGAGCACAAAAGTGCCAGAAAATGGCTGCCTCCACACGTTTTCATTGGCACCATTGCTAAGCCTAGGCTGAATCACCTGCCTCCAGTCTCAGCTAGGGACATGGTTTTTTAAACCAGGAAGCCCTGAGCTCCAGGCACACGGCAGCTGTGAAAGGCATCCCAAGGGGAGTACAAAAGTGCAACAACATGGCAGCTTTCACAGCTTTTTCCTTGGCACCATCCCTATACCTACGCTGATTTATCTGCCTAGGGTTAGGGTTAGGGCTCAGCCTAGGGCTAGGATTTTTTTAACCAGGAAGCCCTGAGTTCCAGGCTTACTGCATCTGCCAAAGGCATCCCAAAGGGAGCGCAGAAGTGCCACAACATGGCTGCTTTCACAGCTTTTTCCTTAGGAAGAACCCTAATACCCGGCTGATTTACCTTCCTAGGGTTACTGTTAGGCTTAGGCCTAGGACTTTTAAAACCAGGAAGCCCTGTGCTCCAGGCACACTGCAGCTGTGAAAGGCATCCCAAGGGGAGCGCAAAAGTGACACAACTTGGCTGCCTCCACTGCTATTTCCATGAGACCATCCCGAATCATAGGCTGATTTTCCTTCCTAGGCTTAAGGTTTGAGTTAGGCCTAGGGTTAGTGTTCTTTTAACCAGAAAGCCCTGAGTTCCAAGAACACAGCAGCTGCGAAGGACTACCCAAGAAGAGCGCAGAAGTGCCTCAACATGCCTGCCTCCACAGCTTTTTCCTTGGGGACGTCCCGAAACGAAGGCTGATTTAGAAGCCTCCAGTTTGGGCTAAAGTTGTGGTTTTTTACACCAGGAAGCCCTGTGCTCCAAGCACACTGCAGCTGTGAAAGGCATCCCAAGGGGAGCGCAAAAGTGCCACAACATGGCTGTCTCCACAGCTTTTCCCTTGGGATAATTCCTAAACCCAGGCTGATTTAAATGACCAGTGTTACGGTTAGGGTTAGGGTTACGCCTAGGTGTAGAGCTTTTTAAACCAGCAAGCTCTGAGCTCCAGGCACACGGCAGCTGCGAAAGGCATCCCAAGGGGAGCACAAAAGTGCCAGAAAATGGCTGCCTCCACACGTTTTCATTGGCACCATTGCTAAGCCTAGGCTGAATCACCTGCCTCCAGTCTCAGCTAGGGACATGGTTTTTTAAACCAGGAAGCCCTGAGCTCCAGGCACACGGCAGGTGTGAAAGGCATCCCAAGGGGAGTACAAAAGTGCAACAACATGGCAGCTTTCACAGCTTTTTCCTTGGCACCATCCCTATACCTAGGCTGATTTATCTGCCTAGGGTTAGGGTTAGGGCTCAGCCAAGGGCTAGGATTTTTTTAACCAGGAAGCCCTGAGTTCCAGGCTTACTGCATCTGCCAAAGGCATCCCAAAGGGAGCACAGAAGTGCCACAACATGGCTGCTTTCACAGCTTTTTCCTTAGGAAGAACCCTAATACCCGGCTGATTTACCTTCCTAGGGTTACTGTTAGGCTTAGGCCTAGGACTTTTAAAACCAGGAAGCCCTGTGCTCCAGGCACACTGCAGCTGTTAAAGGCATCCCAAGGGGAGCGCAAAAGTGACACAACTTGGCTGCCTCCACTGCTATTTCCATGAGACCATCCCGAATCATAGGCTGATTTTCCTTCCTAGGCTTAAGGTTTGAGTTAGGCCTAGGGTTAGTGTTCTTTTAACCAGAAAGCCCTGAGTTCCAAGAGCACAGCAGCTGTGAAGGACTACCCAAGAAGAGCGCAGAAGTGCCTCAACATGCCTGCCTCCACAGCTTTTTCCTTGGGGACGTCCCGAAACGAAGGCTGATTTAGAAGCCTCCAGTTTGGGCTAAAGTTGTGGTTTTTTAAACCAGGAAGCCCTGTGCTCCAAGCACACTGCAGATGTGAAAGGCATCCCAAGGGGAGCGCAAAAGTGCCACAACATGGCTGCTTTCACAGCTTTTTCCTTAGGAAGAACCCTAATACCCGACTGATTTACCTTCCTAGGGTTACTGTTAGGCTTAGGCCTAGGACTTTTAAAACCAGGAAGCCCTGTGCTCCAGGCACACTGCAGCTGTTAAAGGCATCCCAAGGGGAGCGCAAAAGTTCCACAACATGGCTGTCTCCACAGCTTTTCCTTTGGGATAATTCCTAAACCCAGGCTGATTTAAATGACCAGTGTTACGGTTAGGGTTAGGGTTACGCCTAGGTGTAGAGCTTTTTAATCCAGCAAGCTCTGAGCTCCAGGCACACGGCAGCTGCGAAAGGCATCCCAAGGGGAGCACAAAAGTGCCAGAAAATGGCTGCCTCCACACGTTTTCATTGGCACCATTGCTAAGCCTAGGCTGAATCACCTGCCTCCAGTCTCAGCTAGGGACATGGTTTTTTAAAACAGGAAGCCCTGAGCTCCAGGCACACGGCAGCTGTGAAAGGCATCCCAAGGGGAGTACAAAAGTGCAACAACATGGCAGCTTTCACAGCTTTTTCCTTGGCACCATCCCTATACGTAGGCTGATTTATCTGCCTAGGGTTAGGGTTAGGGCTCAGCCAAGGCCAAGGATTTTTTTAACCAGGAAGCCCTGAGTTCCAGGCTTACTGCATCTGCCAAAGGCATCCCAAAGGGAGCGCAGAAGTGCCACAACATGGCTGCTTTCACAGCTTTTTCCTTAGGAAGAACCCTAATACCCGGCTGATTTACCTTCCTAGGGTTACTGTTAGGCTTAGGCCTAGGACTTTTAAAACCAGGAAGCCCTGTGCTCCAGGCACACTGCAGCTGTGAAAGGCATCCCAAGGGGAGCGCAAAAGTGACACAACTTGGCTGCCTCCACTGCTATTTCCATGAGACCATCCCGAATCATAGGCTGATTTTCCTTCCTAGGCTTAAGGTTTGAGTTAGGCCTAGGGTTAGTGTTTTTTTAACCAGAAAGCCCTGAGTTCCAAGAACACAGCAGCTGCGAAGGACTACCCAAGAAGAGCGCAGAAGTGCCTCAACATGCCTGCCTCCACAGCTTTTTCCTTGGGGACGTCCCGAAACGAAGGCTGATTTAGAAGCCTCCAGTTTGGGCTAAAGTTGTGGTTTTTTAAACCAGGAAGCCCTGTGCTCCAAGCACACTGCAGCTGTGAAAGGCATCCCAAGGGGAGCGCAAAAGTGCCACAACATGGCTGTCTCCACAGCTTTTCCCTTGGGATAATTCCTAAACCCAGGCTGATTTAAATGACCAGTGTTACAGTTAGGGTTAGGGTTACGCCTAGGTGTAGAGCTTTTTAAACCAGCAAGCTCTGAGCTCCAGGCACACGGCAGCTGCGAAAGGCATCCCAAGGGGAGCACAAAAGTGCCAGAAAATGGCTGCCTCCACACGTTTTCATTGGCACCATTGCTAAGCCTAGGCTGAATCACCTGCCTCCAGTCTCAGCTAGGGACATGGATTTTTAAACCAGGAAGCCCTGAGCTCCAGGCACTTGGCAGCTGTGAAAGGCATCCCAAGGGGAGTACAAAAGTGCAACAACATGGCAGCTTTCACAGCTTTTTCCTTGGCACCATCCCTATACGTAGGTTGATTTATCTGCCTAGGGTTAGGGTTAGGGCTCAGCCTAGGGCTAGGATTTTTTTAACCAGGAAGCCCTGAGTTCCAGGCTTACTGCATCTGCCAAAGGCATCCCAAAGGGAGCGCAGAAGTGCCACAACATGGCTGCTTTCACAGCTTTTTCCTTAGGAAGAACCCTAATACCCGGCTGATTTACCTTCCTAGGGTTACTGTTAGGCTTAGGCCTAGGACTTTTAAAACCAGGAAGCCCTGTGCTCCAGGCACACTGCAGCTGTGAAAGGCATCCCAAGGGGAGCGCAAAAGTGACACAACTTGGCTGCCTCCACTGCTATTTCCATGAGACCATCCCGAATCATAGGCTGATTTTCCTTCCTAGGCTTAAGGTTTGAGTTAGGCCTAGGGTTAGTGTTCTTTTAACCAGAAAGCCCTGAGTTCCAAGAACACAGCAGCTGCGAAGGACTACCCAAGAAGAGCGCAGAAGTGCCTCAACATGCCTGCCTCCACAGCTTTTTCCTTGGGGACGTCCCGAAACGAAGGCTGATTTAGAAGCCTCCAGTTTGGGCTAAAGTTGTGGTTTTTTACACCATGAAGCCCTGTGCTCCAAGCACACTGCAGCTGTGAAAGGCATCCCAAGGGGAGCGCAAAAGTGCCACAACATGGCTGCTTTCACAGCTTTTTCCTTAGGAAGAACCCTAATACCCGGCTGATTTACCTTCCTAGGGTTACTGTTAGGCTTAGGCCTAGGACTTTTAAAACCAGGAAGCCCTGTGCTCCAGGCACACTGCAGCTGTTAAAGGCATCCCAAGGGGAGCGCAAAAGTTCCACAACATGGCTGTCTCCACAGCTTTTCCTTTGGGATAATTCCTAAACCCAGGCTGATTTAAATGACCAGTGTTACGGTTAGGGTTAGGGTTACGCCTAGGTGTAGAGCTTTTTAATCCAGCAAGCTCTGAGCTCCAGGCACACGGCAGCTGCGAAAGGCATCCCAAAGGGAGCACAAAAGTGCCAGAAAATGGCTGCCTCCACACGTTTTCATTGGCACCATTGCTAAGCCTAGGCTGAATCACCTGCCTCCAGTCTCAGCTAGGGACATGGTTTTTTAAACCAGGAAGCCCTGAGCTCCAGGCACACGGCAGCTGTGAAAGGCATCCCAAGGGGAGTACAAAAGTGCAACAACATGGCAGCTTTCACAGCTTTTTCCTTGGCACCATCCCTATACCTAGGCTGATTTATCTGCCTAGGGTTAGGGTTAGGGCTCAGCCAAGGGCAAGGATTTTTTTAACCAGGAAGCCCTGAGTTCCAGGCTTACTGCATCTGCCAAAGGCATCCCAAAGGGAGCGCAGAAGTGCCACAACATGGCTGCTTTCACAGCTTTTTCCTTAGGAAGAACCCTAATACCCGGCTGATTTACCTTCCTAGGGTTACTGTTAGGCTTAGGCCTAGGACTTTTAAAACCAGGAAGCCCTGTTCTCCAGGCACACTGCAGCTGTTAAAGGCATCCCAAGGGGAGCGCAAAAGTGACACAACTTGGCTGCCTCCACTGCTATTTCCATGAGACCATCCCGAATCATAGGCTGATTTTCCTTCCTAGGCTTAAGGTTTGAGTTAGGCCTAGGGTTAGTGTTCTTTTAACCAGAAAGCCCTGAGTTCCAAGAACACAGCAGCTGCGAAGGACTACCCAAGAAGAGCGCAGAAGTGCCTCAACATGCCTGCCTCCACAGCTTTTTCCTTGGGGACGTCCCGAAACGAAGGCTGATTTAGAAGCCTCCAGTTTGGGCTAAAGTTGTGGTTTTTTACACCAGGAAGCCCTGTGCTCCAAGCACACTGCAGCTGTGAAAGGCATCCCAAGGGGAGCGCAAAAGTGCCACAACATGGCTGCTTTCACAGCTTTTTCCTTGGCACCATCCCTATACCTAGGCTGATTTATCTGCCTAGGGTTAGGGTTAGGGCTCAGCCTAGGGCTAGGATTTTTTTAACCAGGAAGCCCTGAGTTCCAGGCTTACTGCATCTGCCAAAGGCATCCCAAAGGGAGCGCAGAAGTGCCACAACATGGCTGCTTTCACAGCTTTTTCCTTCGCACCATCCCTATACCTAGGCTGATTTATCTGCCTAGGGTTAGGGTTAGGGCTCAGCCTAGGGCTAGGATTTTTTTAACCAGGAAGCCCTGAATTCCAGGCTTACTGCATCTGCCAAAGGCATCCCAAAGGGAGCGCAGAAGTGCCACAACATGGCTGCTTTCACAGCTTTTTCCTTGGCACCATCCCTATACCTAGGCTGATTTATCTGCCTAGGGTTAGGGTTAGGGCTCAGCCTAGGGCTAGGATTTTTTTAACCAGGAAGCCCTGAGTTCCAGGCTTACTGCATCTGCCAAAGGCATCCCAATGGGAGCGCAGAAGTGCCACAACATGGCTGCTTTCACAGCTTTTTCCTTAGGAAGAACCCTAATACCCGGCTGATTTACCTTCCTAGGGTTACTCTTAGGCTTAGGCGTAGGACTTTTAAAACCAGGAAGCCCTGTGCTCCAGGCACACTGCAGCTGTTAAAGGCATCCCAAGGGGAGCGCAAAAGTGACACAACTTGGCTGCCTCCACTGCTATTTCCATGAGACCATCCCGAATCATAGGCTGATTTTCCTTCCTAGGCTTAAGGTTTGAGTTAGGCCTAGGGTTAGTGTTCTTTTAACCAGAAAGCCCTGAGTTCCAAGAACACAGCAGCTGCGAAGGACTACCCAAGAAGAGCGCAGAAGTGCCACAACATGCCTGCCTCCACAGCTTTTTCCTTGGGGACGTCCCGAAACGAAGGCTGATTTAGAAGCCTCCAGTTTGGGCTAAAGTTGTGGTTTTTTACACCATGAAGCCCTGTGCTCCAAGCACACTGCAGCTGTGAAAGGCATCCCAAGGGGAGCGCAAAAGTGCCACAACATGGCTGCTTTCACAGCTTTTTCCTTAGGAAGAACCCTAATACCCGGCTGATTTACCTTCCTAGGGTTACTGTTAGGCTTAGGCCTAGGACTTTTAAAACCAGGAAGCCCTGTGCTCCAGGCACACTGCAGCTGTTAAAGGCATCCCAAGGGGAGCGCAAAAGTGCCACAACATGGCTGTCTCCACAGCTTTTCCTTTGGGATAATTCCTAAACCCAGGCTGATTTAAATGACCAGTGTTACGGTTAGGGTTAGGGTTACGCCTAGGTGTAGAGCTTTTTAATCCAGCAAGCTCTGAGCTCCAGGCACACGGCAGCTGCGAAAGGCATCCCAAGGGGAGCACAAAAGTGCCAGAAAATGGCTGCCTCCACACGTTTTCATTGGCACCATTGCTAAGCCTAGGCTGAATCACCTGCCTCCAGTCTCAGCTAGGGACATGGTTTTTTAAACCAGGAAGCCTTGAGCTCCAGGCACACGGCAGCTGTGAAAGGCATCCCAAGGGGAGTACAAAAGTGCAACAACATGGCAGCTTTCACAGCTTTTTCCTTGGCACCATCCCTATACCTAGGCTGATTTATCTGCCTAGGGTTAGGGTTAGGGCTCAGCCAAGGGCAAGGATTTTTTTAACCAGGAAGCCCTGAGTTCCAGGCTTACTGCATCTGCCAAAGGCATCCCAAAGGGAGCGCAGAAGTGCCACAACATGGCTGCTTTCACAGCTTTTTCCTTAGGAAGAACCCTAATACCCGGCTGATTTACCTTCCTAGGGTTACTGTTAGGCTTAGGCCTAGGACTTTTAAAACCAGGAAGCCCTGTGCTCCAGGCACACTGCAGCTGTTAAAGGCATCCCAAGGGGAGCGCAAAAGTGACACAACTTGGCTGCCTCCACTGCTATTTCCATGAGACCATCCCGAATCATAGGCTGATTTTCCTTCCTAGGCTTAAGGTTTGAGTTAGGCCTAGGGTTAGTGTTCTTTTAACCAGAAAGCCCTGAGTTCCAAGAACACAGCAGCTGCGAAGGACTACCCAAGAAGAGCGCAGAAGTGCCTCAACATGCCTGCCTCCACAGCTTTTTCCTTGGGGACGTCCCGAAACGAAGGCTGATTTAGAAGCCTCCAGTTTGGGCTAAAGTTGTGGTTTTTTAAACCAGGAAGCCCTGTGCTCCAAGCACACTGCAGCTGTGAAAGGCATCCCAAGGGGAGCGCAAAAGTGCCACAACATGGCTGTCTCCACAGCTTTTCCCTTGGGATAATTCCTAAACCCAGGCTGATTTAAATGACCAGTGTTACGGTTAGGGTTAGGGTTACGCCTAGGTGTAGAGCTTTTTAAACCAGCAAGCTCTGAGCTCCAGGCACACGGCAGCTGCGAAAGGCATCCCAAGGGGAGCACAAAAGTGCCAGAAAATGGCTGCCTCCACACGTTTTCATTGGCACCATTGCTAAGCCTAGGCTGAATCACCTGCCTCCAGTCTCAGCTAGGGACATTGTTTTTTAAACCAGGAAGCCCTGAGCTCCAGGCACACGGCAGCTGTGAAAGGCATCCCAAGGGGAGTACAAAAGTGCCACAACATGGCTGCTTTCACAGCTTTTTCCTTAGGAAGAACCCTAATACCCGGCTGATTTACCTTCCTAGGGTTACTCTTAGGCTTAGGCCTAGGACTTTTAAAACCAGGAAGCCCTGTGCTCCAGGCACACTGCAGCTGTTAAAGGCATCCCAAGGGGAGCGCAAAAGTGACACAACTTGGCTGCCTCCACTGCTATTTCCATGAGACCATCCCGAATCATAGGCTGATTTTCCTTCCTAGGCTTAAGGTTTGAGTTAGGCCTAGGGTTAGTGTTCTTTTAACCAGAAAGCCCTGAGTTCCAAGAACACAGCAGCTGCGAAGGACTACCCAAGAAGAGCGCAGAAGTGCCTCAACATGCCTGCCTCCACAGCTTTTTCCTTGGGGACGTCCCGAAACGAAGGCTGATTTAGAAGCCTCCAGGTTGGGCTAAAGTTGTGGTTTTTTACACCATGAAGCCCTGTGCTCCAAGCACACTGCAGCTGTGAGAGGCATCCCAAGGGGAGCGCAGAAGTGCCACAACATGGCTGCTTTCACAGCTTTTTTCTTAGGAAGAACCCTAATACCCGGCTGATTTACCTTCCTAGGGTTACTCTTAGGCTTAGGCCTAGGACTTTTAAAACCAGGAAGCCCTGTGCTCCAGGCACACTGCAGCTGTGAAAGGCATCCCAAGGGGAGCGCAAAAGTGACACAACTTGGCTGCCTCCACTGCTATTTCCATGAGACCATCCCGAATCATAGGCTGATTTTCCTTCCTAGGCTTAAGGTTTGAGTTAGGCCTAGGGTTAGTGTTCTTTTAACCAGAAAGCCCTGAGTTCCAAGAACACAGCAGCTGCGAAGGACTACCCAAGAAGAGCGCAGAAGTGCCACAACATGCCTGCCTCCACAGCTTTTTCCTTGGGGACGTCCCGAAACGAAGGCTGATTTAGAAGCCTCCAGTTTGGGCTAAAGTTGTGGTTTTTTACACCATGAAGCCCTGTGCTCCAAGCACACTGCAGCTGTGAGAGGCATCCCAAGGGGAGCGCAAAAGTGCCACATCATGGCTGCTTTCACAGCTTTTTCCTTAGGAAGAACCCTAATACCCGGCTGATTTACCTTCCTAGGGTTACTGTTAGGCTTAGGCCTAGGACTTTTAAAACCAGGAAGCCCTGTGCTCCAAGCACACTGCAGCTGTGAAAGGCATCCCAAGGGGAGCTCAAAAGTGCCACAACATGGCTGTCTCCACAGCTTTTCCCTTGGGATAATTCCTAAACCCAGGCTGATTTAAATGACCAGTGTTACGGTTAGGGTTAGGGTTACGCCTAGGTGTAGAGCTTTTTAAACCAGCAAGCTCTGAGCTCCAGGCACACGGCAGCTGCGAAAGGCATCCCAAGGGGAGCACAAAAGTGCCAGAAAATGGCTGCCTCCACACGTTTTCATTGGCACCATTGCTAAGCCTAGGCTGAATCACCTGCCTCCAGTCTCAGCTAGGGACATGGATTTTTAAACCAGGAAGCCCTGAGCTCCAGGCACACGGCAGCTGTGAAAGGCATCCCAAGGGGAGTACAAAAGTGCAACAACATGGCAGCTTTCACAGCTTTTTCCTTGGCACCATCCCTATACCTAGGCTGATTTATCTGCCTAGGGTTAGGGTTAGGGCTCAGCCAAGGGCAAGGATTTTTTTAACCAGGAAGCCCTGAGTTCCAGGCTTACTGCATCTGCCAAAGGCATCCCAAAGGGAGCGCAGAAGTGCCACAACATGGCTGCTTTCACAGCTTTTTCCTTAGGAAGAACCCTAATACCCGGCTGATTTACCTTCCTAGGGTTACTGTTAGGCTTAGGCCTAGGACTTTTAAAACCAGGAAGCCCTGTGCTCCAGGCACACTGCAGCTGTTAAAGGCATCCCAAGGGGAGCGCAAAAGTGACACAACTTGGCTGCCTCCACTGCTATTTCCATGAGACCATCCCGAATCATAGGCTGATTTTCCTTCCTAGGCTTAAGGTTTGAGTTAGGCCTAGGGTTAGTGTTCTTTTAACCAGAAAGCCCTGAGTTCCAAGAACACAGCAGCTGCGAAGGACTACCCAAGAAGAGCGCAGAAGTGCCTCAACATGCCTGCCTCCACAGCTTTTTCCTTGGGGACGTCCCGAAACGAAGGCTGATTTAGAAGCCTCCAGTTTGGGCTAAAGTTGTGGTTTTTTAAAGCAGGAAGCCCTGTGCTCCAAGCACACTGCAGCTGTGAAAGGCATCCCAAGGGGAGCGCAAAAGTGCCACAACATGGCTGTCTCCACAGCTTTTCCCTTGGGATAATTCCTAAACCCAGGCTGATTTAAATGACCAGTGTTACGGTTAGGGTTAGGGTTACGCCTAGGTGTAGAGCTTTTTAAACCAGCAAGCTCTGAGCTCCAGGCACACGGCAGCTGCGAAAGGCATCCCAAGGGGAGCACAAAAGTGCCAGAAAATGGCTGCCTCCACACGTTTTCATTGGCACCATTGCTAAGCCTAGGCTGAATCACCTGCCTCCAGTCTCAGCTAGGGACATGGTTTTTTAAACCAGGAAGCCCTGAGCTCCAGGCACACGGCAGCTGTGAAAGGCATCCCAAGGGGAGTACAAAAGTGCCACAACATGGCTGCTTTCACAGCTTTTTCCTTAGGAAGAACCCTAATACCCGGCTGATTTACCTTCCTAGGGTTACTCTTAGGCTTAGGCCTAGGACTTTTAAAACCAGGAAGCCCTGTGCTCCAGGCACACTGCAGCTGTGAAAGGCATCCCAAGGGGAGCGCAAAAGTGACACAACTTGGCTGCCTCCACTGCTATTTCCATGAGACCATCCCGAATCATAGGCTGATTTTCCTTCCTAGGCTTAAGGTTTGAGTTAGGCCTAGGGTTAGTGTTCTTTTAACCAGAAAGCCCTGAGTTCCAAGAACACAGCAGCTGCGAAGGACTACCCAAGAAGAGCGCAGAAGTGCCACAACATGCCTGCCTCCACAGCTTTTTCCTTGGGGACGTCCCGAAACGAAGGCTGATTTAGAAGCCTCCAGTTTGGGCTAAAGTTGTGGTTTTTTACACCATGAAGCCCTGTGCTCCAAGCACACTGCAGCTGTGAGAGGCATCCCAAGGGGAGCGCAAAAGTGCCACATCATGGCTGCTTTCACAGCTTTTTCCTTAGGAAGAACCCTAATACCCGGCTGATTTACCTTCCTAGGGTTACTGTTAGGCTTAGGCCTAGGACTTTTAAAACCAGGAAGCCCTGTGCTCCAAGCACACTGCAGCTGTGAAAGGCATCCCAAGGGGAGCTCAAAAGTGCCACAACATGGCTGTCTCCACAGCTTTTCCCTTGGGATAATTCCTAAACCCAGGCTGATTTAAATGACCAGTGTTACGGTTAGGGTTAGGGTTACGCCTAGGTGTAGAGCTTTTTAAACCAGCAAGCTCTGAGCTCCAGGCACACGGCAGCTGCGAAAGGCATCCCAAGGGGAGCACAAAAGTGCCAGAAAATGGCTGCCTCCACACGTTTTCATTGGCACCATTGCTAAGCCTAGGCTGAATCACCTGCCTCCAGTCTCAGCTAGGGACATGGATTTTTAAACCAGGAAGCCCTGAGCTCCAGGCACACGGCAGCTGTGAAAGGCATCCCAAGGGGAGTACAAAAGTGCAACAACATGGCAGCTTTCACAGCTTTTTCCTTGGCACCATCCCTATACCTAGGCTGATTTATCTGCCTAGGGTTAGGGTTAGGGCTCAGCCAAGGGCAAGGATTTTTTTAACCAGGAAGCCCTGAGTTCCAGGCTTACTGCATCTGCCAAAGGCATCCCAAAGGGAGCGCAGAAGTGCCACAACATGGCTGCTTTCACAGCTTTTTCCTTAGGAAGAACCCTAATACCCGGCTGATTTACCTTCCTAGGGTTACTGTTAGGCTTAGGCCTAGGACTTTTAAAACCAGGAAGCCCTGTGCTCCAGGCACACTGCAGCTGTTAAAGGCATCCCAAGGGGAGCGCAAAAGTGACACAACTTGGCTGCCTCCACTGCTATTTCCATGAGACCATCCCGAATCATAGGCTGATTTTCCTTCCTAGGCTTAAGGTTTGAGTTAGGCCTAGGGTTAGTGTTCTTTTAACCAGAAAGCCCTGAGTTCCAAGAACACAGCAGCTGCGAAGGACTACCCAAGAAGAGCGCAGAAGTGCCTCAACATGCCTGCCTCCACAGCTTTTTCCTTGGGGACGTCCCGAAACGAAGGCTGATTTAGAAGCCTCCAGTTTGGGCTAAAGTTGTGGTTTTTTAAACCAGGAAGCCCTGTGCTCCAAGCACACTGCAGCTGTGAAAGGCATCCCAAGGGGAGCGCAAAAGTGCCACAACATGGCTGTCTCCACAGCTTTTCCCTTGGGATAATTCCTAAACCCAGGCTGATTTAAATGACCAGTGTTACGGTTAGGGTTAGGGTTACGCCTAGGTGTAGAGCTTTTTAAACCAGCAAGCTCTGAGCTCCAGGCACACGGCAGCTGCGAAAGGCATCCCAAGGGGAGCACAAAAGTGCCAGAAAATGGCTGCCTCCACACGTTTTCATTGGCACCATTGCTAAGCCTAGGCTGAATCACCTGCCTCCAGTCTCAGCTAGGGACATGGATTTTTAAACCAGGAAGCCCTGAGTTCCAGGCACACGGCAGCTGTGAAAGGCATCCCAAGGGGAGTACAAAAGTGCAACAACATGGCAGCTTTCACAGCTTTTTCCTTGGCACCATCCCTATACCTAGGCTGATTTATCTGCCTAGGGTTAGGGTTAGGGCTCAGCCTAGGGCTAGGATTTTTTTAACCAGGAAGCCCTGAGTTCCAGGCTTACTGCATCTGCCAAAGGCATCCCAAAGGGAGCGCAGAAGTGCCACAACATGGCTGCTTTCACAGCTTTTTCCTTAGGAAGAACCCTAATACCCGGCTGATTTACCTTCCTAGGGTTACTGTTAGGCTTAGGCCTAGGACTTTTAAAACCAGGAAGCCCTGTGCTCCAGGCACACTGCAGCTGTTAAAGGCATCCCAAGGGGAGCGCAAAAGTGACACAACTTGGCTGCCTCCACTGCTATTTCCATGAGACCATCCCGAATCATAGGCTGATTTTCCTTCCTAGGCTTAAGGTTTGAGTTAGGCCTAGGGTTAGTGTTCTTTTAACCAGAAAGCCCTGAGTTCCAAGAACACAGCAGCTGCGAAGGACTACCCAAGAAGAGCGCAGAAGTGCCTCAACATGCCTGCCTCCACAGCTTTTTCCTTGGGGACGTCCCAAAACGAAGGCTGATTTAGAAGCCTCCAGTTTGGGCTAAAGTTGTGGTTTTTTACACCAGGAAGCCCTGTGCTCCAAGCACACTGCAGCTGTGAAAGGCATCCCAAGGGGAGCGCAAAAGTGCCACAACATGGCTGTCTCCACAGCTTTTCCCTTGGGATAATTCCTAAACCCAGGCTGATTTAAATGTCCAGTGTTACGGTTAGGGTTAGGGTTACGCCTAGGTGTAGAGCTTTTTAAACCAGCAAGCTCTGAGCTCCAGGCACACGGCAGCTGCGAAAGGCATCCCAAGGGGAGCACAAAAGTGCCAGAAAATGGCTGCCTCCACACGTTTTCATTGGCACCATTGCTAAGCCTAGGCTGAATTACCTGCCTCCAGTCTCAGCTAGGGACATGGTTTTTTAAACCAGGAAGCCCTGAGCTCCAGGCACACGGCAGCTGTGAAAGGCATCCCAAGGGGAGTACAAAAGTGCAACAACATGGCAGCTTTCACAGCTTTTTCCTTGGCACCATCCCTATACCTAGGCTGATTTATCTGCCTAGGGTTAGGGTTAGGGCTCAGCCTAGGGCTAGGATTTTTTTAACCAGGAAGCCCTGAGTTCCAGGCTTACTGCATCTGCCAAAGGCATCCCAAAGGGAGCGCAGAAGTGCCACAACATGGCTGCTTTCACAGCTTTTTCCTTAGGAAGAACCCTAATACCCGGCTGATTTACCTTCCTAGGGTTACTGTTAGGCTTAGGCCTAGGACTTTTAAAACCAGGAAGCCCTGTGCTCCAGGCACACTGCAGCTGTTAAAGGCATCCCAAGGGGAGCGCAAAAGTGACACAACTTGGCTGCCTCCACTGCTATTTCCATGAGACCATCCCGAATCATAGGCTGATTTTCCTTCCTAGGCTTAAGGTTTGAGTTAGGCCTAGGGTTAGTGTTCTTTTAACCAGAAAGCCCTGAGTTCCAAGAACACAGCAGCTGCGAAGGACTACCCAAGAAGAGCGCAGAAGTGCCTCAACATGCCTGCCTCCACAGCTTTTTCCTTGGGGACGTCCCGAAACGAAGGCTGATTTAGAAGCCTCCAGTTTGGGCTAAAGTTGTGGTTTTTTAAAGCAGGAAGCCCTGTGCTCCAAGCACACTGCAGCTGTGAAAGGCATCCCAAGGGGAGCGCAAAAGTGCCACAACATGGCTGTCTCCACAGCTTTTCCCTTGGGATAATTCCTAAACCCAGGCTGATTTAAATGACCAGTGTTACGGTTAGGGTTAGGGTTACGCCTAGGTGTAGAGCTTTTTAAACCAGCAAGCTCTGAGCTCCAGGCACACGGCAGCTGCGAAAGGCATCCCAAGGGGAGCACAAAAGTGCCAGAAAATGGCTGCCTCCACACGTTTTCATTGGCACCATTGCTAAGCCTAGGCTGAATCACCTGCCTCCAGTCTCAGCTAGGGACATGGATTTTTAAACCAGGAAGCCCTGAGCTCCAGGCACACGGCAGCTGTGAAAGGCATCCCAAGGGGAGTACAAAAGTGCAACAACATGGCAGCTTTCACAGCTTTTTCCTTGGCACCATCCCTATACCTAGGCTGATTTATCTGCCTAGGGTTAGGGTTAGGGCTCAGCCAAGGGCTAGGATTTTTTTAACCAGGAAGCCCTGAGTTCCAGGCTTACTGCATCTGCCAAAGGCATCCCAAAGGGAGCGCAGAAGTGCCACAACATGGCTGCTTTCACAGCTTTTTCCTTAGGAAGAACCCTAATACCCGGCTGATTTACCTTCCTAGGGTTACTGTTAGGCTTAGGCCTAGGACTTTTAAAACCAGGAAGCCCTGTGCTCCAGGCACACTGCAGCTGTTAAAGGCATCCCAAGGGGAGCGCAAAAGTGACACAACTTGGCTGCCTCCACTGCTATTTCCATGAGACCATCCCGAATCATAGGCTGATTTTCCTTCCTAGGCTTAAGGTTTGAGTTAGGCCTAGGGTTAGTGTTCTTTTAACCAGAAAGCCCTGAGTTCCAAGAACACAGCAGCTGCGAAGGACTACCCAAGAAGAGCGCAGAAGTGCCTCAACATGCCTGCCTCCACAGCTTTTTCCTTGGGGACGTCCCGAAACGAAGGCTGATTTAGAAGCCTCCAGTTTGGGCTAAAGTTGTGGTTTTTTAAAGCAGGAAGCCCTGTGCTCCAAGCACACTGCAGCTGTGAAAGGCATCCCAAGGGGAGCGCAAAAGTGCCACAACATGGCTGTCTCCACAGCTTTTCCCTTGGGATAATTCCTAAACCCAGGCTGATTTAAATGACCAGTGTTACGGTTAGGGTTAGGGTTACGCCTAGGTGTAGAGCTTTTTAAACCAGCAAGCTCTGAGCTCCAGGCACACGGCAGCTGCGAAAGGCATCCCAAGGGGAGCACAAAAGTGCCAGAAAATGGCTGCCTCCACACGTTTTCATTGGCACCATTGCTAAGCCTAGGCTGAATCACCTGCCTCCAGTCTCAGCTAGGGACATGGATTTTTAAACCAGGAAGCCCTGAGCTCCAGGCACACGGCAGCTGTGAAAGGCATCCCAAGGGGAGTACAAAAGTGCAACAACATGGCAGCTTTCACAGCTTTTTCCTTGGCACCATCCCTATACCTAGGCTGATTTATCTGCCTAGGGTTAGGGTTAGGGCTCAGCCAAGGGCTAGGATTTTTTTAACCAGGAAGCCCTGAGTTCCAGGCTTACTGCATCTGCCAAAGGCATCCCAAAGGGAGCGCAGAAGTGCCACAACATGGCTGCTTTCACAGCTTTTTCCTTAGGAAGAACCCTAATACCCGGCTGATTTACCTTCCTAGGGTTACTGTTAGGCTTAGGCCTAGGACTTTTAAAACCAGGAAGCCCTGTGCTCCAGGCACACTGCAGCTGTTAAAGGCATCCCAAGGGGAGCACAAAAGTGACACAACTTGGCTGCCTCCACTGCTATTTCCATGAGACCATCCCGAATCATAGGCTGATTTTCCTTCCTAGGCTTAAGGTTTGAGTTAGGCCTAGGGTTAGTGTTCTTTTAACCA